>NW_027468774.1:41291233-41578733 GCF_046254945.1 Alosa pseudoharengus
GTTTGTGTGCCACCCAGGAAGTGAACCAGACATCGCATAAGGGTGAAACGGTGGCCATGAAGGGACACCACCTCGGATACACACCCTTGGACACAAAACACACACACACACACACACACACACACACACACACACACACACACACACCCACGGCCACTACATCCTAATCTTCTTCTCCTCTTATCTCATGCGCTTATCAAGATGTTCCAGCTGAACTCCGGAGCTGTTTTTTCCCCCTCAAAAAATTCTGGAAAATTAAACCACATAGATAAAGTACAGCATATCTGTCTGACAGTGGTCAGCGATGGGTTGAAGAAGTGCAATAACAACCAACATTCTCTCTCTCTCTCTCTTTCACTCTCTCTCCCTCTCTCTCTAGAGCACCAGCACCATGAATGTACCAGTTAATCTACCTCAGTTTTTTTTTTTTTTTTTAAACACCAGTGTGAAGTTATCAGTTCAGGTTTGCGCACTGAAAAGAAAGCATGGCAATGAGGCCCCTTTGTTGCTCAAAAATATTGCAAAACAAATGGTTATTTCTTCTATTTATTATAATTTCTACTATTTCATACTAAACTATATCAATGCATGTACCATAGTGATGGGAAACTCATAGGGCAGTAAAACAATTACAAAGCATACAACTATGAAATTGAGATTATACTGAGGTGGGGCTCCTGCTGAATCAGTCACGTGTGCTTTGGTATCGGTTTATTCCCAGATTATTGCAGGGAGTGCATAAACAAGAGGACTACTTGGAATCAACAACCAGGAAGAAAACGGAATTATTCCATCGGGGTAAAGGGTACAATAGTGTGGTTATAGTTTAGTTACATGCAAACATACAATCAGAAATCGTTCCGATAATACTCTAAAATGTCATGTAAACTGTTTACTCTGATTGAAATCCAATTTTATGAAATCAGTAAAGATAACCTGAATGCTCCGATTACAGTTGGAGTTTATAACATTTCTAAATGCAAACGATTCATTATGGGAATCACATTTTTACTTGTTCACTTAGCATGCAAACTGGAATATTCCAAATTCTGATAATACTCTGATTTTAATCAGATTGTCCTGCACATGAAACACACCCACAGAGAAGACAAAATATGTCTGCCATAGCTGTCTGGTGGCATTAAGAATGTCGTCTACATTCAGTAACATGACCTCTTAAATATGTCTTACAGTTTTTGCCCATTGCTTTAACACTATAGACACATGCTTAGACCAAAGTAACAAAACTTGAAGCTTTAAACTATACCTTAAACACAGTGTAATCATACCTTAAACAAAAGCCCTGCTTTGCACTTTAGTTCCAATTCTGCAACACACTTGTTCCTTTCTGCAACACACTTGCTCCTGCACACACACTACAGTATTTCATGCATAAGACACTTCATAAGTTCATAAATTAAATATCATGGGTACCATTGGGACAACACATCTATTCAAAATACAAAACACATTGGGTGATTGAAAACACTTAGACACACACCTGAAAATACATACTACCAATCAGCCAGTCACAGATAGGCATCAGTTGAGCCATTTTGAGAACTTTGTAAGCATGGAGGCAGGGAGAGCAAGAGGTAGAGGAAGAGGAAGACAAAGAGAGAGAGGAGTAGGAGGTGGTCGAAGAGGCTATGCACGGAAAAATATTTCAGATGATATTAGAGCAACTTTGACGGATCATGTGATAAATCATGGCCTGGGAAGCTGGGCAGAGTCCACCACATCTGAGCCTGTTTTTCTGTATTTACAGAAGTGTATTTTTGGTTTTAGAATATTTTTGTTTTATTTTTGCATTACTGCATTTACTGTACTGTAAAGTATATTGATGTACAGTATTGAGTACTTTCATTTTGGTTGTTGTGAAAAAAACATAACAACAACTGTTACATGGAGCTTCATCAAAGTGTTACATTGAGCTTCACAGAATTCTAACTGATGAACTGAATAAAAGCAGTGAAAATTAAAGACTGCAGTGTTTTATATCAAGTACACTAGTGTGTTGCTGCTAATCTGAAAGCGTATTCATATGATGCAAGTGTCATCATCATTTTGTCATCAGAGTGACATTTTGACAAAGGATTGTTAGGTTTTGATAGCAGAGTTTCAATTCGACATAGATGTATTTTCTACCTTTATTTCCCAGTGCTGTGTCTTGTGTGCTTGTGTGTAAAGTCATGTCTATGATTTGAGTGAATGTTCTATCAGAGAGGGCTGAAGCGGAGCAAAGATCTTTGGTGCTTTGTTCTTTGTGTCTGGTAGACTGAAATGAGTGTCAGTGTGTCACCAGAGTGCAGGAGGAAGTCAGTCTTAAAATAAAAGTCCCATAAAAGTCTTCATGATGGATATTAGCTGCAATAATACCATTCCAGAAGTGAGAGGCCCAATTACTTATTAACAGATGCCCCAGATATGAAGAGAATCAACAAAATGATTGTAATAAAACGAAACTGAGGGAAATTAAACTGAGGGATGCTAGGGGTAGTTAGTTAGTTTGCAGGCCATCTATCTTCTTCTTTCTATATGTGATTGTACAATTCTACCATCCAATTAATGCAAAAAACATACACAATGTTATGTGGGAAAATGTATAATCGCTTGCAATTCACTGCCGGAAGACTACAGTAAAGCAGTAAGAAAAAAAAGGATGAATGTGTGTCTTTACTGCTCTCCCAGTTGTGTGTGCATACGGCAACTGGCCTGGGCAGACAGATCCACTACGAAACGTGATGTACTCAAATTGACCTTAAATGACCCATGAAAACATACCAAAACCACTTGGTCCTTCATTTGTAGAACAGGCCCTTCATTTGACCTTAAAATGCAATTTTAAGGTGTGACCCCTTAATCTACATTAGGTGTCAAGTCTTGGGTTCCCTTTATTTGTTCTGATTAAGGGGGAATTATGGACACTTTAAGTATGTCTTAATTTTATGTGAAGGTGTTTATTCAGGAATTCTTAAAGGGGGGAAATAAAGGGGAATCGAAAATGTAAGGGGTAAATTCAGTATTTTTTTCTCCTTAATAGACCTTAATCTATGCACATTTCTACTTAAAAACTACTTAATTCTAGAAAGGTTTTAAGGTCAAAAGCAAGGCATTTATAAGGGGTGAAATGAAGGGGTTTTGTTTGGTAGTGATCGGAGGAGACTTTATCAAGAGCATGCAGCTCCTCTCCCTGCTGTTCCCTTGGTATTGTTTATCTGAGCACAAGTATAGGCGGGGCCTGTGAGTCTAGGGAAGTACACCTGCACCTCTCCACCTGACAGACAGGGAGCCAGAGAGAGAGAGAAAGAGCTGACCACTACTGATCATACACCGTGAGCACAGGGAGAACTGACCTACGGAAAAGGCAAAAGAAGGAGCTTTTCATTTGGAGAGGAGGAACTGGGGGAAATGGTCTGATATTGGTTTTGGAGGGGGTTTACTGTATTTTTGGACCTCCAGAAACTAAGACTACACTGCACTCCATAAGACATCTACAGGTGAGCCCATCTGCAGACATGCACAGACTTTCAATCATTTTTCCATGTTCGTGTTCATCATACATCAACAGTTCATCATACATCATTCATACAAGAAATGGCAAACAGCATTGAATAGAACAGTTCAGTCAGTAGTTCACCATACATTTACACTGACCAGTCACTCAATGGTTCATTCAGCATACCCCTGAGTTTTACTGATTCATGTATGTTTGCAATTGCAAGGAAACACTAGGGCCTTCGTACTTAAGTTGATCCTTCTAGGTTTTATATTACTGTAAAACTAACATGGAGGAAACATAACAGTCATATTATTCACTTAGCTGTAAATGGGAAATGAAGCTGGGCTCAGTGGGCTAGAGGGACAATGATCTTTGGACAAAAGTGTATTTGGCCACACAAGCAAAGCAAACAGTGAGCCTGGAACACTAGCTAACTAGCTTCAAGGAGTATTGCATCAGAGCCATTTGTGTGTGTGTGTGTGTGTATGTGTGTGTGTGTGTGTGTGTGTGTGTGTGTGTGTGTGTGTGCGCCAGAAGTAATTTAAGGAATACTGAACACTGAAAGAGGCTTGCAGTGGGGTTCCTCTTTGTACTATTGATTAGGTGATCCAATAATCATTAATGGTGAGTATAGTAGACCTGTTGCCAACCAGAAAATGCAACTAAAACATAGATCTATTGAATCCTGTGTTAAAGGAGAATTCCGGCCATTTGGGGGCATGATTATGATTATGATCTTTTTTCGTTTTGTTTTGTAGCGACAGTACTCAGTGACCTCGAGAAATAGAGTCTATCAATGAAAATATTGCCTTTAGCAGAATAGCTCCAATAGTTCACTACATCTATGTTAACACATAAATTAATACCACAAGAGAGTCACAAGAATGCACTTTGAGTTTGAAGAGTTTGAAGAGGTAGTCTACAACATGTAAACAACTCTGAGAATGAACTGCCTGGTGACAACAAGATGGTAACCATGAGAGCATTTTTGCTTTGCCTTTGCTGGTAGCATAGCGGTTCTTTCCAGTCATTGACGCATTGACTTTATGAAAATCTTTTCGAAATCAATCGCTGATGTGTGATTGTTTAGATTATTTCTTTTTACTGAAGTCACAAAGGAAAGAATATGGGTTAAGCAGCAATGCAACACAGTTCAAAATCAATATTTGTCTGAATTCTCTTTCGATAATCAACCACTGTAAACTCATTGTGTATCAAACAAAAAAAACTCCGCTATCAGGGCAGGGCTGAAACTGAAACTGCTGCAACTTCAGTGTAGTATGATTCCTGATTAAGTTCTGCCAAACAACAGAAACTTAATGCTTCTGATATGGTTTGGGTGCATTACAAAAAGTAGTCAATGAGTGGAGTGCACGCACATCTACAAAATTTAAACAGGTGCTGGGTATAAGGGTTAGGCGACAATTGAAAAATAAAAGGATACCCGCACACTGTTCTATAAGCTCCCAGTGTGGTTTATAAAGTTTCGACCATAGGTCAGGATACCTTATTAATAAACCATGTTAATTAATGTTGTTAAAACCTTGTTAATTAACCACTCCGGGAGCTTATAGAACAGTGTGCGGGTATCTTTTTATTTTTCAATTGCATTACAAAAACTACCATGCCTTGTGAATGCACACCCTTGGAGTCCATATATGTTTGCCTATAGTGGGCTCTCATTGTATATCACTGTGAATGCAAACATAATGTTGCATGTATGCTCAGGTTACTCCATGTTTGCCAGCACAGCTAGTGGAAGGTAGAGCAGAAGCCTCCGCTCTTAGCTTGGTGGCCTGTGCACTTTCAGAACGAAGAGCACAAATATCTCTTAGGCCTGTGTTTAATGTAAAATAGCATATTTGACTGAAAACTGTGATTATATACCATGACTCTGATTTTGCCTGGCACTGTTTGAAAAGGCGTTTCATACACCTTGTTGGCTGTCTGGCAGTAAATGTGCCAAGCCACATGTTCAGGACATTTGAAATGTGGTCTCACACAGCTTTGTAGGGACTCTGCCTAGTCAAATGAAGGAGAGCCAACGCTGTACAGTTATGCAATCTGTTCAGTGTTTCTTCATTCATTCGAGGACCCTTCTTTAGGGCCACACATTCAGTAAATATTTGCCCGAGACAAGTGAGGGTATCTGTGAGATAAGTGGAACTGGACAAAGAAAACAGGCCAGAGAAATATTTCATGCTCCTTAAGTGTGCAAGGACAAACAGTGCTATCAAGGGTGAACTTAACCCCACTGCGGCGCTCACGAGTAAAAACAAGTGCACTGTGGTTGGCAAGTCCACACACTTCACTTCAGGACTCTGTAGAGGGGGGGCCCTACGTATGGCTCTCCACTGAACTTGTGAGGAGGCGACTTTCAAGCATCTGAGAACAGACACATTCCTTAGATCAGGGGTTTTCAACTGATGGTGAACCAGGGACCACCATTCTATTTATGCAACCCCAGGACCACCACTAAATAAAAATACTGATTCCCACATTGAAACTACAATACTGAATCCATGGGCTAGCAAAGTCCTCACGGACCACTGGTTGAACCCCCCCCCCCCACACACACACACACACACGCACACACACTCACACACTGTACACAGAATATTTCATTTCAATTGAAGATATTACACATGTGGGCTACTTACAAATGTCCACACATCATAATTCTTTACAGTAAAATGCAGTATGCTTCATGTATTGGATTTAATGCTGAGCGTACATTGGTCAGCAATATGGTGGAATTTTTTTAATTAGTATTTCTCTGAGCATTGAGATTCACCAGCACGGTCAGCAATACTAGGCCAAAACATGTTTTATTGGAAGTACATTGGCTGCAAAACCACATGAGTGAATTCTGGCTTGTTTAGTTTTGAGTTGAAGAGCATATCTAAGCCCTGTGTGTGTGTGTGTGTGTGTGTGTGTGTGTGTGTGTGTGTGTGTGTGTGTGTGTGTGTGTGTGTGTGTGTGTGTGTGTGCAAGCATTCATGACTTAGGGCCTGTCCTGCTAACTCCCACACAATATGAAGTAGGCCTAGTACATGTAAAGTTAATTTTGTTAATAGTTAGTAATAATAGTTTGTTAACATTATGGCCTGCTATTCTGTCAGTGCAGTGCGAGTGTGTGTGTGTGTGTGTGTGCACATAAGTAAGGTCCTGTGTGTCTGTGTTTGATTTGCATGATTTGGAAACGTGACTAGGAAGTATTGTGGTCGAAACTCGGGCCCGGAAACAGTGATTCTTTCAAAGTTCATCCAAACACCGTTCCTCTATCAGATTGTCCTGATATCAGGCGTTTCCTCTGTAATGCACCCTAGAGAAGCTTCCCTCTCCACCAAGGAGCTTCTGTGGTGATAAAGCATGTTGCCTTTGCCCTTTGAGACAGAAAAATAGCCTCCTGAGGCTTTATCATGAAACCATTAAACTGGGTTAATGTGAGTGGGGATTACGTGCTGGATTGCCCTGTGTGGGCGTGCCGACATGATTGCATGTGTACTGTATCTGTGTCTGTGAGTGGGAGTTATTATGAGTATGTGTTTCTGTGTTGTGTATGTGTATATACGTAAATGTATCTGTATGCTTACTAATAAGAATATTGTACGTTTGTGTGCGTGTGTGTGTAGGGGTGGATGGGTGGATGTGTGTATGTGTTTGCTCTAAATATGACTAATACTTTTGGGTTAATGTCATAAATTCATTCAAATAGAGAGCTTTTGTTTATTCTGCATCCTGGAATGGAACACTTTCACACAAATGTTCTTCCTGTCGTCCTCCAAGCGTCTACCAGCTCCACATACATCAGCATGATGGTGGTTTGCTGTAGTTAATCATAAGCTATATGTCCTGAGACAACAGTGATGCAGCAATGGACTGACATGACACAGACCTTTTGGTACTTAATACTTTTATCTACAGAAGTCATCCCAGTCCAAATTAATTATGGCTAATTGATTTTTTGTAAACTGGCAGATTTTCCAGTCAATGAGTTCTTTTCCATATAGCCTGACCTTTATTCCACATATGACAATCTTAGCTAACGTTGTCCTGAGTGTTGTTTTGCATGACTGAGACACGTCCCAGCCATAAGCCCTGTGTTGGCTACTGGTCTTTGTTTGCTGATGCATGAACCCAGAGGGACCAAAAGTCATCAGCAGAGACTAGCGCCATTAGCATATTGTATGGAAATGTCCACACTGTTGCCTGGTAACCTGAAGGAAACAGCCCACTCCTTCCTACTGAAAAGAATGAGGCACAATGCCATGGCCTTTATCTCTTTCTCTCTGTGTGTGTGTGTGTGTGTGTGTATGTGTTTGTGTGCGTGAGTGTGTGTGTGCGTGCGAGTGTGTGTGTTTGTGTGTATGGGTGTGTGTGTGCGTGCATGTGTCTGGGTATGTGTGTGTATATGTTGTGTGTGTATGAGGGAGAGGTTGAGCAAGATGGAAGAAGCAATAGGAGTGTAAATGTGTGTGTGCTTTTGTGTGCCATAAATCTTTATGTCCCTGCACATTGTGTGAATCCCTTTATTTGCACACTGCACAGCCATATTTTCTTCCAGCACTACTTCTGTACATGCAGTGGAAAGGAAAGACAGTAAATGTGTGGGTGTGGGTGAGTGTTTGGGGGGGGGGGGGTGTAGTAAACAGGGTTAATTAATTTTAATGTATTAATTTTAAATTAAGCAAATAAATGAATAAATTCAGCCTCCTTGGGTCTGCAACTCATCCGTTTCAGTTTCTATGGTAAAACACACTAAAGTGCAGGCTAACACACACTCAGACAGAAAGACACATGCACATGTGCACATATCCATGCATGCACACACACTTCTGCACTGAAGAAGATTTAGTTATTCCACATGGACCTAGATACATCCAATACCAAACAGCATGGTCTCTGTATTGAACAGGATTGATAGCCTACAAACTACAAAATCAGTAGAGCGTTAATTTTACAAGAAACATAGCCACCTGTCCATTCATCACCAACAAAATTGTCCACTAATCATACAAAATACAATATTGAATCTCTCTGAATTCCTCACATTGGCAAAGGGTGTTCTGAATGGAGTTCTAAAAAGTATAATACTGTTTATAAGTCATATATGTTTTCTTGATAGAGTTTTATCTATCATTGCCCTAATTATGACCTGTCACAGACCACTTCACCTCTCTACACACACACACACACACACACACTGGGTGGCAGAAGTCCCAGCCCATCCTTGACCTCACACCTTGCGTATCTGTGACTCGAGGAACAAGCCTTATGTTCCCACTTGCTAACGAGGATTAGCCATTAGCTCATCTTGCTAACTGAGTCGGCTGCTAAGGAGGCTTTGTGAAACACAAGGCCGGCCTGAAACCCAACACCGAGTCGGCGCAAACCGCCATATGGCGCCTATTGAGTGACACTGAAAAATTTAGGAGCTCTCACCGCCCCCTGGTCCAGATCTGTATGGCAAAGCCATGTTAGCTTCTCCGCGCTAGCTCAAGTTTCACGTGTATTACCCCCCAACCCACCCCCACACACTCACATTCTATTATCTATGGTACCACACTGGCCTACTGTGGTGTAGGTCTGACCCATATCACTAGTGAAGGTGAGGGTTTAGGTCAACTTGATATGTTGGATAAGATGATGTCACCGCTCTAGCTGACTAACTGTCCAGTCCATGGTAAGTATAGGTTGATGTAAACATCTTCTCTAGAGCTAAAAGGCATGCAATACTTTTATTGTAATTGTCAAAGAGGGACCAGAGAGAGATATGTGAATATGCATACATAATATCTCCATATTGTCCCCTTGGAATTATACGGTTCTATCTGCGTTCGGAGTATTTCTGAGATTCAGCTTCAAAGTTTTAGAATTCCATAGAGTTATACTGAGATGTGAAACAAGCCTCTTTAGATATAGCATCCAAAAATGCCTACAACTTCCAAGACCTCACCTTCAAATTGTCACAGATTAAAAATATGTCAATAACTCAATCCCCCCCCCCCCCCCCCCCCCAGATCTCTCCTCCTCTCTGTTCCGTCCTGTCGTGTGGAGATGACTGAGCCGGGCCCCAGCTGGTGGAAGCTGACCTTCCTGAGGAAAAAGAAGTCCGAGCCCAAAGTCCTGTACGAGATCCCTGCCGAGTACGGCAGCAACACAGGGCATGGGCCCGAGGGCGAACTGCCAGACGACAACCAGTTCAACGCCCGTCTCGAGAAGATCGTGGACAAGTCGGCCACCAAGGGCCGTCACGTGAAGGTGTCCCACTCCGGCCGTTTTAAGGAGAAGAAGAGGATTCGCTCCACGCTGGCTGAGAACCCAGAACTGTTCCCCGCCACTCAGGCCAGCGACGAGAACCAGCAGAGATCCCAATAAAGGAGACTAGAAGGTGTAGTGGATAGTCATGTCCGCAAACAACTCTGACAAAGATAGCTAAGCAGATACATCAGACAGACCTCCTCCACAAACATACACACACACACACACACACACACACACACACACATAGTCAGACATACACATGCACATACAATAAGGACATGTGAGGATGTATTATATATTGAAAGCCTTACACAATTCAGATCCATTGAGGCCAAATTCCAGTGCATACCAAAGACAGTGTGTGTGTAGTCTGATTCCAATTTCAGCAGGCATGATGCATCTAATATCCCATTAAACAGATTAAAACCTACAGCACACACATACACACACACACACACACACACACACACACACTATGAATTATAATTATAATTCATATAGTGCAGTGTGGAGGTTAGGTTCCATCAATGTCCATCTGAAAGAGGAGATGTCAGATTCTCAGAGGGCAACCCATGGTCCACTATAACCTACATAAACAGTTAAATAATTAATACATATAGTCAGTGCAAGCATGTAGGGTTTTAACCAATCACAAGGCGGGTGATTTCCACTTACTCAGGCCTATTGTCAGCCATATGCACCAGATTGTTGTGCTTTTTATTTGTACAAAGTAAATAGTTTACATATTCACCGTTTCAAGAGAGTTCCATTATTAGCATCATAGTTGTTCCCACAAGGCTTCCATTTTAACATTCCATATGTTATCTTAATGAAGCGGAAGTAGATTGGGAACAAAATAGAATGTTCGAGCATTGTTTTTGTTTTTCTTGTTGAAAGGGTCTATAAAGTCAACAGTTCCACAATTCCACTTACAATCAGCATGAACAACTTCGATAGTTTCTATTGGACTATGATTGGTTAGACTGTCTCTATGGTAGACATGACCCTTTATGGTTGAATCATACTGGTGCTCAGATAAAGGGATTGTAAACAGATAAACAGATCAAACTAAAATAAACAGATAAAACTAAAATAAAAACAGAGCTATCTGTTTTATTATCAATTTTATTTGGTATGTCAGGGATTTTTTAAAAACATTTTATCATATTTTGAAGACCATTCAGACAATAACAATGTAAAACCCCACATACTCCATATACCTCTTATATTTGTTTATGTACAATATAAATGTTCAATACTACTTAGAGGAAAACTTTAAAGAGTGGAGCTAACAGTAGTCAATTAAGCTTTATATTTGAATTGTTATTCCGATGACAAAGTTTTCCTTTTGAAAGAAATTTTCAAAATGTTGTGTTATTTCATTTGACTGTACATTTTGGTTTAATTTGTAAAATATGAAAGAAACTGAAGTTTTTTGTTTTTTTTATGTGTCAGAAAATAAATATATTTGAATCATTCACTTAGTCCTTTTCCAATTATAAACAACATTTGAATTAGCTCCTGAGGGGTATTTCACAAAACCTAGATAAGGGATTAAGCTGGGATTTTTAGGTTATCCTGGATGAATTTAGCCTTGACTTGGTTTCACAAAAGAGATGGCACATAAATTACCATGGGGATTTATTCTCTGCACCTAGCCAAGCTAAGTTAATTCTAATGGTAATTATGTTGTCTTATTGGTTCAGCTAGCTGTCATTCAAATCCTCCGTGCTAATTTTTAAGGAGCTTTATTCCATTTATATACTATCTGCTAAATGTATTTGCTTGCAAAACAAAACAGATTGTCTGCCTACTACCATATGGTTATTATTTGAATTATGATAGCCTTATTAACATAGGCCTAGATACTCGTTGTTTGCTTCTTTTGTTGATAGACGTTTGATAGCCTACTGTAGTTGATTGGAAGTGGAGGGGCAAGTTTTCGAAGGTGTTTTCAACTATAATATTAAGGTATATAATACTATGTGCATCTTTGCAGTGGCAAGCGCTTTCTTAATGACGTAGTGTGCCGAGCCAAGGAAGCACTCACACGTGGGTGCATACATAAATTTGCATTCAGTTGGTCTACCACGCCTACTCCTGCTGTTTTACAGAAATAGCCATGATTCCCCATTCCAAAAAGGACAACTTTACTTCATTGTTAGTCTATATCAAAAGCAGTTGTTCACTGTGTGTGAATGACGCTATTTTCCGCATCTTTTTTATTCCAACCGTGGGCACTTTGGAGCAGAAACGAGAATGCGCACACATCCTGACTCGCACCTGGCTTGACATAGTCGCTCCTACTCATCCTGGATTGGCATTAGTGAAACAAGTTGAGCTAGGATGACCAGACAACGCTATATCAAACCTCGCTTTATCACTTATCTTGGATGTCTTAATTCTACGTTTGTGAAATACCCCTCAGGTGCATTGGTGTCGGTCACATAAACAGTTCTTTCTTCTGTCTGTGACTTTCCCTGCATAGCCCACTCTCTACACAGCAAGGTAATTATGCACTATTGTGGTTAAGTTATTCTGAAGGTAATACAAGAAGCAACCTCACAATTTAGAGGCCTTCTGATAGGCAAAGCTAGTGTATGTATTGACAGGATCTATCTGGTTATACAAACTGGGACTTTTTCTCATTTTGAAACGCTCAAACCTCCGGCACTTGTAATACATACTTTTGTGGCCAGAGCCCAACACAAACTAAATGGATAGGTCAACTCCTTACTTCTCATCCAGTTGACCTCATTTGATCACGATATACTGAAAAATGAATATCCAAAATACAGATCCAGATATATAATAGCCAAAAGCTTTTACCCTTTCATTGTCAGAATCATGATGCCTATCAGAACCTCATTCAGATATTTTCCATTTTATTTGCTGCTGCAACTCATTCACTGATTTTTCACAGCAGCTGAGAATGCTGGTATGTTACTACATTCTAAACATAATGTTGTCCTGATAGTATGTCACCTCAGTCAGATATGTAATTCAATGACACATAGTGAATGAAAACTGGACATGTTTACAAGTATTTATTAGAATAGTGACCAAGGAAACATAAGATTAATTTACCACCTCTAGTGTGTTACTGCCACCTGTTGGACACTTATTTTACTACCATGAAGATCTTAAAATCTCAGGGAAGTAGTGTACACCCTGCCATTACATCTTATTACCAGAAGAGGGCAGTTGTCTTCAACTCCACACCCTGTCTTCAGAAACTCACCATTTGTGGCTGAACTGCATTCTAAATAGCTGAGGAGGGGAAGTCAAAAGGGAAGAACTTGAGGAATGTAACTGTTAAAAGGTTTGCGTTCTCAGAGGCATTTTTACCCTGAGGTAAAATTGTCAAAGTATAGCAGAGCCTGTTAATACACATAAGTCAAGCCTTTCTGTCCCTTCACTGCAGAGGTAACAAAAGACAGGTGAGGCTGGGACTGGACTGAACAAGCGGACACCGGCACACTCTTAAAACAACTTGCATTGTTTTTTTAACACATCTCTGTGTCCAGATAGGGAGAACACATTTGTTTTAAGAGTGCATTATTGCATTTTTTAGAGGTCATGGTTCAAATAGTCACCTCTAACCTCAGGTGAGGGCAATGGTCTTGACCTCAGAAGTGACATGCACATCAGGTTTAATTGTACCCTTGGGACCTACCGTACCATTACTGCTATGATCAGAATGGGAGTAATGGTACCACAGCTTTGCCTTAGCTGGATTACTTTTGAGAGCTAATATATGTCATGATAACCTTTCTAAACATTTAGCAAAGTTAAGGTACACTTATAAATACATTACACACTGACAAATGTAAACTCCAAGATGTTGTGTACATGTAAACATAACCAATGTAAACTTCAAACAGTGTATGCTAAATTCAAGACTGAATCAATATATTTCAACCCTCTCACAAATGTGGCTATTGTAGAGGACTTTATAAAAATGCATTTTAAGATTTAACACTCAGCATGCAGACAGCACACACAGTGATAGGGGCTTTGAGAGCATATGAGTACACAGAGAAGGAGAGTGAATCATCATGTGGTGACATGCCATCATGCTGCCATCATGATCAAGCATACCTGAGCAGGACCATCATCATGGCCCAGCATTCCTCTGATGCCAGCCTCAGTGACTGTGATGAGGGAGGCCCTGCTGGGATTTATGGCAGACACAGATGCAGTAGCTGGTGGATATCTACAACAGGAAATAAAAAAACAATACAGATACCTTTATTGTCATTAGGGATGTACTACAAGACATAGTATGGTTATGTACAAAAAACCCTGTGATGTGCTATGTTATAGTTTACAGGGTGTCTGAATTGTAAGACCCATTTTCCAATTATTATGCCCAGTCAATGTGTGTGTGCGTGTGCGTCCCGGAGTATACTGCAGTATATGTAACATAATAATGTTACATAAGAGAGTGAAAAGGCAGGTGTGTGTCACTGTCCTCTTCCCTGGCTTCCCACCATGACTGCCTCCAATAGTGCTTGGCAGCTCAACACCACTGCTGTTATGCTCAATGACTGTTCTGCGAAACATGCAACATGAGCATGTCTGACGTATCCACGAAGACTCATTTGTAAAAGGAACATGTTAATTTATTGACCGGAGAACATTTGATGTTTTTTTTATATGATTTTGATAAAGGTGTGGTTTGTCATTTCAAGTATTCATATATGGATGTTTTTCACCAATAAAACCAGTAAATTGTGTCTATTTGCTCCTACCCATATTAACATTTATCTTGAATCAGTTAATGAAGAACCATTCCTACTGCTGCTTAGATGGTTTATTTGGTAACTAGCTGACGTGGAGAAATGTTTGAATCAGACATTGTTGTCAAGTGATGCAAAATCTAAAGTTGACAAAAGACAGATCAAGTTACACACTTTTCAGAAAACACAGGATAGTGAACCTGTCCACAACTTCAGAGAATACAAATGGCATATGCTTAATTTTTACGATTATGAGGGGGTCCTCGATATATTACACACAGGGAGTCCCAAAAAATGTGAGAACCCCTGATTTAAACTGCTCTTGCTTTCAGATCTGAAATAAGTTTCCACTATCCTTATGTAATGAACTGGCATGCTATGTAAAAGGCATGTAAAAACCTTGCAAACACCACCAAACTGGTGTGTTTTTCCAGATATAGTTGAAAACGTCAGGCTGTTAATATTTTTTTTACATTTTCGCAGGGTGTTCCAACTACATAGCTAGTGGAAAGGACGTGTGTGTTTATCTATCCTAGCGGTGATAGTGCAGTGGGAGCTAGTATGCATTAGCAGTGTCCACCGATGAGCTCTTCAGCAAGGCACTCAACCCAAGTTTCTCTGGTGAGATAATCGGTCATTGCAATAACTGTTAAGTCGCTTTGTATAAGTATAATCCTCACATCACCATATAGTGATAGTAAAAGTAGATTCTTGTAGAAACACACCTTAGAAAATGACAAATTGTTGCATATTGTTGCCTTTCAGGCGTTTGAATACTTTCATAGCAGAAAACAGCTTACACTGTAAATTCAGTCAGAGACTTTCTAATGTGGAGACACAGCACTCAAAAAATACTCCATAGAAATGCATGGGGCTAGTTTGTCACGGCAATATGGCCGTTGTCTACACATATCCCACCCCTTCCTTGGCAAAACGTCGACATGTAATACATTGAGCCAATCATATGGTGTGTTGTGAAGACATCGTGCCAATCATGTGTTGTGATCTCGCCGCTGGAGCAAGATTGGTGTCGTGAAGCCTTGCGCACGCGCAGTTTGACCCTAAAGACTGTGCCCGATGAGTGCCCATAAAACGTTGGTATATGGCCGCCGAGTAGAGGGACTTGCCTAAAAGGACTTTGATTCAGTCAATTTACAATATAACCAGTACCTGATGTACACAATAGGAATAGCATATCCATCCTGAAACACTTCCATAATCAGAGTGCGTCTCATAATTTGTTGGAAATACTTGAGATCATTTGTTAATATTGCTGTTTATATCATTATTAAGTTGAATATTCCTATGCCATGTACTATACATCTCTGTCCTTATATGGAAAAAGATACAAGATGTGTGACTCTGTGTCCATTCTTTCTGCCAGTCCCTGTATGAGGCATACCAGAGAACTGAGTCAACTTGGAAAGCAACCAGGGGGTTGTTCTCATGCTGACGCCCAATGTTGATATTGACAAGCCCAATGATGCTTGAATTCAAAATATTCCTCCTATGCAATCTTATCTGTAATTGAATACACAAATATGTCCTGAATGGTTTAGCGTTCACACCTTTCTCTAATTAATCATACTTTGCAACTATAGTAATGGCTTGATACTTTCAAAGGAAGCTATGAAAAAAAAACTGTCCTTGCCATTATTGACAGAAAGTTGAAAGTAACAAATTTAAAGTAACAAAAATGGGAAGCATCTAGAGCATGAAAACATAGGAGATTAAGCTTGGAAAAAATATGCCTGTCGTTTCCGTGTAGACGTGGCCTTAGAGAGTATACAGTAAATGCCAACATCAAGCAACCTACAGGATATTGTTCCTTGAAAATCTTCCGTTTCTTTTCACGTGCAAATTTCATGGAGGTGTGCCACCAGTGACTTCATGCATTAGTTCGTGTTTTCATGTTGCTAGTTACTTTCACCCAGAGGTGAGGCGGTCGTCCAGGGCTATGCGGCTCAATGCCATCGATACCATTGATACCGGCTCAACCAGAAATGGAGAAGAGAGAGAGCTGTACAAATTCTTACCATTCTCAAGATGGCAGAAAGAGTTCCCATTGGTCTAGCCGTAACCGTGTCCTCATAGTCAAGGCTGTGAAGGGGAGGCATGCAATACCAGTTTGGCTAGATTGAGGAATCCCGGTCTTGACAGTGAGGTTGGACCTCAGGAGAGGATAGTGGTGGTCATGTCTCCTCACGTAGTCCCTGTGATCGGATAGTGGTGGTAGTCATGTCTCCTCACGTAGTCCCTGTGATCCCCTCTGGAGGACAACCCACAGGTGTCCAGCCATATAGAGTGTGGATATGATAAGAAGATGTGATTTGGAGAGAAGGTGTCTGCTTGTTTTTTTTGTTGGTGTGTGTGTGTGTGTGTGAGAGAGAGAGAGAGAGAGAAAGAACCTAATGCTGTGCAAGGGTCTACAATTCATTTGCATTTCTATGAAAAACTAACTGATCAATGGGAAAAAACTGTGGAACACATATAAAAATGTATTATACAAACAGAATTCTGATGGAAAAAGGCGTAAATCAATCCTGAAAACCCTATTTGCAGGCTTATCTTAGGACAGATATTTACAATAACATTGAATCATTTAGTTGACACTTACTTACAATGAAGATACAGCAAAGGTACAGCCACTAAGATACCTCATGAGAGGAGGCAAATCAAATTAATTCAGGATTTAGAAAACTTTATAGACTAAATCTACGTTCTATCCAGACACACAGACACACACACTGTCATGTTTGGTGATGGTAATAGGTGGCTTCCTCGTTTTGTGGTTGTGAACATATTGCAGTATCATCATAGCTATTCCACCTGTGTGTGAATGGTTACAATTCCTTCCGGGGCAACATGTGCACGGACCCCCCAAGGGTGACTTGTGCCCCAGTGCAGTTCTATGTCTAGTGACTCCTCCAAGTTTTGATGCCCCTGCTGCCCTGCTTAGTCCACTAGTCTATTGAGGCAGGATTATTTCTTCATCTTGTTCTATTCTGCAATAGTGTTCTTAAGGGCCAATGAAGCTAATTATTATACTGGAGTCATGTCCCACCGCACACAAGGTGTCCACTTTTTCCACAAACTCAAATCTGGTCACCTACATGGCAAAGCCATACTGCGCTGATCTTTAAACAGTAATGCAAAACAAAACCGAGAAACGTATAGGTAGCCTAATCTATATCGGCACGTCTGTAAACGTGGGGGAGGGATAGAGAAGGGATAGGGTGAGGTTACGCTTTGGCTTTAAGTAGGCTACAAGCTGAAGTCACACCTCCGCAACCGCCATTACAGTTTTTTCTGATTGCTTAAGCACATTTTTTGTCACTATGGCTTTTTTTGCAAAACTCTACACACAAATGGCAAAACCTCTCACCCAATCAGCAAAACATTGTAGTTCTCTTGCAAAAGCTAACACACCTTGCTTAACTCTTCACACCTTCGTAAAAATGGTGTTTTCGTATCTAACAGTAAACACAAGCCATCACAATAGTAAGCACACAATGTGCCAACAACACACTGATGGTATGAATAAAAAACACATCTGGCTTTTGCTTTCTCTGTGCACAAGGTAGACTATGTCAGTTTGAGGTCATACTTTTGTCATAGTTCTGTAAACATACAGGGATCCAAACTTCAAGTATTAGTGTTTATTTACACACATCAAAACAAACACAAGTGTGTTTTTCCAAGTCAAAACACAAAATAGCATTTCACTGAGACAAAACAAATCAGTCTACATCGGGTCGTCTCTCTCAAAATTCTGTCTACATCACATGCAATGTCCTAGTCCGAGGCACTGGGAAAAATATATTCTGGAATGACGTATCCAGGCCTGACATGACAATATCCCCACATGTAGACTGTTTTTTTGTCTGTAAAAGGGCTATTTCTTTCTCTTCTCACTCTTCCTGCTCACTCCATTGTACCCATTGTACATTACCTGTGGCTTATTTATAGTGCTTAGGCTGATTGCAAAGTGAACTAATTATCTAAAACAGTTTTCACATGAGAAAGTGTGCCAAAGAGTTGGCAAAATAGTGTAAATAATAGCCATTGTGCCTACAGTTGTGCAAAGTGTGTGTTACAAAATTGCAAACTGAGTGCAAAGCAGTGTTTGTGCTTTTAGTTTTGCGAACTCAGTGAGTGGTTTTGCCATTTGTGTGTAGAGTTTTGCAAAAAAAGCCATAGTTACAAAAAATGTGTTTAAGCATTCAGAAAAAACTGTAAAAAGGAAAGAAGAAGAAGAAATCAGACCTCTCAAGTCACACGCATTTCAATGACTTCACACGCTCACACGCCACACATGGCATTTCTCACTCCGAGAAATTATTAACTTGCCCGCACAGATATTTCTAAGCGCTATATTTTACAAACGTAAATACACAACGTTGCTGTCTGTGCGCTCATTCAGCTCAGAGAGCTGCTGTTCAGTTACTAACCTATCGGCCAATCAGAAAATAGGATTTCTCAACCAATCAGGAAATAGTTTTGTTTTGATGTGGGTCCACAACGTGGAGACTGCTGGTCCGCGGAGTCGTGGAGTGAAATTAGGCCCGGTGCTTCGTCTGATAATTTGCAGCGCAGTTGATCAAGATACCGCGGACCGACAAAAAAAGAAAACAAACGTTTATGCTATCGATGTCATTAAACATTAACCTGGCCCTAGCCAGATGAATGTCGTTCCGCTTAGCTCCGCCTAGCTTCACTCACATCCATCTGGAACCTCTTCCATTGAGAGTGATTTCTCCAACCAACTTTATGGTTTAGCCAATCAGGACGCAGGGCGGGAGTTTCATAGATGTGACATAGCGTAGAAGCGACTGTGAGACTGTTATCAGCGTCACGGGTTGGCTTCGATGAGAGTGGTTGAAGTAGCACGTCAATAGATGACGGACAAGTGGCTTATTCAATCATATGCAAGCATTTTTTGATTAGGTCCAGCCTTCTGAAGCAACACTTCAATGGATCGGTTCCAGATGGATGAGTGGAGCTAGGCGGAGCGAAATTCATCTGGCTAGGGCCAGGTTAATTAAACATGGAGCCATACAATAAAGTGGTGGTATGAGCGTTCATTCAATGCAGGCGTCTGCGCGAGAGAAACTGAAACTAATCGATAACGTTGGTATCAAAGCTACTCTTCAACCTGTTGAATTAGTCCAGTCATTTTAAGCCAAAATAGGGGTCAAGGTTGAACAAATTGCAACACAAGCAAACTTAACTGATTTTGAATCCTCAATATGTCCTGAGTAAGGTAAAAAAAAGCCCCGAAGAATCCCGATAGGGGAAAGTTTCGATAAAGACCCAAATATATATTCTAAATATAATATTCATGCGCCTATACAGTATTTTTCTCACGTGAATAGGGGAAAAAAAATAACCTTCACATATCACCATGAAAATTACTGAGTTGATTACTTACATCAAGACAAACAAAAAATGTATTATAAGTTTTATGAAATTGTTTGTTAACATGGGCAAACAGGGCATAATGTAATTACGTATAGTTAATTTGTATAAATACCACAACGGAGCTAATAGTCCAGGCAAAGGTCTGACCCAAAACTAATTGCAACAGAATTTATTTTCACATTTTAATATTTCAATTGGTGATCTTTACACCATAGTAAAAGACCATGAAAATCCAGTTGGTGGAAATATGTTAAAATGAGGGTTGTTTTATGCATTATTCTTCAGCAAATACTGACAAAACTGTAATTAGAATGTTGTAGAATACACATTCTAAAGAATATCTGACCCCATCTAACTTAACATGGAATTTTAGAATCTTGCATTGTTGAGGAACATTCTTTTATATTCAAAGAGTGAATTCCTTTGGCTTATTTCATACTGGTTTGTTGCAAAATTGGTGTCTATTTTTACATTGTGGCCCTTTGAATCAATGGAAATGGTTGTTGAATCTTTAACCCTTAAAGGAGTACCGTAACACCAGTGTGACGGGAATGTTGAGAAATGAACGTTCTAAAGAATATCTGGGTTCATTGAATTCAACATAGAATTTTAGAACCTTCAATTGTTGCGGAACTTAGAATGTTCAAAAACCTACACCTTTAAGGGTTAAATAGAGCCAAGTGGGTTTTTGCATGTAAGTGTTCCACAATGTGTAATCTGTACAAACACATAGTTAGGCATTATTCATCCTAGGAAAGTGGTTTTGGTGTTTACGTAATCTGATTTAGAGGTCACTGAAACATACAGTATATCACACTAAAGTATCGGTCCATCATTTTGCAAGTCTTATAGTAATTGACCTTTTGCCCAGGGGTTGACTGATATAGTGTCTGTCCAATCAGAGGGGCCTGTATGATGCCTAAAATGATGTCTAAAACAATAATTGGACAGCACAGTGTGTTTATGTTAGTGAATGCAGGAAAATTGTGAAGGCAAAGTTGAAGATGGCCTAATTCGACAGAAGGGTGCAGATGGGATAACTGCAGTTAGCCTCCAAGTGACTCTATTGTTGTGACATCTGGCAAAAATGCTATACTAATAAATATAGTTTAAGATTAATAATTAACAATGCATGCCTATGCATGGGTCATGGTTTTACCAAAGTATTACCAAAGTACCAAAATATACATATAAGTATATGCACTGTACATGAAATATAGCATCAATCAACTTATGTCCCATCTTCCTCCATACCATGCATAACACATACTCCTCTATTCTGTATAGGCGAATCAGGTGAACAGCTGATACATTTTGGCCTGCACTATTAAGGGAAACAAATGAAACACCCTAAGCTATATATTTTCTGAAAGCATATACCCTCCGGAGGAGATATAACACCATTTAAGACATTTCCCATCTTCCTCTATGCCATGCACAATACATTGCCCTCTATTCTGTAAAGGCGAATCTAGTGTAAAGTGGATACATTTTGGCCTATACTGTCCAGGGAAAACAAATTAAACACCATAAAGTATATATTTTCTATAAGCATATACCCTCTAGAGGAGATATAACACCATTTAAGACATTTCCCATCCTTCTCTATGCCATGCACAATACATTGCCCTCTATTCTGTAAAGGTGAATCTAGTGTAAAGTGGATACATTTTGGCCTATACTGTCCAGGGAAAACAAATTAAACACCATAAACTATATATTTTCTATAAGCATATACCTTCTAGATGAGATATGATACCAGTTAAGACATGTATTATCTTCCTCCATGCCTTGGACAATTTGTTTGTCAAATGTTGCAATTAGTTTTGGGTATACATTAGCTATACATAATTACATTATGCCCTGTTTGCCCATGTTAACAAACAATTTCAAAAAACGTATGATACATTTTTTGTTTGTCTTGATGTAAGTAATCAACTCAGTAATTTTCATGGTGATATGTGAAGGTTAATTTTTCCCCCCCTATTTGCGTGAGAAAAATACTGTATAGGCACATGAATAGGGTATATTTAGGTCTTTTTCTAAACTTTCCCCTATTGGGATTCTTCTGGGCTTTTTTCCCTTACTCAGGACATATTGAGGATACAAAATCAGTTAAGTTTGCTTGTGTTGCAATTTGTTCAACCCTTTCTCCTAAAATGACTGGACTAAATGCTATTTAATTGTTTAACGACACTTATCAGAACAACGTTGATTTTTGGAACTTCCATAGAAACAGAGCAGAGACTGTATAATACACTGTATAGCACTGAGTATTGAGTCAAATTTGAATATAACGTGGCCAAAAGCTATTGTAGCCTTCTTTCTATCTGTTAAAGATCAACAGATCAGTGATTTACGCCTATATCTGCTCGCCAAAAAAGCTGGTATTGTGTTTCCTGAATCCTTACATTCAGGCATTCAAATTAAACTTCATTAAAAACATGTATTGTTTTTTCTCCATTTCCTACCAATGTATGATGCTTGCATGAGGGAAACATCCCAAAACAATAGCACCCATATAATTGTTGCTGTTTTGAGAAGTATTTATTTTCTTATGCAAGCATCATGCAACCATGCAAAAGCAATGAAACTAATTATATCTTACATTAGTAAAGCAGTCCTCTAATGTGCATGTCACAAAACATTTAAGTGAAAGTGCATGTATAACAATATAGGCATAATAATGATTGTGATAATGATAATGACAATTTGATTTGGAGGGAGTGGGGTTGGGTACGTGTAGATGAGCCCTATGACCCCAAAGTCTGCCATGACTGGGCCTCAGGTCAAAGAAGTTTGAGAAAGGCTGGTCTACATAACTTGCATCAGATTGAGTTTTGCAGTGATGCGCCTGAAGGCACGGGTTGAGGACCCAGTCAGTTACGTCACAATATGCACATTTGTTTAAATTCATACCTACGTAATCACCATGACCAAAATTGTACTTTTTTTTTTTACTTTGAATCTTGAAAAAAAAAAATATTGACCTACCTACCGACCCATGACCCTCTGTGAAAATGGCTGACATTGAACCACAGTGCTTTAAATGGGAGCCCCCAGTATTAGTCATCAAGGCATCAAAATCTGCCACAACATCACTCATAAACACACACACACACGGACAGAACCACCACTGTTCAAGAGACCATTTTGGGGCTAAATGTGTTTTTTCTCATTTGGTTGTTTTCTGTTTGTTTAGAGCAGAATGAGCCACTGCTGTTCAAAGGGCCCATTTGGGTGAAATTATTATTATAATTTATGATTATTATTTATTATTATTTATTATAGGGTTCTAGAATAAATAAAACAGTGTGTTTGAAATAATGGAATTTGTGCTCTCTCATGAAGCTTGGTCGATGGGACATGGGGAGGGTGGGTCTGTTGATCGGGGGGAGGTGGTGTGGCACCACGAGTAGTTCAAGCAGACGTAGGACTCTCATGTACTTCGATCAGGGGGGAAGGGGCGTGGCACTGTGCCAATGCCACGCCCCCTCCCCCCTGAGAAACAAAATCTCACTCCTTGCAAACTTCAAAACTTGAGAGCCCTGAAGAAGAAGTCACACCTCCGCGACCAACAGGTGTGCAACCTAGAGTTCAGTGACGTAGGCGTGCAATTTCTCAACGGGAAAGAAAGTCGGTGGTTTGCAATTTCAGAGATTAGTTCCTCAGATTCACGGTACCACAACGTCCGGATTACAGATCAGGTAGGCCTAGTGTTTTTTTTTTGTACTAATAGGCTAAATTGCATGTCTTGTCATAGCATAGCAAAAGCACATATTTAAATTAGGCAATTAAATTATCAAGTAAAGACATAACATTAGGCCTACTAATGATATGTAGCTGTGTTTGAAAGGATTCGCAAGTGTCTGAACCCAAACGTTTTTGGGAACTTTTTGGGAATACTCACTATCATTTGGAAGATGTTTTTCCTGAAGATGGCACATGGAACACCCATTTGGTAGCAACTAGTCTACTAAGAAATGTAAGGCAATGTTACCCCTACAAACTAGGCTAATTAGAAACGTTTGCGCCACGGTTTTGTTGAGTGCACATTTTGTCTTGTCACTATAGGTGTTTTTTGTTTGTTTTGCTGTTCTAATTCCTTTTGGGTAGTCGGCGCCACGTGTAAGCGAAGATAATTTTTAACTGCAATAGGATGCTGGTCGTTCGTTAGACTCATGTTAAGAATCTTATTTGATCGCAACAACAGTGTGTTTAGCTCAACATTCAGCTGAGGACAACAATGTGTTTGGTTTGTTACCTCGTGCAGCTGAAAGGATACCTTGTCGATACTCTTCCGAACTTAATGGGTGTGAATAACTTGTCCAGCAGGTTTGATGTGTAGGCCTGGATGAGATTAACGCAAGTTTAGTCTTGTTCGGTTTTTTGACATGAAGATAACGTTTTGAAGTCTGTATATTCTGCTCAATGAGCAGGAGGAGTTGGTGCCAACATTAGGAAAATTGTAGTCTAGGCTACAGTGGCTGCCCAATTTGAAACTGATGCGGTGAAATAATGGCTAGGCCTCACTCATCTACGGTCCCATTCCCGCTGCGGTAGCTTATTTGTTTCTGACTTTCTGAATCAATTGGGTGCAGTAGGGTCCTATCTTGACCTATACATTTCATTGATAGATTCACCACAAAAATCTTGTTTGGGGTAGATCAATATAATGAGCATGGAAAGTGTAGCTCTCGTTTTGAAATTTGCAAATGCCTCAGATAGGCTACTTATCATCATGTGACGCTAATTATTAGGCCTAATGAAATGTATGGTCTCTCGGCTGCAGCTCTAGCCTGACGAGCTACTGCAGCTCAGAATACATAAGAATATAATATAAAACCTCCAGACAGACCGGAGGACCAGCAGATTGAAATGCTTTGTTCATTGTCTTATGTCAAGTGTGTGGTGTCTTCATTCACTTTCACAGTCTAATTTGACCAGACCATCTCAGACCTCTTACTTATTCAGAACTGGCCAGGTCAGGAGCCCATCAGGTCTGTAACATTGTAGCCTGTATACTCTTGAACATCTCTTCAAAATTCACTCTAGTCTATTGAGACTGTAACTTTTGGATGGCATTTCACAAGATTTTAAATACAAACAAATAAAGGTGGATAGACACCTGCCTCTCCTTTTGAAATCTAAGCTACTTCGGTTTTTTTTAGTGTTAGTAGGCCTACACAGTTACCCACTCATCCTTCTACTTGCCTTGTGATGTAGTAGGTTACACTTTTAATCAGTGGTGTGCAGTGTTTAACTATAGCCTAATGTCTGTCTTAGCTGAGCTAGCCTATTGTTTACAATACCATCAACCTTTGTTCTGTACAGGGAGGTGTGAACACCGACCTATATTGTTTCCACAACGGGGGAAAACAGCACTTTTCAGGCATCAGTTATTTTAAAGGTGCTCTAAGCGATGCTGGGTAACATCACTTCTGTTGACTTTCAAACAAAACAGAGAGCTAGCTCACTACTTCCTCCCCCTCCCTCCCGTGCTGCTCCCGTGCAATTGAAACTCTCCTAAACGCGCATCTCGTATGTGATTTGCTGGACCAGTTTGTTATGTTTTTATGGGCTAGGTTTGCCCAGGTTGTTTTTGTTGCTGTTTTTGGAGCCTGGGCTATCCACAGAAATCACATTTTTTTACAGTGTATTCAGGACACAGACGGCTAGCGGTTGGTTAGGTGATGTTTGCAGTAAGTGACATAATGTTTTAGTCTAAAAAACATGTGGTATCGCTTAGAGCACCTTTTAAGAGAGATGGATCTGTTGTGTCTTAGTATGAAACTAACATTTTGTGTGGAACTCGGGCTTTGAAATCATGGCCATGACCCATTTGAAGATTGTGTTTTTAAGTACTGAAATGTTCTTTGTCTTCTGTCACCATCTTGTTTGGTTAGGCTGTATTCTTCCTAGTCTGATTTTTAACTGCTGATTTATCAAGGACAATTTAACAACATACATTTCCAGTTGCAGGAGCAACGCCCCACCACACACACACACTCTCACGGACACACACACACACACACTCTCATGGACACACACACACACACACTCTCACGGAGACACACACACACACACACACACACACACACTCTCACGGAGACACACACACACACACACACTCTCACGGAGACACACACACACACACACACTCTCACGGACACACACACACACACACACACTCTCACGGACACACACACACACACACACGGACACACGGACACACACACACACACACACTCTCACACACACACACACACTCTCACACACACACACACACACACTCTCATGGACACACACACACACACACACTCTCACGGACACACACACACACACACACGGACACACACACACACAGACACACACACGGACACACACACACTCACACACACTCTCACGGACACACACACACACACACTCACACATTCAAGGACACACACACACACACTCACGGACACACACACACTCACGGACACACACTCAGGGACCCCCACGCACACACACTCACAAATGCATGAACGCATACACATACACACACAAACACCTACTTCCTCACCACACCTCCGGGAGGGTGGACATAAGATGAAGGCAACACATTAAATTCATTGCCCTGCTCCAGGACACCTAACCAGAAAGTTTTTCCTAAAACAGCCTTAAATCCCTGGATTTTTCAGTCACCTCGGCTTCATTTCATCTAGAGTCTAGAACACACACACACACACACACACCGGTTCACTGGAAGTGGCATTGAGGTATGCCATCTGATGAAGGCCTAAACATTATCGCCTATTAAGCGTTTTTTCATTTACTCGGAGTGTGCGGCATCTTCCTTCTCTTACATCAGTTGTTCACCTACCACCCAGACAGCTGAGTGTGTGTTGCGTTCATAAAGTGTTGTCTTTGTTTTGCATCTTCCTCTGACTGGTTGGACCACATACCCCAGATGCAGATCATAAGTCACTGACTTGACATATTTGACTCCTCCTGCGGAGTAGAGTGGCTTTGCAGTGTTGACTTACGAAGCTGGCATGTACCAATTATCTCTGAATACTCACTAGTCTTTTATTCCGGCTTCGGACCAGTGTTGTCGAAAGGGTACGTCTAAAAGGTGGATGTTTTTAACACTAGATTATTTCTGGTCTTTATACTGTATTGATGTTAAGTATAGTATGGGATTTCCACTACTGTCATTTTTTCACATCTTGGTTAACTCGGCTCTTCATGGGATTTGTCTGCTGGTGTTAGATGTTTTGTATCTGTTGTAAAGAGGATTGCTTTGATTTTTATAAGCATTTTGGTTTCCTCTGAGATTCCTTGGTAACTTTGAAAACACAACCACCTGATAGCAGTGGGTTCTGTAAAGAATGTCATTGTGGTCACACATTTATCTGCATTTATTCATTTGCCATTTTATCCAAAAAACAACTTACTAAAATGATTAATAACATTCAAGCAAGTTCCTTAACTGTCCCCTGGTTAGGTGTGTTTGGTTGTGTAGTGTTAGGAGAGGAGGTACCAATCTTGATCAACCTGATCTTGAGTAAGGCTTAACTAGTGTCATTTTTCTGTGGGTATGATCTATGAACATATGATTAATCATGTATATGATATTAAGTAAGAAGTCCCTGTTCAAAAATAAAGAAATGCAGTGAGTGTCTAGGGAGGTACTGAGTGGAATACATCATGCTCTGCCATAGGTGCTGCCCCCTGTTTAGATCGGCAATGATGTTTTCTGAAAGCTACCAGTGACCGACAGGTGAAAAACCAATGCATGTCATTTAGTGACCTACGGTATCCATGACTTCATTGTGTTAGGAAAATAAAGCTAATGGCTCTTATGAGGGAGGAGAGTTGCTACTAACTCTGAGTAAACTTGTCACTAAACCACGTACTTGGAATACTTCCCAGATGTAGCATCACCGGTGGCATCGGGAGGGGAAGTTGGGTGTTGGGAACCTGGGTTCAGTTTCAGGGGCCGCCCAGGTCTGTTTTTATATCCAGTCTCCTCCTTTCCAAGGGTAGTCACGTTGACAGCCACCTGAGAGAGAATTGTGTTTGAGGTAGCCTACAGCAGCAGGGGGAAATGTCACAGGTATTTGTCAGAATTGTGGTTTTCTTTGAATGAGAGGTATTTGGATGGATATTTGTTTTAAGTTGAATGATTTTTTGTGAAAGTATGGCTTTGTTTACCCTGTTTGCCTGGGCTGTGGTTTAGAAAATATTATCCTGTAATGTTTTCCTGTGAGTTTCAGTGTCAAGTTTTTACTTCACCTGATAACTCAGGTAAAGGTTTTATTGTTTCATTAAACTGCATCGTTTGATCATTTGGAAGAGAATACTTATTCCTTACTTAGAAGTTGTAGTTATTTAGGACACGTAGGTTGATGTTCTCACTGTGTTTTGAGATTGTTTTTCTTTCCTGTCGAATCTCCACTATTGAAACACACATGAGGTGCAGTGCTCAAACCTGAATGGTGAGACACCATTTTTTCTTTTTTTTTTTTTTCTTCCCGGTCTTATCTGAAGCATGGATGTTGAAGCCCGGGTTAGCATTACAGATCAGATCTTTTCACAAAAGCGAAAGATTCACTATTTGTGATTTGCGTCAAACCAAATGCAACAGAGTTGTTTACTGTCACTAACCGCAAGAGTTGTGGCACTAACAGCAAAATTTGCTCTTTGGTTTGGAACTTCAGGGAACTTTACCAGATTACCACCATCTTAATTGTCTTCATACAGGTGTTGTGTGTTATTTGTCACGCCTCACCAGCACCTTATTGACCCCCTCCGTTTGAATGCACAGATTTCTGGTCCCTGCAATGAGAAGTAGCTGACGAGGATATCTACCAACCTAGAACGCCATTGTCCAATCACAACGATGGAATACCAGGATGGAACCCTCAGCAGCAGCCAGTCAGTGATCAGTGGCTGGGAGAGGTCTCCCGCCGCGTCTGCGATTAGGCCCTCCCACTCCCGGGAGGACAGCACGGGCACAGGCACAGGCTCCTCACGGCACTCGCGCCAGGTGGGTGGGCGCGGGGGGGATGGCAGGGCTACAAATGCACACGCTTACAAATCATAAGATACTCAGGTAGTTAAACATCCTCCAATCCCCTCTCTCCATGACCCAACACCCCCAGCGCTTCATCCTCTTGGAGGTGTGCTAGGCCGGGTCCTACTTTTCCACTCAGTGTTTTTCTGTCTCTCAGTCTCACCTTCCCTCCTCTCCTCTCCTCTCCCTCATCCATGTCTCCTCCTCTCCCCACAGAACTCCAGGGACTGGGAGATCATGAACGACATCCAGCCAGTGGCCACAGTGCCTGCCCCAATCCTGGCTGTGAATATGCCTGGACTCTGTGAGGGTTACATGATGAAGAAGAGGAAGTATCCCCTCAAAGGCTGGCACAGGGTGGGCATGTTATATATTCTTTTTATTTGGCACAGGTGAAATGCCATAAAACCAAGCTACCGTTGGTTAAGAAGAAGCCATTAATGGTGAACATGACAAGTCAATTCTAGTCAACCTGTCACAAGTGCCTTAAAGAGTATGCTGAGGATCATTGTGGTATTAAACAGACCCTTCCAAAGTCACTTACAAAACCAATTAGTGAAAACAGAAGTGAACTGCAAGTGTGAAAAGATTAAGAAAATGACACTGTGAGGAAAAAGACAGATTTATTACAGTTTTTTTCAGTCGCTAACAAGCGTTTGTCCAACCAGTTGTCACATTTTCAAAACTCTAAATACAATTAGCACAGCATCGGTCTTTTGTGGCCATACCATTCACACATTTCATGTCATTTGCACACGATATGCAGTCAGTGAACACATTTCCACAATGCTTACATTTTCTTAACAGACAAGCTATACCTCCCAACAAAATTATGGATTGTTTTTGCAGTATTTACGAATGTTAACACACAACATCCCACAATGGTAAAAACAATATTCCAAACCTTAGATACAGTATAAAAACCTCTGCTTCTGCAATGATATCAGTTCAAAAACAATATATCTCAGCTGATAATAAACAAACAATTCAATAATTGACACACAACTGATTTATGTTGGATAAATTGGGCCAACCACAGCTGATTCCAGTCTGGCTTAGACTCAGTGGCAGGGGTTATTTTGTTCTATACTGACACAGTAAAATGAGGACTTTGAGGAGTAATGTTTTTAGAAACAGAAACAGAAAAAGACAAACACTGTAATGTCTGGACAAGGAAGAATAAGAGCAAGGGGCCCAGTGAGAGATGCAGTGAGAGGTGCAGGAGCAGTGAGAGGAGCAGGGCCAGGTGTAAGAATGCGTGGTGGTGGCATTCCATTTGGCTGCAAGAACTTTTGTCAGTGATGAAATTTGTGCCACTATCATTGACCATGTAATCAATGCGATGTTGATGAAAACATGTGGCCTACTGTAACCCTGAAGATCGCAGAGATTAGATACAGTAATTTTGTGCTTTTTTTAGCTCCCCCCTTTTTATCTGGGCTTTTTGCTGTTGTTTTTTTGTTCAGAATGCTTGTGTGTTTCATGGATATTTTGTTCACTGTAAGCATTGCAATACTGCAAAACTGTTTCTGTTCGATCATACTGTAAACAGTATTTCTACTGTAGTAAACAGTAAAGGGGAGAAAAAAAACAGATTTTTACTGGAATGCTTTTGAATGTGAACATAACATGTGGACATACAGTTCCCAACCAAGAAATTTAGTGTAAAAATTGCATGCAAATACCTGTAAAACTGAAACATAAATGTCTATGCCGTTTTTGTAATGTCAAGAGTTTAGAAAAAGTATCTGAAGTATGGGTAAGCGCTTATTAGTGGTTCAAAAAACTGTAATTGCCCCTGTGTGTTCTGTTGCACTCACATATTTTTGGTTTTGCTTGTCACAGAGATATTTCCACCTGGAGAAAGGAATCCTGAGATACTCTAAAACCCACCAAGAGGTGCGTACTCTGCAATTATTTACATATATAGGCAAACAACAAACCTGAGTGAGGAGTTATTTGTTATTTTTATGTTCTTTTTAAAATATTTGCAATAAACTTCTTCTGGAGTTGATTTTTAATTATTTTTTTTTAAATAGATTTTGAGGGGGAAGATTCATGGATCCTTGGAAGTCAGTCTCGCTGTCATGTCCATCAATAAGAAGTCTAAACGCATCGACCTGGATGCTGGCCACAGTATATACCACATGAAGGTGCGTCCAAAGCTGGGAACTAACTAGCTGTGCAAAGCAATGAGCAGCTCTGTAATAGTTCATTGGAAAGGCTCCTATGTAGTTGGTATGGCATCAGTATGTTAATATTATGGCCTTGACAAGTTGATCTGTACCTCTATAGCCACAACCTTTATAATATTATTATTATCGTCATCATCAATTTGGTTGGCAGCATTATAATTTTAGCCAATTCCAGTGCCCAGTTTTCTCTGCCTCGGTATTCAGGATATCACTTTTGGTCACGTCTGGTTCAGTAGAGGCTGATCTTCATGTGTGTGTCTGTCTGTGTGTCTGTCTGTGTTAAAATAGGCCAAGACTCAAGACATGTTCTACATCTGGCTGACCAAGCTGTCCGCCCATCGCATGTACGGAAAAAACGAGGCCATGAGTGCCCACCAGGAGGTGCTGAAGGCCTTCTCCTCACGCTCCGGCACAATGTCCACCATGACCAGCCTCTCACAGAGGGGCAGGGCCATGTCCATCATGGTGAGTGGCTGGCCTGAAGCAGGAACATCGAACCAGTACCTGTCCTCAGCTCCTTAACTAAAAACTCATCACAATTGCATTCAGCTGAACTGGAAGAGCAAGTTACACCAGGGTCATGGGTTCAATGCCCAGCATACACATGTGATTTGATCTGTTCAGCACTAGTAGTTGGCTTGAATAAAAAGTCTCTATATAACTTAAATTATTGTAACATATTTAAAAGCCTTTCAGCCTCACCTCAACCCCAATTCTCCAAATAATATAATGAATGAACTTTTCTCTTGGCCCTCATGATCCCTCCTCTCTCCCCCTCCCTCCCCTTTCTGTGTCCTTCACTTGCTCCTCCTCCTCTCAGCTCCCTCAATACCAGAGCATGATGTCCATTTGTTCTCCTGAGCTAGAGCGGCCGTCCCCTGCCTCGACTGGAGTCAACGGCAAGGTGTCCGCCTGGCTTCAGCAGACCACAGAGGCTGACGCTTGCACCCATGGTACGTTTCCCCTCACTTCTGCTGTGGTGGCCATTTAGTGTGGCTAATTCAGACAGCTGATTTGGTGTGGTTGATTTTGTGTACATGTATCTGTGAACGTTTTTGACAGATCTGTAAAAGTGTTCTTTCACATTGACAGACTGAAGTTTGTTTTAAATTACAAAGTAAGAGCTTCTTTATGCTGTCAGCAAAACTTCCTTTTCTGACAAACATTTAACACCGAGATGCCTTGATAATTTGACAATGATCTATTTAAGTTTGTGTTATCAACATGGGATTGACTCAACTTTGTTATGAATCAATCATTGTAGAGTTTTGAGACATCTTGTGAAGCAAAGCTATGTAGTTGTTTGTTGTGTGGTTGTAGATATATCTGTAAACTTTTTTTTACAGATCTGTACATAATATACTTTGTTTTATAGATATGTACATAATTAACCGTAGCTCTGCTCTCATGTTTTTGGTTTTCTCCATTTTATTCTCCCTCTTGACATTAACCTTTGACCTTGCAGAGCTGAACCGGTGTGAGCTGGACCTGACTGAGCTTGGTCGTCTGATCCAGCGGCTCCACTGGCTGGAGGGGGGTCTGCCTATCACCGACTCGGACCTGGAGCGACGCATCAGCATGCAGGTACGCCCAGGTCACACCTGTTGCTTCAGGGCTGGAAAGTCCAGTTCTGAAAAAAAAAGTCAAATTCTTGCCCAGGCTTTCAAATCAATCATTTCAACCTGTGGGATAACTAATTGATTCAGTCTGAGAAAAAAATACTTCATATGAGGAAGGATTTTCCTCTCTTTTAATGTTGGAACTGAGCTCAATTGTCTCCATTTTAAAACAGGCTGTGTACCTGATGTTTTACCTGTGAACATCAATTATCACTCACTCATGTGGAGAAGGACCTTTATGGCTTGTCCAGAAACCATTATGTTTGAGTGGAATTCAAATCTCATCATTCTTTTTTTAATAGTCAGCATGGTATTTAGAGAATGGAGATCATTTAAATGTAGAAAATTATAGGCTTAAGCCACTCACAATTACCTGATAACGTCACAAAACCTTTTCATGCTGGTGGTGTTTGAGTGTCTGTGTGGAACAGCAGATATTTGTACTATACTATAGCCTTCAGTTACCCTGTTGAAGTAGTATATCTAGGATATGCAATGAGAAGCTACTTGTTTGGAAAGAGGACATACAGTCAAATGTTCTCTTCCTGTTCCAGAATCTCACTCTCGAAAAACCTAAGAAAAAGTCAGGGAAGATCTTTGGCCACTCGCGTTCTCACTCCCACACACCGGTAAGTCTGACCAGCAGTTTTGGTTCACCTCCGCACGGCAAATGTGCTCATAATAGTGGCCTCCATGTCATGCTTGTCTTGTATGCACCTGGCTCTCTGTTCCAGTGTCTATTTTGACATTATTGGATTTTCTCAGATTGATGGTCTGGAAGTACATTTAAAGTCCTAAACTATTTTCCTCCTAATTCTCACCCTGACTGATTTTTTTTGCACCTCAGATGTTCTCCCCCAGTTACCTGGGCAACACATCCCACCTGGGCAACACACCCCACCTGGGCAACACATCCCACCTGGGCGCCTCTGTCCAGTCTATCCCTGACTACGTCTACACCCAGCTCTCCACGCCGGCCGCCAGCTCGCCCGAGGGCAAGAAGCTCCAGCAGGACATCTGTGTCCTCTCCACACGAGGTAGAGTGACACAAGTCAAGCATTGAGCTCTTTTAGTATTGTACTGTCAGTCTTGCTTTCTTGCTGTTACAGAGTAATGCTCTGAAAGGGACTAGATGTCCACTTAGGTCTGTGTTATGGTTATGATTGAAAGGTGAATCAGTCATGTAAGTCACTTGGCCTCTTACTGCTGTTTGCTTACCCATGCTAGTTTCTAAAACAGATAGTTCCGGTCCTTGATTATGATTGGCTAAATCGTGTTCGATGCCATTGTAAAACCCAACACAGTCCTTCACGTTGACTGCATTTCATTCTTATTATCGCGCCACCACAAATTAATACAAATGTTGAGTTGCTGTGTGTCTGCATTGCTTGGCAACCATTCTGATATTTCTTGGTGGAAGAATGATTATCTATGACCTATCTATACGGGAAAGGGGACTAAAACCCAGGGGTGCTACCATCTGTCAGCAGCATGTGTCCCAAGGCATATGAGCGTGAGGTGTACTCTACACTCACTGGCCACTTTTACGTCAGCACGTCACAAGGCTGCACCAACCAAAGCCATGTAGTCGTTTGTGGTTTCTTATAGCCACCATGGAAATAAAAAATAAAAAAATTGTGTCTGTGCCTAGTGTCTGTCTGTATGCCCAACCTGTCTAATAGATTTCTGAAAAGTCAGTGTTCATTGTACAAAGATGTTAGTTCTGCTTGAATGAAGCACCATTGTTTTAACCTTAAATACCTTAACCTTACAACACATGAGTCAGCTTACTATAAAGGAAGCACACATAGTGATGACGACATAAACTCCACCAATGAAAATCTGTTTTAAATCACGTTGGCTTAACGTGTCCTCTGGATGAATAGCTGTAATGGCCAGGGCAGGTCTCTAACTCAAAAGTTCCATTTCTCTCCATTCTCTCTGTAGTCCACTCCTCTCTGAAGTCCATCCAGAACGTTCTGACTCAAGAGCGAGAGCGCCTGCGGCAGGCTTGGACAGGGCCAGAACTGCGGCAGTCCACCTCGGACCAGCTGGCCACACTCTGCTCCACCATGTCTGAGGTAGGAGTTGTCAACAGGACCCTTCACTGGGTATTTCTCTTCAATGGAGCAAAAAAGCTGACTTGTGAAACAATTTCAATTCCATTATTAGGTATTTTAATAGATAGTATACAGTATACAAAAATAAAGCATCTGGTTGATTTTTCCTCATAGTAACAGTTACCAGATGATATTCTACCTGTATTCATGTAGATATACGCCCAATGAGAATCTTAAATAAGTATAAGCCTCAGAACACTGACTCCATCCATCAAACCTCTCGGACTGGTTTAAGAATTATTGCAGCATGGTTTCAACATTGTCTTGTCATTGTGGTGCATTCAAAGAGATACTGTACATTCAGTCAATGTGACTTCTCTCAACAAAAGAGAAGGCATAGAACATTCTTAGGCAGGACGAGTTTGTGTTTTTTCTTTCTTGTGCTGTGCCTGACTGAAACTGGGAACTTGTTTGGGCTGTTTTGGGTGGACCTGTCAACCAAGCTGTGTGTGTCTGTCTGTCTAGCTGATCTCGTTGACAGCTTGTAAGTGAAGAGACACAAGCACAAAAATTCCTCAGAAAGTACAAGAAATCTCTGTCCTTGTTCTTGCTGGTAAATCAAAGCAGAACAGTCACGGTTTTGTTTCTACAGCTTTTGTATGGAGCACGAGAACATAATATGGTTGGTGAGCCATGTGTTTGCCATTCTTCCCTGCGGTCACAAGGCTAAGGAAACAAGTTGGCTAACAAGTCAAGTTTTTTCATTGACCTTTTCTGTCTGTCTTATCTAATTGTTTGGTAAAATGTTGGCATTTCCTCATAGTCCACATCATGTAAGCAGCAGAGAATTTAATCTTCATACACCGTGGATCTGATCAGGAATTCTAATGTCTTTGTGTGCCTGCGTGCGTGTGTGTGCATGTGTGCGCGCGTTCAGCTGGATCTGCAGGCCCGTTTAACAAAAATTCACTCGCTGTCCCTCTCCTCTGAATCGTCGGAAGAGTCCTTCTGCACTGTTCACCAGGACCAGGTGTGTGTTTGTGTCGGCAAGACTCTTTAAAGAAAATGTTGTTTGCCTTGTCCAAGAGAACCAATTAGTCTCCTAACTAAGTTTCCACCATAAACCCCTTACCTTAATGTTCCCTTTGCCAGTGTGAGATTTGTACATGATCTAGGTGGAAATCTTTATGGCCCTAAAGGCACTGACAAAAGGTGTGTTGTGCTGACAAAGCTTGTAGGTATACAGACTTGCAGAGAATTCTTCTACGGGCTGTATTATGCATCATGACTATTAGGACAAGCAAATAATTATTTTCTTTTAAAGAGTAGTTGGGGACCTTACTAGCTGTTTGCATCTCTGTCTGCATGATTGTGTGTGTGTGTGTGGCATCCTGCACAACTGTGTGTTTGTGAAGTGGCTGTGAAGCACGGGCTGCATGCATGTACCGGTACATTGAAGCTTCATCCTTTTCTAAATAACATTCCTCTGATTCTTCTTTAGTTTCTGAGCACTGAGAGGGCACCTCAGGCTTCTGTCAGACCTGCAGCGCCACTCTGCTAGTTCACACTTATTAACCTCTCTTCTCTTTTTCTCTCCTTTCACCCCCCCCCCCCCCCCCCCTTCCTCCACACCTTCACCTTTGACCCCCTCAGCCTGCCCCGTCAGCTGCCCGGCAGCAGCAAATGCAGCAGCACATGCGGCAGCTCTCTGTCGCCGACTCTATGGCTGAGTATTTCGATGCCAGTGAGGTGCTCCTCGATGAGAGCTCATCAGAGAACGAGGCCTCGGACGAGTCGGGCCTGAGCGACATCACCACCAGCAACTCCGAACCTGAAGAGGGCCACGGTGAGCTTCAGACAGCTGAGATAGTCATTTATGGAATTCATAACAGTTAAAGGAGCTCTAAGCGATGTTGGGTAACGTCACTTCTGTTGATGTTCAGAGAGCTAGCTTGAAGATCTCCTAAACGCGCATCTTGTCATTGGCTGATTGGCTGGAACAGTTTCATACTTACAAACAATACAGACATAATGTTCCGTTGTTAGTGTTGAGAGATGTTCAAGATGTACATTTAAGAAGCATGAAGTAGAGCTGCGCCTTGTTTTTAAGTCCTCTTGAGAAAGGTTCTCTGGTGCAGTGGTCAAAAAGTCTTAGTACATTGGCAAGGAGGACTTGCACTCTGAGAGACCAGTAATCACACAAGGTTGGTTATAAGACCACTGTATTTTAGTTTTTTTCTTATTTTTTCAAAAGTTTTTTCGAGGCAACACAATGTGCAAAAAGTGCAAGAAAGTGCAAGAGTGCTGTACAAACGGTTCAGTCAAAGACTATCTTCAGTGCAAAAAAGAGCAGCAGCATAGTGAGGCAACCTTTTAAAATAGTCTAGAGCAGGTGCATCCAATTGGTGGCCAACAGGCCTAGCAGGTCACAGCTCGTTCAGATCACATAATTGAACAATTACATCACAATTTCATGAGTCTACCTTATAGGGCATGGTGATCAGACATATAGAAAAGACTGTACAATAGACACACATGTCAAATACATTTTACAGAAAACAGGACATTTCTAATTCTTCATTTAGACCATTAGGATAAAGAGTCTTTAGATAGAAAATATATCTACATTCACATTGCAATAAACATTTATCTAAATTTCCACCACGTCTTTTGGGAGTCAAATGATCAATGCCACAGAATTCCAGATCCTTAATTGAGTGGTTTCCGTCTGCAAAATGTCTCGCAACAGCTGATTTGGGATCAGCCCTGCGAATAGAGCTTTTATGCTCATTAATTCTGAATCTGAGTTGTCTAGTGGTTTTACCAACATACTGAAGGCCACATTTTAAACATGAAAGAAGGTAAACAACATTGTTAGAGCTGCATGTAATAAGTTTTTTAATCTTGTATTCTCTCTTTGTCACATAACTTGAAAAGGTGTTAACTTTTTTAGCATTGGAACAAGCAGCACAATTACGACATGGGAAGAAACCTGTGGCATTGTCCAAACGCTCCTGATGGGTGGATGTTCTGTGTGTATCTGCATGTACCAGTATATCACGAACATTTTTTGCTCTAGAAAAAGAAAACCGAGGGGGAGAATTAAAGATCTCTTTGCCAACATCATCAAGTGACAAGATATTCCAATATTTTTTAACAATATCACATATAGAGTGGCCTAGAGGCGAGTGAGTAGTATTGAAAACACCAGAGAAAGATTGTTGTCTCTTAGGTCTAGCTTTGTCAAAAAGGTCATTTCTAAGATGTACATTTACCATGCAAAGGCATAAGGATGATTTCATTAGTTTGCATTTTTCAATGATCTCATCGGAGAAGCAAGAGCAGCATAAATCAGAATTGCACCTCAAGACATTACTGTCTCAACATATTTGGAGCTGTATTTCTAGCCTCTGTCCGAGAGGAATAGTTACACTCCAGCAAACCATTAAAGGGGCACCAGGCAATGTTTTCGTGTTAATTAATGATGTTCGTAAGTCGGTATATGGTCAAATGACTCATTACAGGGCGAATGAAGACTCTCGCCCACCACTACTGCCTGTAGGAAGAATATCCCGCTTGCAAGTTCGGTGTATCCTACCCGCGACCTTCAGTCTCACAAAGTCTGAGACATTTCAAGAAGCAGGATCATGTTTACATCCTGCATCCCCAGCACAGAGGCAGGCTAACGAAACCCGGCTAGCGATTGTTGCAAACGTGTGTATAATGGCAGAGCCAACAAAGAAGCAGCGAAAACCCTTGACTGAAGATGCAAAGAAAAGGAAAAGAGCTTCAGACCGAGCGAGGGCTCGCACACGTATCGACACGTACAGACTCTAGGGGGAGCTTCGTAGAGACAAAGCACTCCGGCTTGCCTGGTGTCCCTTTAACAACTATCCTTTCTTTGTCTCCATATTACACAGCCTCAGCCTCCGTTAAGTACAGGGAGAGTGTCTCCAGTGCCCCAGATGTGCCCAGCGCTGTCCCTAAGAACACAGGCCGGCGGACGGTCCTGCCCGCACCATGTGCCGACAACAGCCACATTGGCATCTTCTCCATTCTCTACAACAACGTCGGGAAAGACCTGTCGCGCATATCCATGCCAGTGGCCCTCAACGAACCCGTCAACTTCCTGCAGAGGGTCAGTGAGGAGCTGGAGTATTCAGAGCTGCTGGACATCGCGAATCGCACGGATGACCCCTACGAGAGGATGGTAAAGTCCACACTGAATCTAGCATAACAGATACAGGATGTCCTAAAGAAGACATGGTTTTAACCAATGACTTTTTGTTCCTATGAAGGATTAATTTTAAGTCTAAAATGGAAAGACCTATTCATATTTCCCTTAAAAGCTGGGCAGAATACCTCAAACAATTTGGCCCTCTGTTGGATCACCAGATTAAATATCAGAATGTGACCTAAAGCTGCATGCAGCTTTCATGTATGTTAATTGGCATCTCCATCTTTTCTCCAGGTCTACGTGGCTGCCTTCTCCATCTCTGGCTATGCCTGGGCTACCTGGAGAAGTAACTACAAGCCCTTCAACCCAGTCCTGGGCGAGACCTATGAGAACATCAGAGACGACAGAGGCTTCCGTTACGTCAGTGAGCAGGTACATGCACATTAAACTCTGGTTCACTATACACATTAAACTCTGGTTCACTAAACTGTTGGCACATCTAGTAAATGGTGAAGTTTTTAATTGGAACGTGCAAATACTGAGTATCTTGTTCAAGTTGTTGTAGTCTTGATCTGGCAGTCATGAGAAGTTAATTACTCTCTAGATTGTATTGACACAATCAGCCCTGTTTTGGCTTCCTATGACTTCAGCTTTTAAGAGTTGTGGTTAGCAGTGGCAGGCAAGTCTTATATATGACTTAAATATTATTATTAATATTTGTATGTGGCATTTGTAAAACCATTGTGTAGAATATCGGATACAGGGTGTTTAATTTATCAATAATGTTTTTGTATCATTAGTAAAGATGGGAATGTAAATAACCAGTCTAACACACTCAACACCTCAGTATAGTCTCAATAAACCCTGTGGGGCGATTAAAAAAAAAAGTTGAAAAAAGAACTGTGAGTGCTATCTGTTATTCCTAAAGTTTAAAGATGGGAATGTCCTAATTATCAGAAGATAAATGTTTTCCCTGTTTTTCCTATGTAAGGTCAGCCATCACCCTCCTCTGTCGGCGTGTCATGCTGAGTCTGAAAACTTCAGCTTCTGGCAAGGTAAAGGGAAGCCTCTACTGTTGGTAGTCTGACAATTTGTTTCAAAATTGGGAATGCAGAGTTGGTTATTTTGTCCTTATCACTTATCGTACTTGAATACTTGTATTTCTCATATTGTTTCCTTGTTCCTCCGTTCCTGTAGACCAGCGTTGGAAGTACAAATTCTGGGGCAAATCAGTAGAGATCATCTCCTGCGGAAACGTCAATGTCACTTTGCCTAAGTGAGTGCAACATATTAGTCTACTATATGTTGTTTAAGTTGTCTTTTTTTCATTGCATATGCACGTCACATCCTGTCCAAGCGATCTTTGTTTTTTTATTACTTAATTCTAAATATCTGAGGTTAATTTATTGGTTTGTTTGCTTTATTATATTTTTTCTTTTTCTCTATTGTGTTAAGTGCTCCAAATGTAAAGCACTTTTAGCTGCATTCTGTGTATAAAAGGTGCTATACAAATAAAGATTTATTATTATTATTATTTCAGGCACCTCTAATAATCTGTTATGCAATGCATTGTGATTATTCCCTCCCAGGTATGGAGATCACTATGAGTGGAACAAGGTCGTCACCTGCATCCACAACGTGTTTAGTCCCCAGCGGCACCTGGAGCACTATGGAGACGTGGTGATCCGCAACAAGAACAGCGACGGGTGCACATGCAAGATCACCTTTGTCAAAGTGAGTCCTTCCCCAGACGAATGGATAACCAACTGTCATATGGGTTGACATTATTCAAAGCCACTTTTGGTGTATGTTACTGGCATATTTCCATTAGTGTATGTGTGTGTCATCAGGCCTGTCTGTTTGTCTGTCCAGGGATAACACACACACACACACACACACACACACACACACACACACCTACCTACCTGTTATCTAATGTTTATCTCCTCTTCCATTGCCCACAGGCTCGCTACTGGGGTTCAGAGGGCAGTAAGAACGAGGTGCAGGGCACAGTCCTGAATGCAGCAGGCAAGGTGGTCCATCGCTTTGGTGGCTGTTGGCATGAGGGCATCTTCTGTGATACCCTGCCCAACCCACAATGCATATGGAAGCCAAGTAAGCACTGCCATGTCCCACGCCTGTAGACAAACTATGCCATGTTCTTCTGGTGCTGTAGGTCTATGTTGGTACTGTTACATGCTACCCCAGCTAGCTGTGGATTCTGGAATCCATCTGGCTCTGATACTCCCCCAGTAGAGTTTGAAGCTGATGTACCGTAGATACATACTGTGTTGTGGCACTTACTGTTAAGATAAACAGGTAACCGCCCTTCTGATAACGGATCTACTTTTTCTCTATGGTGAATTCTTCAATTCCTGTCATGTAGAAAAGGCTTACCCTGCACAACCTCTCTAGTGATGCATAAAGAAACATTGTGAGCCAAAGCTTATTTTTCTGTTATCTTCTGCAGACACTCAACCTGATGACTGGCAGAAGTTCTATGGCTTCTCGCAGTACGCCAGAGAGTTAAATGAGCTCACCCCTGAGCTGGCCAAGGTGCTGCCCCCTACAGACTCACGCTTCAGGCCGGACCAGAGGTACGCATCACACTCCACTCCCTTTTAGAAAGAATAAAATGAATGCATATTTAATACCTGTGTGTATGTGTGTGTGTGTGTGAGAAGGTGGCTGCATATTATTACAATCCCCTCTTCCTGCATGTCATTTACTAATAGTAATCTGCACTGAGACCTGACATTGAATGCATTAGAATAATCACTTAAAACAATAGGTGTACTTATACACTTGCAAGGCTAGAGGTGCAGTATCCATCCACATGTTTTAGGAGTGATACAGTAGTTTGTTCATTTAAATCCTACAGGGTCATGAAGTTTATGTCAACTATGATGTGGTGTCCTGTAGATTTTTGCGGATGCATTGGTCGTAGCTAATCACACCTTGTTTTCTTTTAGGCTCCTGGAGGAGGGAAAGCTTTCTGATGCCGACAAGAAGAAGGATGAGGTCGAGAATAAACAGAGGGAGAGAAGAAAAGAGTTGGCCAAAAAGGGCGAGGAACATATTCCCCGCTTCTTTAGGTGAGTTTAGTGTGTGTGTGTGTGTGTGTGTGTGTGTGTGTGTGTGTGTGTGTGTGTGTGTCATATTTTTGTCAGAGCAGCAATATGCAAGTTTTAGTGTACAACTAGCGAGCTAGCTGCCTAAGTCATGAAAAACTTTCTAAGCAAGACTCGTATGGCACTGAAAGAATCTTGTTAAGATGCCAACTGGAGTCATTTGGCGATATGCCAACACCAATGTTAGAAAGGTTTTATTTGTTTCATTTGTGCAGCGTGTTCCCACCAGGAGCACAGAACTGCGTAGTTCATATCCTAGATGACTGGTGAGAATCACACGTGTTTATCGGTCCCTCACGTCATGACTGTGTCATCCCAATGAATCTGAAGATGATGCCAAAACTAGCTGCATGATAAACGCATACCTCAAAGGGTGGCAAATTGTGCATAGTGTTCATTCAAATACTCATTCAGTGTTTGAGATCTCTCACAATTTGCCAAGACTTCAGTAGTGTCTGCTGTTCAAAACTGTACATGTACATCCAGCACTTTGCCATTCTTCAGTAAGTGGAACTTATGGGATGAGCCCAGTTTCCAAAGCATTTAAATCTCAGATTATCACATGGATTTAGGAATCCCCTCGTTCCACAGGCACGCACTAAACTCTTAATGTCATTCTTGTAGAAAACAACTGGATGATGCTGGTCAAGAGGTATGGGTGACCAACGGGACCTACTGGAAGGTTCGGGAAGAGTCAGGTTTTGCTTACACTGATAACCTGAACCTCTGGTAGCCCTGTCTGCTAAAAAAAACCCCACATTTTTCTGAAGGGATTCTGATTCCGATTCCGACTCCGATTGGCACCAGTGATCCCATGGCCAGAGTTCTGATGGACACCAGAGACTGACAAGGCTGTGTTTTTGTTTCTCGGCATGAAATGAGCCATTCGGTTCATCCGTGAGTGGGGATTGTGCCAACCTGAAGTGCATGAGGAACAGACTGGTTTGCTACTCATCCACTGACAATGCCGATACTCCAGACGGGCTTCTGTGCTTTCGCTGTCTCCACAGATCGGAGAAATGAGTTTTATGAATGTTATGTACGCTCCTTTACCCGCACGCATACTTTGTACATTGATTTTAGAAATATTGCAATTTTATGCCAGTGAAGGGGACTCCTGAGTGTATAATGAGTGTGGAAATGAGATTTTCATGTAAAATGCAGATATGACTAGTGTACAGATGGGGCTGTCAAAACTGAATGGTAAGGTGGTGGTTGCACTGATCAAGATAGGTTCCCACTTCAATGGGTCTTAACTGTATGTTTACCTGCATGTTTTTCTCAATGGATTGTACATGTGTTAACTTTACTTTGGGGTGATTGCACATATGTATTTTTTGGCACTGCAGGCAGATTTGATTGTACTTGCTAGCCTGGTGTAGGATAATGTGCTTCGCTTCAAAGCTAATCTGTAAATAGCACTGAGCTTTCCCTCATCTGCCTTGCTTGAAATGTGTGTGTGTGTGTGTGGTAGATTTAAAAAAATTGTGTGTGTTCATAATGTTTTTTTTTTTTACTTTTGCCTTAGGTGTTGAAATTATGATATTTTTATGGATGTTTCAACAGTTATATTTCGAGGAAAAGAGAAGCATTGTTAACCTTCTTTAGAAGATATTCAAAGTGTGACTCCATGTTTTATAAACCCTTTTTAGTCTGATGGAAATAAATATTAAAACGAAAACGAAAAGATCTGTCTGTCTATTTCTTTAGAGAGAAAGAAGGAAGAAACGAGAGAGATTACTGTGATGGCCAGCCATTCTAACCAGACCAGTTCTGGGGAATTTTTTCCCAGTCAGGCCAACTGTCATATTCTGACAGTATTTTGAAGGCCATTTACAGAATTATTTCTAGTCTTACCTGGTTAACTGGATTTGTAGTTCCATAGTCAGACACAGAGCACACTGTCAAGGTCAAATGCTTTTGCAGTACTACACTGCTATGTCCCCTTATTTCAGTGGCTGTATTTGTCTGTATTTTGAAAAGCATCACCTGGTGGTTGATTCTGACATTGTCTTTTCTGACATCTTTTGTGCATCACAGTTGTGTTTTACTTACTGTGTACTGTGTTTTTATACTGTGTTTATCAAGATTTATGTTTATGGTCTATGGTATTTTTGCCAAGTGCTTTTAGGACCTCTGGGTTTTTGTCTTTACCACTAGATGGCACTGTTTGCGTGACTGCTCAAATTGCTATACTTGTAAATACTAAAGATTCTCCTGCAATGCCATAACCATTTTGTGAAGTATGTTAAACAGATACACTTGCATGATTTATTTCAATGTATTATTATTTATTATTATTATTTATTATTATTATTATTATTATTATGATGCACAGTAACCAAGAAACATTTTATTACATATTATTTTGCATGGCTTAAAAAATGCCTAATAGTTTCCACTAGGGGGAATGGAATCATTCTTAAAGGGCCTTATGTACACAAAAATAAAATCCAACATAGCCATCAGATGGGATATTGATACGAGGTATTTTAAGCTAGGAATCACTTGCGCTGTGCCCTTTCCATAGTACAAAGACTGAAGCCAGCGTCAATAGTTTCACCTAATGTAGGCCTGATATTGATCAAGGCCTCAGAAGCCCTCAAAAGCTTTCAGAAGAGAGTCGTTTCCAACTGTCTCTGTTCACCTGAATTGAACCTCTCCAGTGGCTGCCCTAAAACACAGCAAATGTGCTGACAACAATTCCCATATAAAATTAGTGCCAAGACTGTTAATTCCAAGAGTTTACAGATTCTAGTAAGAGTGATTTGAGCCCTTCGTCAGCTTATATTGGTAGACTGAGAAGAAAATATCACAGTTCTGATCACGCTACCGAGCTGTTACAAACAGAAAACTTTTTGGCAGCTTGATGTCAAAGCTTGCCAAAGAGCGTGTCCATGCTGTATTCACAGCCATGAAAATACGGTAATGGATTCTCTGGATTTCAGTGTCCAGAATTTGGCCTCAGTCTGAACCCTATTCTCCAACATCCTCAGTGCAGTTAAGACTTTCTCTTTCACTCTCTCTCTCTCTCATGTTATGTCATGTCATGTCTTTCCCAGTGATGGGAAGAAATATTACAAAAAAAACAAAGTAGTTAGAAATGCATTATCAAGCTATTAAGCTAAATCACCTTTGAGGATCACTCCCCTCTCATCAGCAGAGTGCCCTGGCAGGAGAGTAAAATATCAGGGTTTAAAATATGGCTTAGGTATACCAGTGGGACAGTCAGGGAGGAGAGAACACTGTACAGTTGCTTAGAAAGGAAGAACAACCTGGGCCTCATTCCCAAAGACTGTCCTTTCCATTCCTGGCCTGGCCAGCTGTGGTGCTATTACCACTGTGGCCACAAGGGGCAGTGTTTGGCACTGCGCAGCTCAGATCTTGCTGTTCTCCAGGTGTGTGTCGATGTGTTTGATGAGCGCATCATCCGGGTAGTCGGTGGGGAAAGTCAGCTGGCACAGCGGGCAGCTGCGGGCTCTGTTCTCCTCCGTCTCCATCCACAGCTGCAGGACATACACACACACACGCACACACATGCACACACATACACACATACACACGCACACACATGCATACACACACACACGCACACACATGCACACACATACACACACACACATGCACACACATACACACGCACACACGCACACACATGACCACACATACACACACACACACACGCACACACACATGCACACACACACACACACACACACATACTCACACACACACACACACACACACACACACACACACACATACACATACACATACACACACACACACACACACACACACACACACACACACACACGCACAGGGATTAGTCACACAACCACACAGCCAGCCTCCTGGTACAAATCTGGCCCAGTGGGAATGTAGTTAGTTTAGGACACTTTCATCTGTGGCATAAAATCATATTTGGTGCTCTTTAAAATGTTCTACATTGGACCATTTCTCCACTAAGAACCAATTGATGGCACACCACATCCCCAAGATCTATTAAAGAGTTTCCTCTGAAGGGAAAGACTTGATCTTTGAATCAATTTTAAACATGGGTGTGATAAACACACCAAAATTGCATTTAGAGTTTAAGTGAGGATTTCTACTTAAATGCCTAAAAAATGGTCAGCTTTGAGGGTGGACACTAATGCTTCAGATGTGAAATCCTCTAACATCACATCACTCACATTGATGGAGGGCCATGACTGGGCATGGTCGGCAAGGAGATGCCCCTGCAGGTGGCAGGCGAGGGTGCTGGGTCCCTCCGGCGCGGGGAATGGCGGGCACGGGGGCAGGACAGCGCCCAGCGTTCTCGGTGGGCTGTGCACGGGCGATGGGCAGTGCCAGTCCTCCTCCTCGTCCGAGGACTGCGGCGGTGTGACCAGCGGCGCGGGCGCCAGCGAGGCCACCACGGAGGGGTCCTCCAGACGGCACAGGTGCCGCATCTCCATCAGCGGGAACGCCAGCTCCAGATCCAGATCCAGCTCCAGGCCGCGGTGGTGCCGCGCCGGGCTGCCCCCCAGACTGCCGCCCAGACTGCCCCCCATGCCGCCACCGAGGCTGCCCCCGTGGGCGGACGCGGGCCTGGTACCGGCCAGAGATGCCCTGGGCAGCCGCTGGTAACCCCCCGCCCCGCCCATGACGCGCGGCTTGGGGAGGGTGGACACCGGGTCGCACAGCAGGCGGCCGTGGCTGGGCGGGCGGCCGTGAGACGAGGGGTCGGACATCTCGGAGTAGCTACGGCGACCCTGGAAGCGCTCGCGCAGCCGGCTGGTGGGCGGGCGGCTGGTGTAGGAGGCGGGGCCCGCCGTGGGGGAGATGGGGGGTGAGGGGCGCAAGCGGTCAGGGGAGGGGGACGGCCGCTGGGACGAGGGCGAGCAGCGCTGGGATGCAGGAGAGTGACGAGAGACTGTGCAGAGAGAGAGAGAGAGCAGAACATCTAACATTTCAACACTGCACTAAGAGATAGCAAGGCTTTAGGGCTATGGCGGGAGGACTTTGGGGAATGTAATATAACTGCAGAGGAGATCTGGTTTGCAGGTAACGATAGGGGTATTTAAAGGGGGTAGATAAGATTATGGGGTATTTTTGGAGAACTTTAACTACTTTAGGTTATGGGGGTACAGTATGTGGATGAGGCTTATTATAGAAGCAATATGATGAGGGGTATCTGAGGCTGCGATGCCTTAGGGGCTGGGGGAGAAACAGTGACTCATTCTGCTATTTCTACCCGCTTCCTGCTAAGATAACTTTGCAACTGCGAGTGATTCATTAATAACTGATCTGATTAAAGCACTGCGTCTATAATGGAAATCCTGCCGTAGTCATCTCTGCGTCAGTAAGACACCCCCATATTTATCCTACGTCATACATCATATGTCATAGTAATTCACTTACTTAAATATTCTTATAATCAATTAATTATTGTGACAATAATCAGATTATGATGATGATTATCTTATTGTAATAGAGCAGCTAAATTATTACTTATTAAAATGCTTGCAAAGAATGCAAGCAAAAGTACTTGGACTTCTGTGTCTATGTGGAGATGGTGAGTGAGTTGGTATGACTGTGTGTGTGTGTGTGTGTGTGTGTGTGTGAGAGAGAGAGAGACAGAGAGAGAGAGAGAGAGAGAGAGAGATACTGAGAGTATTAGTGTAACTGTATGTGTGTGTGTGTGTGTGTGTGTGTGTGTGTGTGTGTGTGTGTGTGTGTGTGTGTGTGTGTGTGTGTGTGTGTGTGTGTGTGTGTGTGTGTGTGTGTGAGAGAGAGAGACAGAGAGAGAGAGAGAGAGAGAGATACTGAGAGTATTAGTGTAACTGTATGTGTGTGTGTGTGTGTGTGTGTGTGTGTGTATGTGTGTGAGAGAGAGAGAGAGAGAGAGCTACTTAGAGTGTTAGTGTTACTGTGTCAGTGTAACTGTATGTGTGTGTGTGTGTGTGTGTGTGTGTGTGTGTGTGTGTGTGTGTGTGTGTGTGTGTGTGAGAGAGAGAGAGAGAGAGTTATCTTTATTCACCAACAGACCTGGGCTTTGCTGTTCTTGGGCAGTTTGCCTAAAGATCTCACTCTGTTTGGCAGCCAGAGAGCGAACTCGGCCCAGCTCCTCAGTGAGCTCAGTGTAGGCCAGAGCCAGATTCACTCTGAGAGACAGAGACAGAGAGGGAGGTAGGGAGGGAGGGAGGGAAGATGAAAGAGAGAGAGAAAAGGAGAGAAAGAGAGTGGGAAAGAGTCAAAATGAGAAAGAGAGAATTAGAAAGATAGACAGAGGGAAGATGAAGAGAGATGAGAAAAGATCAGAGAGATAGGCAGAAAGAGAATGAGTGAAATAGACAGAGTGAAGAAAATGAAACAGAAAAAGAGAGAACGATTGAAGCAGAGAGACCAAATAGAGTTAATCAAGAAAGGATTCGGGAGATAAAGAGAGATGATAGAGGTAGAGAGAGAGGAAGAACCGTAGGATACAGAAATGAGGAGAAGAAGAAAAAAATCATTACCATAAAATTATAGATTCCAAGAAAGTTCAAAGAGATGACAAAATTGATGAAAGAGAGAACAAGAGAGAGAGAGAAAATAGGGATATAGCAGACTAAAAAAAAGAGAGCTCTCCCATCACTGCGTTTGATAACAAATTGCTGGGTCTTCTCGTCTAAGTGCCCTCTATGTTCCATTCACTGAATGTGAAACACTGTTAATTGCAGATGGATCCTGCACGAGAGAATCAATTGTTCTCAATGATTTACTGAAACTGTAAAAAGCCTGAGGCTCGAGCCTCTCACCAATCAAACTAATGAAGCACTTTCACTGGGCTTGGAAAGCATCATTTCAGCATTGGGGATGCCCTTTCAGTGGGGCAAACATTTACTTAGCCAAACCACAATGGCCTTTAATGGTGGTTGCTCATATGGTATTTATGGCTGCATAAGAGCATTCACTGAAAGGCAAGGCAGTGAGTACAATCTAAGTTGTTGTTTTTTCCCCCATTATTACACTAATAACACATGATGTAAGAATGCTACAATTAAGCTTATTTTGTGACTAGCACTAAAAACAACCACTAACTACTCCAACCACTAACACACAAACACAGCTAAAAGGCATCGAAATACAGTTGGAAAGGTCTGTAGTTGGAAATGTAAAAAAATGAAAGAAAAGCAACACAAGGTAACAAATCAATGCTGTATTCTAAAACTGAAACACAAAATATGTCACAGAATTCCACAGGACATATATCATCAGGGTTATGATTATTAGGAGTAACATCCTCTTCTTCAGGCTACAAGACATTTAACATGAGGGTTATGATTATCAGGAGTAGGACCCTACACTTTAGGACCATAACTCACTGTTCATCTCCTGCTTTCTTGATCCACTCTACGTCACAGTGTTCACAGGTCATTTCCTGAGAGACAAGCAAACTTTAATTAGTGAATATTCCTCCATTTATATTTTGTTTAAAGGTTGTATCAGCGATGGCGGGGTAACGTCACTTCTGTTGATGTTTAAACAAAACAGAGAGCTAGCTCGCTACTCCCTCCCCCTCCCTCCCATGCAATTGAAACTCTCCTGAATGCGCATCTCGTCGGTTATTGGTTGGAACACTTTATTTTGCTTTTGAGTGGTTGGCAACACTTGTTGTTAGCAATTGTTTTTGTGTGCAGATCTCAGAGGCTGCCTACAGAGACGCGTTTTTTTGACAGTCTGCTTACGGGGTGGGCAGCTAGCGGATCGTTAGGACAGATTAGATGAATGTGATCATTTATTGTTGGGCCTTTTTTGGGCCTGCAATCGCTGATACAACCTTTAACTATTAAGCTATCAAGCTAAAGTGTGCAAGTGTGTGTGTGGGTGTGTGTGATTCAACACCTGTGTACATTGCAAATGCACACCCAATATCCCTTTGTGGGGAGATTGTGTGATTCCTTCAGAGTCTCTCTGTGAAAATAACCCAAAAAACCTTTTCTACGCTTGGTGGTGACTGCGATGGAAGTATTATACTGAGCTGGAGAGAGAAAGGAAGTACCCCCCACCCACATCATTTAAGGCAACCTCCAGCCCCTGGAAGGGTGGCGTACGCACGTTTTTTTGTGCGTACGTTCGTTTTGTGCCCATGTGCCCATTATAAATCACAAATGAATGTCAACTTGTGCGCAGCCGGATGGTTTTAGGTCTCCGCCTTGTAAACACCCCCTCATCAATATCATTAGCATATGTTTTAGTGAAATCAATGGCCTAAAAGCTGTAGCCTATGTAAAATTATATATTGAAAACATTGTATAGGCCTAGCCTATGCCATCTGATGTTAACTAGCCTATATGCGTCAGTTCAAATAGCTTAACTAATTATGTTTTTTCCAGCAAAGCTTTCTGGAAAGAGATCGTATGCATCCATGTCCATTGTCCTCTGCTCGCTTTCATTCCTTTTGCTTGCAGTAATGTGAATAATCAACATTTAGTAGCCTATGTTTAGGCCTACTTTGTAGAAAAATTGGGTAGGCCTACCTTATGAAGGAAAGACCTAGGCCTACAGCATAATCCTGTACGTTATGGTACAGTAGGCTACTGTACGTTTCCAATATGACCCAGGGTAATATGCTGATTTAGTCTACAAAACAGAGGACTAAATTAAGCGTGATATGTCAGGCTATGTTTTTGCTGAAAAAGTAGCCTAGTTCGCCGGTCATTATTCATTCATTCTGCATATCTTTGCTATTGTTTTCTTTCAATAATGTCCAACGGCTTAAACATTGTCCTTTATTGTTTGCTTTAGGCCTACCTTTATATTCTAGCCTACATTATTCAACTCACATACTGTCATCTGATCTTGGGCACTGCCAGTCAAAAAAAGCAAACTGGTGCGCAACTCCGACGCAACACTAAATATGAAGATGCCTTGCTTTCAGAAGATAACTTCCGTCCCTTGGTTGTGTAGGCTATATATGATATAGTATATCTATAGCCTACACTGTATAGCTTACATTCAAATATTACCTTTCTGTTACGAAGCTGGGAATAGGCCTGTGAATGCAAATTAGGATGTAGTGGAGGGTAAACGCGAGTAAACGCAGTTTATCCACCCAGGGATGGATTACTGCACGGGCCTACCGTGCCCAGGCCCAGGGGCCCAAGGGGTCAGGGAGCCCTTAAGCCCAAGCCTTTGCATGGAATCATTGCCTCAATATCAACAAATCAGGATGTAGGCTATGAATCTGATTGAATTTAGTATTGGCCAACCCCAAAATGCACCAGAATACAGGAAATCACATCAAACAAATGAAAAGTGTTATGGGGGAGGACCCCCAAACCCCCCCTCCCACATATACGACAATTAGTGGGGGGCCCTTAATACATCTGGGCCCAGGGGCCCGAAAGTTCATAATCCGCCCATGTATCCACCTCTGAAATGTCAGAAATAGAGTTTACCCACCTCTTATTAGAGTTTATCCACCTTTATTCACTTTAAACATTCAAAACTGTATTATCCAATACTATCCTATATTCCCAATACTGTACAATAACCTCCACCATCATCAAACATGTTCTGAATGCCTTTTTAAAAAATCCGATACCGCATGGCGCAGTCCACCTCACCGAGATTGCAGAATAGTTTATCTATGATACACACAAAGTGTGTATCATAGTTTACCCACCTCTTATTTTACCACTACATCCCTGGCACAAATGTACTTTTCCTCTCCTAAACGAGGGCAATTGGACATTTTATGGTCAATATTAGATTGGTGAGAACACTAAATATACCAGATCACCTGTAAGAATGTTTCAATCATTCTATCGTAGGTCTTTGTGTTTTTTTTTTAGATATTATGAAATAAGTAAACTATACGTTTTTTCACTTTCTTAAGTGGGCTATAGTTCTCATTAGCAGTTTTATGCTAAATCATGAAACATTAAGCTGCGTCCAAAAACGTCTTCTGATATTGATCATGCATATGGCAAAGAAAGACAGATCGTTGGTCTTGGAAGTTTGATCGCACTTAGACCTCAGATTACTTGCAGTACCCCGGCATTACCACAAGGAAATGGTCATACGTCAAGTTTGAACCTGACTTGGAGATAAGCACTTTTCCACGTCAAAGACGTTTTTTATAAATCTGAGCGTTGGCATGGATTTGAGCGTACGCACCGTCTAAGATCAAATCTGTGCGTAAGAACGCTTTATAAATGAGGCCCCTGGTGTGGGCTGACCTGTCTCTGACTCTCCTGTAGTTGCCGGATCTCTTCCTGAAGCCGCTCTAGCTCCGCCTTCAGCTCCTCTTCCCTCTGACACGCCCCCTGGGCATCGTGCCTGGCCCCCTCTAGCTCCGCCTCCAGCCTCTGCACTTTAAGGTCAGACAGAGCGTCCAGGCTGCGGGAGCTCTGCAGAGTCGGCCCGCGGCACTCTGGCAAACAGAAGTCAATAAAGAATCAGAAATACAAGATACAACCATACACACAAAAAAGTATAATTATTTATAATTTGATTATTATTAATAATCTATTATTAGACGCATAGATACATAGATAGATATCATAACAGTTATTATAAGATATTAAGAGTTTAGTTCCAAAACGCTATATCCTCCATTTTAATGAATTTTCATAAATCTTTTTTTTTTTTACATTTTGTTCTCCAAGTAATTTTAGTGGAACTGTAATTGGGTTATTGTTACTACACTTATCTTCACTCAATCAAAACAACACAACTGCAATTTTATTGATATTACCTGGAATACACAATTAAATAATAACATGACTTATTGTTTTCAAAAATGGAGATATAGCCAACCAACCAAACTCTTCATATATATATATATATACATCTCAGATACATAGGTAGATATAGCAATAATGACACAAGTAAAGAGAGTGACAGAAAGAGAGAGAGAGGGAGAGAAACAAAGAAATTCATGCATGGGACAGAGATACTAACAGTGTGCATATCATACAGGAATAGTCATTTGAAGTTGCAGGGGCTTAGTCATAGCAAACGTGTGAATTAGCTTTTCTCACTCAACCAAAGCAAGTCCCACTCAAGTTCCACTTGCAGAGGATTAAGGGTGAGAACAGCACACTGGGGTGTTTGCTGTTTCATACCGGGGCAGTCAAGAGAGGTGTGAGGACTTAATTAACCTTGAGTGTTGCTTCTGCCTCCTGGTTAGAGCAGCTGCAATGTCAGTGAGCATGCACAGGCTAATCTACTAGCGAGGGCCTGTGTCCAGAGTGCTCTGGTAACATTACCACTTACAGTATATCTGCGCTGCTGTGTAGCTGTAGGTATTGTCTGACTTTGGTATGCAGCTGCTGCTGTGACTGTAGGCTGTGTGTGTGTGTGTGTGTGTGTGTGTGTGTGTGTTTGCATGTGTGTGTTAGTGTGCGTGTGTGTGTGTGTGTGTGTGTGGTGTGAGTGTGTGTGTGTGTGTGTGTGTGTGTGTAGCCATGTGTGAGTGTGCTTCCACTGACCATGAGGCACGTCCAGGCTGGTGTGCAGCTGTAGGTGGTGCATGTCTTTGGCGCGCACATGCGGCTGTGTCTGTGGAGAGTCTTTGCCGCTGCGCACACGGGAGCCGAGCTTCTGCAGCGAGTCGTCCCTCTGTCTTAGGGCCGCCTCCAGACCGTGGATACGCTCCACATGCTGCTCCGCCAGAGAGGTCTATACATACACACACCACACATGCACACACACACATATATATACACACACACACACACACACATGCACACACACACACTCAAACTCTCACAGACACACACACACACACACACAGAAACAGACACACACACACACACACACACACACACACACACACACACACACACACACACACACACACACACACAAACACACACACACACACTCAAACTCAAACTCACACACACACACACACACACACACACACACACACACACACACACACACACACACACACACACACAGAAACAAACAGACCCAGAGACACACACACACACAAACAGACAGGCACACATGTACATAGACACACACACACACACACACACACACACACATACACACACACAAACAGACAGACGCACATGTCCACAGACACAGACACACACACACACATACACACACACACACACACACACACATACAGGTTTCCTTTAGCTAATCAAAAATATAGATGCAAACACACACAATACATGAACTGATTTATAATTGGCAGCAGTATTGTTGTTTACATGTGTCAGTAGCTGAACTTGAACATCACTGTAGCCCAGACAAATCACAAAACCAGGCCTGAGGAGAGAACAGAGGATAAATAATACAAGACTCTGGAGCCCAGTGCATGAATAATACAGACTGTTTCCTTTGTGGATCAGTTGAAATTTGTTTAATTTGGATAGTTAGGGTTGATTATACAATATGCATATGTTTTTAAAGGTTATGTGAATACTGTTAGTAAAAAAATATTTTTTTGCTAACATCTGGCCATGAGAACGGTCCTTTTATAAGGGGTGACAATGGATTATTGATCTATAATAATCCTCGACATGTAGTAGTCATCACTATCCATGCATCGTTATGGAGTATTATGCCAAAGATTAAAAGACATCATGGATGGATTATGAAGTTTTTGTCTCTGATAACATAACTACTAATATAATACTCTGATAAATACTAAACTACAGTAGATTTAAATTCACATGGCAGGTTAAGTAAATGATGCATACTGTAGAAAGATCTTTGACAAGTGTGAGCACAACATATCTCTCTGTGGGAAGTGATGGATTTGTCACCACGTCTGGCAACACTTCATTCCTGAGACTTGAAAAGAGGCCAGGTGACATTGGCATCAGCATGTTGTGTTGCATGTAATCTGAGTACCCAGAAGCTCGCATCATGCTGAACGAACTTCTGGGCCAAAATCTTCACAACTGGAAAACAGCTACTTTCAGAGACGCCCACTGATCTCACTTCTGTTGTGTTCTTGGGCAAATGTTCCTACTGAAATCAGTGCGAAATGGCTGCCGATACAAACGTAATTGAAGCATGTTCAGAGTCGATTTTTGAAGAAATTGAAGTTCGTAACAACATTTGCTTTAAACCTCTGCAGAAGTTATAAAAGGCTAACCAGAGATGGCTACAAAAGCAAACTAAACTCCATCGTTTTGGTTGTTAGTCCGCTGTCAGCAGTATTTTCATGAAACACAGTACATGTGCATACTAATAAAGTCTGCCACCTCTCCGCGATTGGCTATTGAAAAAAGCTTTGTTCGAAATCAGAGACATTCCCCCCGCCCTATTTTCCCCTGAATCCAGGCGTAGTCCTCTCTAGACTATGTTGCATGTGACCTCTGACATCTCAAAAGTGTTGTGAGAGTCCAGTAGGAGGAGCTGTGCCTCACCATCTTGTCCAGGTCCCTCTGCACGTTGCTCTTTTCCAGGTGGATCTTCTCATACGCCTGGATGACATCCTCCAGCCTCTCCTCCCGCTCCTTGCTCTTCTGAAGCTTAAGCCACAGAGAGAGGAAAGGCACACATGTCAGGCTAGTGAAGAGGGGTGATTTTAAAAGGTATCTATTGACAAAAACACATGGCAAGTGTAGACAGAAAATATCTGACACAAAATAAACCTGTGTGAATTACCATATTATCTGTGTTGGGGAAGTTATTTTTTGTAATAGTGGGTCAAATGTCTTGTGTTAGGGAGGTGACAGCCAGTTACCTCCTGTGTAAAGGAGTTCATGTTGTGTTTGAGTGGCAGTTACCCCCTATGTGAGGGAGTTGAAGTTGGGTTTAAGTGGCAGATCTTCCTGTATGAGGGAGTTGAAGTTGTGCTTCAGTGGCAGTTACCCCCTTTGTGAGGGAGTTGAAGCTGTGCTTCAGTGGCAGTTACCCCCTATGTGAGGGCGTTGAAGTTGTGTTTGAGTGACAGTTACCCCCTATGTGAGGGAGTTGAAGTTGTGCTTCAGTGGCGGTTACCTCCTGTGTGAGGGAGTTGATTTTCTGCTGCAGGCTGCTGCTATTACTCATCATGAGGCTGGACTCTTTGGGCTCACAGGAGCAACAGGGGCTCCGCTCCTCCCCAAACTCACTGATCATGGGGAACTACAAGGGGAGAAAGGAAAGAGAGAGAGAGACAGACAGACAGACAGAGAGAGAGAGAGATTGATGGGGTATGTAATGATATGTGGTCTTTTCATAGCAAATAAAATGTAAATTATAATCTTAAGGGGAAAGAAAACAGGACTAGGACTAGGACAAGAAGACTAGGACTAAGAGAGGATTTGTTGGAGTGGGAACTAATAGAGAAGATAAGAAAGAAGAGAAGAGAAATAGATCAAGAAGAGAGAAGAGAAAGAGAACAAAAGAGAACAAGAAGAGAAGAGAAGGAAGGAGAGAAGAGGGCGAGGTCAGGTGAGTCTATCTGAGAAAAGGAGGGCTAGAGAGAGATGAGGGGATGAAGTGAAGGAGAGGTCAGAGTAAAAATAAAACCAGAGTCAAATTTAGAAGTGTCACAAATTGATTTCTGACATTCAAGGTGAAAAAGGTAGTCTTACAGCTCCTCTATAAAAACCCTTTCTTAACAACAACAAATTCTCTAGGCTTAAAGGTGCAGTCAGCAATTGCTTAGGAGGTCGCATTTGCTTATGTTTATAGTTATATTTTAAATTATTAGCAGACATTTTTGTCAAAGACAATGTACATTATATTTTAACCAAGGGCCAAACACACCAGAGAGGTAGTTCACCCCTCCCTTCAGTAATCCCAGAGAATCTCCATACAGGGTTTTGTTTTGTTTGGGGGACAGGCTGCCCCCACTTAGTTTGTTTCCAGTTTTCAGTGCCTGGGCTGCCTACAGAGATCTTTTTTTTTAACAGTGTACTCACGGAATGGGCAGCTAGTGAGGAATGGGCAGATGGTGAGGAGATGATTGCTGAATGTGACAAAAAAATGTAATGGACTTGAAATCGCGTACAAATTGCTGACTGCACCTCTAACAAGCTTTTATTACAACCCACATACTGTATATGTCATAGACGACATCATCTGAGGCTTTAAGGGGCCTAAAACTTAAAGCATCTCTCTACAGAGACATCAGCTCTCCAAGCAGGATTCCCAAATGATTCCTGTTAACGGTCACTTTTGGCTAAGTTGTGTAACATTCTCACCTTGACCTCGTAATTCTTGAGCTTGTGCTTGATGCTGATGTTCTCGCGCTCCAAGCTGGCCAGCCGGGTCTTAATGTCGTGGTAGGCGGCAGCCAGGGCGAAGTGCGATGTGGGGTACATGTCTTCAGAGAGCGGTGAGCTGGACCAGCCCATCCCACAGCCGTCCTCCCGCAAACCCTCCACACTGCCCAGGAGACTTAGCTCACTGCTGAACAAAGAGTCCATTACTCAGCTCCTGAGGGGGAGAGAGAGAGAGAGAGAGAGAGAGCACGAGAGAGGGGGGGGTGTAGACAGAGAAGGGATGACAAGAAAGGGAGAATAAGGAAAGGGGGAAAAAGGAAGAGCAATAGGTGTGGGATAAAGATGGGGGAGAGAGACCAAGACATATAGAGGCAGAGTAAGAGAGAGAGAGAGAGAGAGAGAGAGTAGAGATAGAGAGAGGAAAAATTAAGGTAGGGAGGAAAATGTAAGAAAGAAAGAAAATTGCCATTAAAGAAAACGATTAGAGAAACAATCCATCAATCATTTCACATGTGGTATTTCATACATACACTAAGCTGACTGCTCTTATTCGTGTTCAGCCTTTTAAAAGGAAGCCTTAAATAGGTCACCATGATGACTGTGCTCATGCAATCACTCAACCCAAAACATGAATAGCATTCTGGGTAGGCTGTTTATTTTTCTCAAAAATATGTCAAAACAAATCACCAATGCATTCCTAAGACACTATTTCAGCCTGTTTACCTCACACATTGTCAAGGTGAGTGCTTTTCTAAATAAACAGCCACGGTACTAAGAAGCCCCCACATCACCCACACTGCTGTCCCCCAGTCTTTCAACAGATGCCACTGGACCCAGGTGTGACCCACTGCCAGTCTCACTGGGGAGGACACAGAGAGCTCCTGCCCATGTGACTGATTGAGACTGACTAGGACTAATAACCATCCACGTTTTAGGGCAAAGGGGACACTGATCCCAAATGCACGGTAATCTGTTGTCACATTCTTATCAAGTGAACTGCAAAAGAGTCAAGGAACCTAATCATTCATTTCTTTCCCACAAAAAAAGATCAGTACGAAGTGCTTGTCTTCCCAATTTTGAAATATTTCAATAATACTCAAGCTCAATCATTAAAATGTGGGGAACACTTGTAATCCAGAATTGTCACTACATTCATTTGTGTCTAAATTATGAGCATCCCAGTGTGTATTAACTTTTACCTTATTGGATATTCTATAGTGATTTATCAGCATTACATTCACATACAAATGCATTCACTTGCACTGTAAGTCGTTTGTTTTTATATTATGTACAGTATATGTTATACAATTGTCTGTATATAATCTTTCTATTGCATGTTGTTCTTGTCTTGAGAGTCAGCATCTTTCAACACCAAATTCCTTGTATCCACATACCTGGCCAACAAAGCTGACTTGGATTCTGATTTAATTTAGTGATTTAATCTCACTGCACACTTCAACCCTAAACTGGTTACTTGGCACCCATACCAGCACACTCTAGTGTTTGGCTGACAGAACAAAGGCCAGATCTCATTGTTTCCTGGTGTCACAAACACTCCTCTCCCCACATATCTGGACACTTCCCCTACCTGGCTGACTCCAGCCAATGGCTGCTTAGTTCAAACTGACAACATCCTATGAGGATTCAGCTTTTCACCCCCGCCCCCCCTGAGGCTGTGCCCAGACGGACAGAAGTCAGACAGGGGGAGGCTGTAGTTCTGGCCCTGCCTCCACTCCTGGCGCCACGGGGGAGCAGTCTGCTTCAGCACCATGGCCAGCTCCACAGCGCAAGCCAAGGACCTGAAAACGAGACATGCAGCTTGTGCATGAGGCTGTGATTCTCCATCCCACAGCAGGGGGGCGCTAATGAGGCTCAAACGACAAGACGCTGAGCCTTGGCACGGCTAACAGACTGTCGGAGCCAGCTGCACTGAGGTGAGCCGGGCGTAGCGAATGTGCCAAGCAACGCCAACACATGTGACTGGTTCAAACGCGCCCACTGATGTCTTACTAGTGGCATTAATTGATGTTGCATCTGATGTTACTTCATCTGAAAAAGACTAAGTGGTGAATAACGTGACTACAGAGGCTAGCTTTTCAAGATCCTCCTAACACTTGGATCAGGCTTTTCATTACACCTTCTTATTTTTCACCTTTCATTTTTGTACGAATGCGTTTAATGAGAAAAACATTCAGAATGCACAGAAAGGGTATTCAGAAAGTTTGCATGATGACAGACTCACGCAACGATTTTGAGTCAAAGTCAAATACTAACTGACGAACGAAGTAAGTCAAATACTAACTGGAAAACACATAAATAAAGCGTACACTCTCTCTGTGCTGTGTAACAATGCCATTAAGCCAACACTGAGGTCCTAACCCTAGACTGTCAACCATAGAGACCGCTGTGGTCCCATGCCTCCCCCTTCCCCCATCATCACCACACACACACACACACACACACACACACACACACACACACACAGTGAGAGAGAGACACACACTTATACACATGCACATACACACTCAAACACACACAGCGAGAGTGAAACACACACACAGTGAGAGAGAGACACACACACACACACACACACACACAAACACACACACACACACACACTTGTACGCCCAGGGCCCTTCTCGGCTTTGACTGGAGTGGGCGGCACCTCCTCGTCCACCCACAAGTCCACTGAGAATGTCCGCTTGAGCACCGGCGGGGAGCTGAGCTGAGCTGAGCTGCACAGCGAGAGGCTGGACGAGGCGGAATGCTGGTGGAAGCCTGCGTGTTTCTGCATCCTCCATGACTTATTCATCGCCTGTGGGGACAGAGGTGGGGCGCGGAAACCAAGGCAATGGAGGAACTCTAGAGAGCTCACGAGGATGTGTAGTGCAGAAACCTGGGCTTAGGTGGCTCTGGAGTACATTAAGTAGTTTTACTGTGATGTGATCGTTAAGAGTATGTGCTTGTTCATCTGTACATGTGTCTGTGTGTGTGTGTTCTGGTGAGGATGTGAAGAGAGAGATAGAGCGTGAGAGAGAGAAAAAGAGGAGATATGTGTGTATGTGTGATGCTGTATGTGAGGATTTGAAGTGGATGATAATTTGAGCTGCATATAAATGACTCTGATTTAGATCTGTGCAGATTGGGTAGGTTTGTGTGCAGCAAGGTTGGTCAGTGGTTGGCTTTTGACTGCTGCCAGAAAAGTGTTTTAAGATTTTGGCAAGCTTTAAAACTCTGTTGATTCATGTGCCACTGAGTTTGTGTCCCACTAGTGGATTATGGATGTTGGTAAACAAAGAGGTAGTAGTTCAGTACTAAGAATAGATTCAAATATTAAGGAAATACTTTCCTCACAATCCCTCACAATAACCCACACAGACACGTATATAAACATACACACAAACATGCACACACACACACACACCCAAAGACCCCCCCCCCCCACACACACACACACACACACACAGACACGAACACAAACACACACACACCAGTGTGTACATCCACAAACATGAATGGTGATAACAATGATATGCACACTAATAACATAACACATTAATGTACACATAATATTCCCCTCCCTCAACACTTATATGCAACACATTAGGGCTGTGTATTGGCAAGGACCTCACGATACATAACGATTACATACACGATTCACAATACGCATCACGATATATGGGTCATGATACAACGCATCACAATATATTGTGATACAATAAATATTGCAATATATTGCAATTCTTTTTACTAAAAATGTAAAAATAGAGCTGGAAACACAATTTGCTGTGTACCCCCCCCCCTCCCCCCACACACAGACACACACACAGACACACACATACACGAGATTAGCTCTAGAAACAAAGGTGATGAAATGCAGGGCTGGAGTGTGAGTGTGAGTAACCAGGCCAGTTACCCTGAGCCCCATCAGCCTGAGGGTGGACACTGAAGGCCCATATGTTAATGTCACATGGCTAATCCATATATTAATGTGCTTTCGTACCAGGAAAATGGACCTCATGTGCTCTTTTTCATTCTCTCCCCCCTCATCCTCTCTTCCCTCTCTCTCTCATTCTCTTGGTTCCACTCTCTACTTCTCTCTATTCTCATACACACATACACACATACACATACACATACACACACACACACACACACACAATTCTGCCCCCAAGCAACCGTCTCTCCTCAACCTGGATCTTTCAGTCTCGTACGTCAATAAAGCATTCCATGGCCACTGGAAGCATAGCAAGCTCTGTTTTCTGCTGTCGAAGCCTCCTAGCAGAGAGAGAGACAGAGCTCAATGGGGTCCTGTTTGGTTCTTCAAAAGCCACTTAATGACACCAGGTCAAGGTAGCATGGCATAAAAGTCTCCGCTGAACCACCTGGACAGTCGGATCCAGGCAGGCACCTTGAAATAGACTATTTCCCATTTCCAGAGCCGGAGTGTCTCCCTTCGTGAGTTGAATGAAAGAGGGTCTTTATGTCCTTTCTGTCACCATAAAGTATGCAGGCAAGGTCTGTAATATGGCCCATTGCTTTAAACCCATTTACCCATTTATCCATGACCTTTCCTCCCAATAGAGAGAGGTGGTATAAGAGAGAGAGAGAGTGAGTGAGAGAGAGAGAGAGAGAGAGAGAGAGAGAGAGAGAGAGAGATTGCTATTATGGCAGGGGTTGGGGATGTGAAACCTATTATTGGAGTGCAAGCTGCAGAAAGCAATTTTGTCAACGTTTGCGGAAAACACCACCTTTTCTTCCATTCCATAAAATGCTTCCAATTATATGTTGTGCCAGACTGGTGGGTGAGGGAACTTTCTCATGACATTTTTAATTAAACACAGCACTCTGAGCAGGTGGCAGGGGCATGCATGGGCAGGGTGACGCAAAACCTCCTCTCTCATAGGATGGCTGTGTGTGAGGGAGCAATTCTTCAGATTAACATAGAGGAACTCCAATGGATCGAGTTCATCATATGATGATGATGGTCGAAAATACAGTTTTCTGTATCTTTTATTCATTCCTTCTCCAGTCAAAGAAACTTTAACTAGAAATTTCAACTATTCCAACTGAGGTCCCTTAGAGGTTGCTAAAGAGAACTGATAAATGTAGGCCCATACTTTCTGCAAAAGTATTTCAAAAAGCAAATACATAAATGTAAACAGTGAAAGTCCTGTGGGGAAAAAGTCTGAATGCCTGTCATGCCAAGAATCATAAAAGTTCTCTGGTTCTTTCTCTAGTCAGGGTCATATTGTCTGCACAGTATTCCGAGTTATAATGTGGGTGACGGTTGCATTCACCCGCTCTAGTGGAAAGTGAATTATTCACGGTCAACTGTGAGACGATCCCTTCGTGAACACAAACACATCCTTTTTTACAATGACCATGGTCGTCCCTAGCAAGCAAAGGAAATGGTGTGGCAGTGGAAGGAGAATGACAGTATGGCAGAAGCTGTGGAATTAGTAGATGAAAATACCAATTTTATCTGAAGCCCATCTAGCTAGGGCTAATTTAATGCGGTGTCAACTTCTGTACTACACGCCTAAATGACTTCCGAGCCCAGGGCCGCGGGATAACACCTCGCTGTAAAATTATGAAATAAACACACAAAACTCAACTGTGGCGTGCATTTGTTCTCATATGAGGTAATTTAACATGAACTTGAATCCGCGGCATCAAAACTTCTTGTCCGACGGCAACCCAAGGCATAGTTGGCATAGGACAGAGTAGCTGTCCATAGACGTGTGGTGCTGATCTATCATTCTTGTGCGCATCTCCTGTGAACATTGCCTACTACAGCTAAAACAATCTTCTATCACTGGCAACATTTAATATAGACGTGTGATTCAGTCTAAGTTGACCGTGATCCAAACGATTAATTTGCAACGAGTAGCCTAAAAAAAACCACCACATTAGATGAGGCAGGACAGCAAAGATTGATCAGCATAACTCATCCCGTCAAGGCGGGATGTCAGGGGTAACAATGAGATAAACAACCGAACGCTTCTATCGGTCAGACGTCGTTGAGTCATTCCATCCTTTCTGAGTCAACTCGTTATTTTTTTTCTGGCGTTAAGTACTGCCATTCATTCACACAATATGGCTGAGTATGGGATATGTGACGTTCGTTTGGCTGTCAACCACGCTCGTTTGCTAGCTCGCTCGCCCGCTTACGTTCCCAATAGCCCCAAAGCTCATGCGCTTGAAATGCCATTTGGTTTAGGACAAACACCGGATAACACATGAGCATGCACTCAACCCCCAAACCACAGTGTACTCACGCTTCTCCGCAGTAGAGTCTGTGAGATCCATGACGAGAAAGCGGGTCAGTGTTCTTCTTTCGCTATGTATTCCTGCACTGGCTCGACTCTCCCTGCTACTTGTGACGCCCCCAACCCCCCAGCTCAACAATCTACGCCTACAGTCAGCCAGACTATTCTCCAGCAGAGAGGAGAAAGCAGGCTTCTCGATAGCACTTTGCAGCGCAAAAGCGAGTCAGTGGATGAATGCATAAAATCGAATGCATAAAAGCGTCAGGCCTAAGCTACAAGCTGCCCTGCAGTCGTTTTAGAAGAAGAAAACAGATTGCTCATTCTCCTCATCAATGGTTTTACGTCGCAGGTTGCATAACTGTCAGCATAAGCAAACATTTCATTCTTGCCACGGTAAGTGATGACGTCACGCTGTAATTGGATTGTCCTTCAAGGAGAGATGTATAATAATAATAATAATAATAATAATAATAATAATAATAATAATACATTTTATTTAAAGCGCCTTTCAGGACACCCAAGGTCGCTTCACAGATAAAACAAATAGAAGAAAAAATATCAAAAAAGGAGAACTGGACTCTCTGGGTAACTGGTAACCAGTGTAGCTGTAACAGTACAGGTGTTATATGGCTTGTGGACATTGTGCCTGTTTATCCTGGCTGCAGAGTTCTGCATTTTTTGGAGGCGATGGAGTGATTTATGTGGAATGCCAGAGAAGATGGAGTTGCAGTAATCAATGCGGGATGTAACATAGGCGTTTACAACTACTTCTGCACTCTGCTGACTGAGGGAGGGGCGCAGTCTTGCGATCTTGCAGACGGAAAAAGGCGCTGCAAGACACACTGTTAATATGGGCAGTGAATGAAAGTGTGCTGTCTAGTATAACACCAAGAGTCTTCACCTTGGTGGAGCAAGCAATGTTGGAGCCATCTACAGGGAGAGTCTGTTTTCCATCTTTGCCAGCGTTGTTTTTGAGCCAGCAACAAGTAATTCAGTCTTCTTACTGTTCAGTTTTAGGTAGTTGTTAGTCATCCACAGATTGATATCGTGCAGACAGGCAGTCATTGCAGCAGGAGGAAGGAAGGCAGTCGGTTTGGTTGACATATAAAGCTGGGTGTCATCAGCATAGTAGTGAAACAGAACACCATGTTGCCTCAGGATATTTCCCAGTGGGAGGAGGTAGATGATGAAGAGCAGGGGCCCCAAAACAGACCCCTGTGGCACTCCCTTCGTGACAGAAGCACTCTCCAAATTGTTGGCCAAAATCTGGACAAGCTGTGTCCTGCCAGAGAGGTAGGAGGTGAACCACTGATGAACACTGCCCTGCACTCCAATGCTGGTAAGACGCTCCAGAAGCAGCTGATGGGATATGGTGTCAAAAGCTGCATTCAGGTCAAGGAGGATTAGGATGGAAATGACTCCAGCATTAGCTGTGCAGAGGAGGTCATTTGTAACCATCACCAAGGCAGTCTCTGTGCTGTGCTTCGGTCGAAATCCAGACTGAAATGGCTCAAACAGATCATTGTCCTTCAAATGATCCTGGAGTTGAGATGCCACCACCTCTTATCTCCATCATTTTTTAAATGAATGGTAAATTGGTCGGTAGTTGTTGAGGTCATCATGGTTCAGCCCAGGTTTTTTCAGGGTTGGTCTGACAAAAGCAGTCTTCAAAGAAGGAGGGATTTGACCAGTGATGAGCGAGGTGTTAATTATTGATGTTATCATTGGGATGATGGATGGTAGGCACATCTTGACCAGGCTTGTCGGAACAGGGTCCAGCTGACAGGTGGAGGAGTTGCACCTGATGATGAGCCCAACTCAATCAAGGAGCATGGTTGTTTCAGCTTAGTAATTGAACACTCCAATTGCTGATGGATTGCCTCAATTTTTGTGTGGAAAAAGTTCAAGAAGGCTGAGCAGCGTTCAGAATGTCTCTATCAGAGACATTCTGATAGATGGTACTATCAGGTGGTTTGAGGAGGCCATTCACAGTGGCAAAGAGAGCCCTGTGATTAAATGTATGACTGATTTCTGGTGAAAAATGGCTCTGCAGCTTAGGCTATTCTTTTCCCATCTATTCATAGGTTATATAAATACTAAGTAATGTTCTTATATTCATGGTGAATATGTTCAGATTAAACTGATTAAACTGCAAATTAACCGGGTGTGAATGAATGCCTGATTGAATTAATAACCCAATGAATGAATGAATGAATGAATGAATGAATGGATGGATGGATTAATGAATGAATGACCAGTAATAGCATTACATTTCACACATACCTTTAAGACAACAGCAATAGCATCATGAATCATAACACAATTGATGAGGGTAATATTGTGTAGGGAGGATCAAATATTGACAAACAATTTCACATGCCATTTCAATGACACAATTAATATTTCAGTGCTGTTAAGTTGATGGACATAGACAATAAGCATTTAACAGAAGTTGACTGGACAATTAGAAAGGTCTGTATCCAGGGAAAATAAAATCTTGATTGTTTACGTTTTGTCCTCAGACATTACTTTTATTTAGGCCTACTCTACAAAAGTTCAACTTCTCTTTGGTAAATATTGGAATATAGGTAATGCTACAACTCTTCTTTTCATGAGATGTATGTAGTTGTGTGGTATGCTGTCTATCCCATACACTCCATTGTAAAAGTAACATTTTCAGGGCTTTCAGTAAGGAGTATCTCTTTAGCAATTATTCTTTAGCAAGTCTTCAGCGATTATGAAACAAATTGTAGTCTGAAGAATGTGTACATTTACAGCAAAGGTAAATACATTGTTTTCTGACTGCCAATGTGGTTTATATTCAGTCTGTAAAGGTTAGGCGCAGTAATAAGTAATGTTATGGATACCTGATCAATGTGATTGGTTAGGCTGGACACCCAAAAACTACACCCATTACAATGCTAAGATTGGAAACATTTCCCGATGGAGAGTACCCAGACTCTCTTCATGAAGTGAGTCTGGTGAAACCTGGAGTGTTCCCTATTCAATTTTATTAACATATTGTACCTGTTATATGAACTTTCCCTGAAGACACCATTGATAACCCCATCTCCCATCAGTGTGCATACTGCCAAGAAAAAGTTTAAATATTTTATTTTTTAGATTTCAATAAGGTCTTTTTTTTGTTTCCAATCTCAAGCATAGTATCAATGATATCAGTACAGGCCTACTCAAGATACTTGTGTATAACTTTTGATATATTAATCTTTTTAAATCTTTTTTTCTTCTTTTCTTTTTTGATTAAAATTCCATGTATTTTTTGTAATTTTTTGTCAAGAGACATTTCTCTTAGAGAAACATTTCCATTAATCACCTAAAAGGGACTAATGCAACACAGATATTGTATTGATTAAGTTTTCACACTTACATGTTTAAAGCAACCTCAAGTTCAGTGTCATGAGGAAGACTATTCAGTTTTGCACCCACTAGATGGAAACATTAGCAAGTAATAGTTTGTTGTCAGATGCACCATTCACTGTAAACACAGTGACAACAGAGCAGCCATGCCACTGCAGACTATTTGTATCACTCATATGGCCACTTTGCATGATCGCTTTGCATGATTGATTAAAAAAATGAAATCATACAGTTATTTTAGGTAGGTCTGCAAAAACTGTGAGCAGTATGTGATTGAACAGATTTTTTTTCTGATGTTTGTTCCATGTAAAATACTGAGCTTAGCCTACTATGCATACCATTAAAATAGAATGTCTTTCACCTTAAAAAATGTTTGGTCGGTGACATTTCTACTGCAGTGCTGTGTTACCCTTTATCACTTTACAGACTGCACGGAAAATTCAGTTTTTTCAGACTTGATGCTCTTGTGGCACAAAAGACTTATTGTGTGGTTATGCTACATGACAGAGATACAATATATCGACCATTGTAATCAGGAGATATGGCCCTTTGAAATTGTATAAGATATAATTAATACGTTTGAGGAGAACACACATATTTTAAAAAAATGTCTTCAAAATTCAACCCCCAAAAACACGAAAGATATCAGTTTGTCAAGATTAACCTTATTTTCCCTTCCCTGGAAATCCAGAGTTCTCTCGAAAGCACAATTTGAATTGTCTCTGTGAGACACTCTGGCAATGAGTAATGATGCACTTACCCCTTGCATTGCGAGGAACCAATCACATCGGTGTATCTGATATAGGCGGTGAGGCGATTTTCATTATTCGTGGCCAGACCCTTAATCTTTCTAGATTACTAGGCTACATTTCTCCCCGAATTTCTGTTGAAAATGGACAAAAACCATGTATGAGAGATTCACAATTTTGTCCTCTACTTAGTGAAAAAAACAGAATCAAATTTTCACCTTTTGTTCGAAAGTTATGATAAATGTATTAGGTTGAACTAGACAAGGTTGCTGAGTGACATTCGAATGGGTTGACGGTCATATTCATATTTGCAGTGGTCTCTTCATTTTGAATATGACCGTCAACTCCCTTGAATGTAACTCAGCAACCGTAGGATGACATTAGAAAAAATGTGCAGTTAAGTGGTCTCTTCATTTTTTCCGTAGTAATCCGCAGTAATCATACCACTGTGCAGGCATCGTTTTGACAGTTTCATTTTCATCCAGCAGAGGGCAATCTGTACACATAGGCCTACAAGGTGTATGGCATGTATGTACATAATCTTCTCCTTACTCAAGACATAACATCTGCAGTGGAATGTCAAGGACGAGAAAAACATATGTGCCAAGGACGTCCAAAGTATACTGTAAACAAAGTCGTCTTGTGAGCTCACCTTCCATGGCAGTGGAAACATGTCACAGTCACAAACAACCCTGTTTTTACACAGAAACATTATGGTTATTATAAACCATTGCCTTTAAACTATATCAATGTTTAAATTTTATATAAAGCATATACTCTAGATTATATATATATATTAGGGCTGTCAAAATAACTGATTAATTTTGATTAATTAATTTGAGAAAAAATAACTGATTAAAAAAATTAGTGCAGATTAATCGATTCCTTATGACCTTTGACCCCGAGCCGTTCTAGTCAGTAAAAATTAGACTGTAAAATGAAGGAGAGAGAAGAAAACGTGCTGCCTGGATCATTGATTGGAACATTTCCTAAAACGGCCTGATGGTGTTGATAAAAACAAAGTGTTGAAAATAAAGTCCTTTGCAATGTCGGCAGCAAGGAATTTGCATATCACCGGAGTTCATCAACTCTATAGTCGCACATCAATGCAAAGAAATAAGTGTTGACATTGAGGGGAGTGTTAATTTATTTTCATTGTGTCCCCTAGGTTATATCTGTGGCCTGAAATGCCTTGTATGTGAAGAAAAAACTTCTTCCCGAAGCACTTTTGAATTTATTTCCTCAGCATATTAGGTCATATCATAGATTATTATGGCCGTTATTTGAACAGTGAAAAAAATAATACGAGTTTTTGAACTTTAATGTCACTAATGCTGATTATTCAATGATTCATTTGAATTTAAATATTTAAAATACTTTCACAGCAAAAATTATATATGCAATTCATTTAGATTAATTAATCACAGAGTATGTAATTAATTAGATTATTTTTTTAAATCGATTGACAGCCCTAATATATATATATATATATATATATATATATATATATATATACACACACTTGTCAGTTGTAACTGTTTCTCAATACCAGGTTCATGTTCAGTATACAACACAAAACATGTTTACAGGTCACTCCCAAAGGTGCATTAGTCAACAACCCTGTACCTACAGTAAGCATTAAGCTATTAAGTGTATGTTGACCTCTTGACATACAGTAAATGTGGTTCCAGTATGATCAACTCCCGTTAAATTAACCTTCTAGATAGTAAAAACCAGTCAGTGTGTTGTGTGTACTCCATGGATTAAGGGGGATTGTAGCTGTGTGATACACAGACAGGTGCCAAGGATAAAGACTGAAGGCACATACTGTGCAATAAGGTCACTGGTAAACATTACATGGGGTTGGACATGGACACGAGTTGTTTGTCATCTCAGTACAGCTGAGATCACTGCCCTCAGATACAGTACGAGCATTTACTAATTTTATACAGTACCAGTCGTACAATAAGTAGTATGCATGCAAGTCTAAAGACATTACAGGGATACAGAATATACATTCTGAGATGCTGTGAAGCTAGATTCCCCCCTTACCTAGCAGACTTATATCAGAAGAATGATATTCTTTTTACCATGAAATCTACACATTTAACCTGAAAAGTGAGTCTTCAAGTAGGCCTACCCTTACTAATCTTAAACTTTTTAAACATTTTTAAGTCACACATCAAGAGAGCTAGGGAGCATGAGTCAAATTCATCGACATAAGGAAGGACAGCAGATCTTTTAGGCCTTCACTAATTGATTATTTAGGCCTTAACTAATTGATTATTTTAGGACTTGACTAAATTATTATTTTAGGGCCTTGACTACTCTTTGCCAGTTTTTGTAGTACCTTTGATGTGCCCAAACCCAACCTTCAACCTCCAGTCAGCCTCAGTCCAACTCTGGAGAGTCATCCTCTGACCTTGAATCCTCTGAATCCTCTTTGATTTCTCCGAGCTTGAGTGAGTGCGCCTACACAGTGACTGTTGAGTATTGGCACATGTCCACAGACTTCTGGGACACAGAGGCTGGGACTTGCTCTCTGAGAACACCATGTCTCCGGCATCTCTCTTTTCTTCTCTGGACGCAGCATTGGTGAGACAGAGGCACTTCCTGTTCCCTGCCGATTGTGTCAGCCACCCCCCAACACACACACACACACACACACACACACACACACACACACACACACACACACACACTTCAGAATAGCAGTACTTATTGACAAATATGTATGCCTGCTCTGCTCCTCCAAATGTTTCATACGGAGCCAGTCAAGCTTTCATTGTTTTCTTGGCAGAGAACCAAGTTTGTGGGTTTCCCGATGTTTGCGCTACTTTGGTATTTGTCATACGGCCAAACTAGTCTGTGTACCAACTAACTGTTCAGAACAGCAACTATTTGTAGTCTGACTGCAAATCATATTTACTAATGTCCCTCCCTCTCTCTTTATCTCTCCACTTTCTCTAGAAGTCAAGAGTAAACGTGCTTTGTTTACTGTACCGGTACATTTTGTTGTCACTATTGGCAGTATCAAAGCAATAAGTTGGTGTCTGGCCGTTGGCTCATGACTGCGGTACAGTCCTTGGCCCGCAGCCAGGTATGACATTGCTTAGCAAGCGGGTTGAGTTGATGGGCAGTGCGGTTAATCCACCATTCTAGTTAAGTAATCTCAGGATTCCCATGACAACTGATTGTTTTTGGTGCGGTGCATTGTTGACTTGTGTTCTCCCCGGCCACTACATTGTGCCTGTGACCCGGTGTCATGAATCCCATCCTTTTGATACAAGGCCCATTCAGAGGGCTGTATGCATTGATGAAATTGCAACCAAAGACACACACACACACACACACACACACACACATACAAACACACAAACACCACACCAAATCAGAAAAAGTTGGGATGTTGTGTAAAATGCGAATAAAAATAGAATTTGATAATTTGCAAATCTCATAAACCCATATTTAGTTGCAAAAAGGACACAGACAACATATCAAATGTTGAAAATGACAGATTTCATGGAAATATATGCTAATTTTGAATTTGATACTGTACCAGCAACACAAAACAACAACAAAAGCTGGGATGGGTATAAAAAAAAATGCTGGAAAAGTTGTGTAATGATAACAAAAGGAGGAAAAGGTAACTGGCAATATGATTGGATATGAAAAAGAACATCTGAGAGAGGCAGAGTCTCTTAGAAGTAAGGCTGTATGGGGTATTCATCACTCTGTGTAAACCTATGTGGACAAATGATGAAACAATGTAATTTGCTTCTTAACATGAAATTGTGAAGTATTTGGGGAGTACCACATAACCGGTTCCATGTGTTCCATTTGATGATTAAAGTTCTCAAAAAAACCTGGTGTTGGTGTGTGCGAGTAACGTACACCTTACACATCTTGCACTGAATTATCCTCCTAAATCTCAATGTTCTGATCACAGCAAATCTGGGCAAATTACAAGTCAGCACCAGTCAGAGGCTGCATTCATTGTTTTGCACTCTTTGATGTCATTACAACTACAAAAATACACACCTACAAACAAAATAAAATAGAAATGACTACATACTATTTTGTATTTGAAATACTTATTATAAATACATGTATCAGAAATGCTGCCTATCCCTGGCTGTTGGCTGCAACAACTCAAACTAGATAGTACCGATATTACTGTGTTTGTGTTTTATGTTTATGTCAATTTTGATCCAATTTGACCGCTCTGCTATGTTGCCCACCCAAAATGTCTATTAGCCCAGCCAAATGTAGTAGGCTAAAACCGGCCCTGCCTCATACTGTTAAGCAATTGAAATCCTATATCGGGCAGGAATGGGACAACATTTCCTTCTCAAATCTCTAGCAACTGGTCTCCTCAGTTCCTAAACATTTACAGAATTTTGTTAAATGAAGAGGTGAAGCAGCACAGTGGTAAACATGCCACTGTCCCAACTTTTTCTGAAACATGTTGCAAGCATCACATTCAAAATGAACATATATTGTCCATGAAATAGTCAAAAATTTTATTTTCAACATTTGATATGTTGTCTATGTCCTTTTTGCTGCTATATATGGGTTTACGAGACTTGAATATTAATGCATTCTGTTTTTATTTGCATTTTACACAACGTCCCAACTTTTTCTGATTTGGGGTTGCACATACACACACACACACACACACACACACAAAAGAACACTGTCCAGCCAGTGTGCCCTCATTTAGTATTTGGAGTTAACAGAGCACGGGCAGAGCTGATACTACAAAACCATCAGCGTTCACTGATAGCTGGGACAGTGTACCGTAAACAGTTTCCAGGATGCAGTCCAAAAACAATCTAATGCAATCCAGTGCCCGCACCTCTTCCCCTCACTGGGTTGTTATGACACTGAAGAAAGTCACAGGAACATTTGATGTTCCATGCCATCATCCTAGCCAAAGGCTCTCCAAATGGCATTACATCTAGAATCACCACCTTGCTGCTACTCTTTCATATTAACAGCTACACATAGTGACTTACTTAGTAACACTTAAGCATTCACTTTGGTGTGTACAGACCAGAGTCACAAAAACACTAATACTGCATTTTTCACTTGCATGAATTTGGTCCAAACCGTGGATTCAGCAGATGCTGCTGTAGTCACAGTATTACACTTCTGTCAAAGGAACTTGTCCCAATATAACTTGTTGTCAACACCTGTCCCAATTTGGAACTTTTTCAGCTTTAAATCAACATATGCAAGCAGTGATTTTGATGAGCAACTAGGCTTATCATTATCAATACCATTTTAAAACTAAATTAAATGGAATATGGGCATGTGAAGTAGGCCTACAGAATACACCATACACTCACAAGCTGTCCAGGCTGGGCACAGTTTAGTTCTGTGTTTTGAGCCAGAAACATAATGCTGTGTGTACTTCAAAGAAAATAAACATATTACAACAATTTTACTCTTTTTAGTCTGGTTCTCTCTACTCCATATCAACCAGGCACTGAGAATACCTCTTGGTTAAAACATGCAAATAAGACAACTATCATTGTAGCATTGAGAAATCAGCAATCAGTGATATTTTATGGAAAATAAAGCCTTCACCACATAGTTTAAAAATAAGTCATATAAGTCAATAACTTATAGCATAAGTTATTACAAGGCTACTGTTATGCAGGCATAGCTTTGAAATAAGCAGTTCTCCACTTGTGGGGAAAATATTCACATACCACTAAAATGACAGTCGTGACTTTATGGTAAAGTGTCTTCATTGACCACACCAAAATAGCAAAGCGCAATACTGGTGTTACTGTCAGCGATACTTAAATATGACCTTGTTGTGAAGTAGCTTCCAGCTATAACTTTCCATGCGGTCTTTAGAACAAACGCATTATGTAAATCACGGGTGCCTTTGTCAGAACTGCACGCTCGGAGAGATGTTTACAAGAATTCTTGCAGGGTGTGTCTAGGCGGTGCACTCTCGTTTCATTGGACGGCTTCGCGGAGAGACGTATGAGAATGGGCGTTCCCTTCTCTGGCAAGGTAAACTTTAAGACCGAAAACACTGTTGATATCTTCAGAGATTTGTACACAGGTGACAGATACCCGAGTTTTAGAATCGACAGGAGAATCGCACTTAACGACTATCTTAACTCTCTGAATAATTTGTGAAGGCTCATCTTTACTGAATTTGCATCATGAAGTTCGTCAGATTTATCATGAAGAATGCTGCGCTGGCAAATGTGCCCAAGCACATTGACCATTTCTCAAAATTTTCTCCATCTCCTTTGTCAATGAAGCAGTTCTTGGATTTTGGTGAGTTTGAGTTAGAGGCTTTCCTTGTAATTAATGTTTTCGCCTAAACGGTTTATTGTGTGTTGCTATTCTCCTTGGTTGGTAGGCTAGTTGTTGTTTATGTGGACAATGAACTTACACTTGTCGTTGATGATGGTGATGGTAAAAGATGATGGAGATGCTTTCAATTCCATTTAGGATCAAAGGTGTTTCGCACCTTTATAGTGTTGTTTTGCGAACACATTAATGCACAACGACCATCACAGCCAAACACAGCATTCATGGCAGTATAGGCCTATACTTCATTGCTCAAACTGTTTTTGCTTGATAGGTTCCACGAACGCCTGCGAGAAGACCTCATTCGCCTTCCTGCGGCAAGAGCTGCCTGTCAGGCTGTCCAACATCATGAAAGAGATTAGCCTTATGCCTGACCGACTGCTCACTACCCCATCTGTGCAGCTTGTGCAGAGTTGGTAAGTGAAAACATCCGGTAGTACCTAGCTACATACCATCAGTCGGAAGCATAGCCTACATTCATAGTTTGTCAAAGATGTAGTAAGCCTATGAAGTCTTACAAAAATGCTTGTTATGTGGGCTAAAAAGTTATGTAGGCCTAGTGGTGTTATAGCTATTAAAGGGTCTACGACTCTTTATTATTTTGAGTGAACCGCTGTGTTATGCAATGAGAAGTGGGCTACATTGGTTGAACTTTGTCATATTGTTCCGCCTTGGAACTGATTCTGACATTCAGTTTCGCCTGGAAAGCACATTTGAAGTTGCTACAAAAATGCGAAAGATATGAAATGAAAGCGTGTTACTGTTTTTAAATATAGCCTACATTTGGACTCGTCCAGGCTGAATAGACAGCATGTAATCTGCCATCTTTAGAATAAACGCGCAATATGAATTCATGGAACTTTAGATCTTTAAACGTGTTTCGCTATTTTTATAACTGTTGGATGGTGTGCATGTTTCATGTTGCAATTATTGTTATTTACACGTGTGCATCGCTCATGCGAGCAGCTGAACGTGTTTGTGGGCTAGCGACGCCATGCAGTGAAATATGAGACCTTTGCTGCGCGGACGCGTAGAGTTGTTTTTCCCCGCAGACGCAGTAGAGAACAGAACGTTCTAACGGACACTGTTGTTGGCTATTGCATACTCTGACTGACCTCTCTAACAGGAAGTCAATCATCAGAACTCTATTTGGAATATATCAGGAAATTGCTGTACAGTACAATGAAACGCCATACAGTTATTAGCCTACATGGGCATTAAATCTTTTCAGATTATTTTGTTGTTGTTGTTGTTGTTGTTATGGTACATCTTTGTGACCTGTTATAGCGTCTTTGTGGAAGAGAAAAAATGTCTCTGGACTGTGTGAAATATTTGTAATATTCATAATATAATGTGATATGTAAATGTATAGCCTTAGCAAATTGTCATTGGCCTACTGTACAGTCAACAGGCACTTCCCCAAAAAACATTTGGGGAATTTAGGAAGGGGGTGGGGGGTAGATTTCATAACCTCTCACATTGCTTACACTACATCAACCGTGGGGTATGGGGGATGGCCAAACTAGGGCCTCTAGGAACACTGCATTGTGATTGGTGGAGAGAGGGGGATGGTCTGTCTGACATCCGGTGCTGTGCATTGGTAGGTGGGCTGTAGCTGTTTGATTGAGTTGTTTACCATAGGCTGTCCCAGTGCCCGAGAGCCCCAGGCAAAGAATGAAAGAAAGAGAAAAAACAACTCTACTGTAAACTGATATGAAAGCACTTTACCTTGGATGGTACTATTTGCCCTTTCATTTCAGCTTGTGGATCTTTATAAAATAGATATAGCCTACTTACTACACACATGGACACATTGGCCCTGTTGTAAAAGGTAGTATTGTGATACGCGCACATACATGCGAATACACACACACACACACTCTCTATTCGATTATTCTGATGTGCGCTCATGCGCACACACACACACACTAACACACAGATAAACAAACACACACAATTTACAGTACATGAGTTTATTGGAAAGGCCCTGCTTGTGCTTGCACGTGATTTGTTAACTGGTGGCAATAAGCTGCCACGTTGGTCTGATTTGCGTGCTGGCGGTTGACCCTGCTGATTGCTGTTGAATGGAGTTCTTTGCACAGCACTAATTCCTTGTTTACCTCATGAAGGCTCGAGCCTGGAGGACAAGCATGAATGGCATGTGGGTGGGTATCAGATGAGAAAATGTGTGTGTGTGTGCATACCACCGCTCTAGGTTTCAGGGGTGTTGGGGCGGGGTAAGCGTGGACGTGTGCGCCCATGTGTTTGGAGGGGGGGGGGGGGGGGATAGATGGCTGGCACTCAAACACTGGAAAAGTACCAGTGGAAAAGTACCCCTACTCAATGGCAAGCAAATGGCCTGCCCCTGCCAGTATTCGCTCTGCCAGGCTCAATCTACCGTAATGCGCTGTGCATCTGAGGGGAAGGGGATGGCTGGGTGATGGGACGTCAGCTCATTCCTCCCATCTGTTTGTTTACCTTCTGCAGGTACATCCAGAGTCTAATGGAAATCCTGGAATTCCTGGACCACAGACCTGATGACCACAGAGTTTTAGATGCGTAAGTATCCAACAGGGCAGAGGCAGATCCAAACATATAAATAAATAATAAACAAATAATAACAAAACATATATATTGTATTGTATGTAAATATGATATCAGGCTTGTGCAAAATTCCAGAATTTAATTGAAACTGGCTCTTAAATTCCAATTCAATTCTTGAATTTCACTTGCATTTCAGTTGAGGTAGCAAACAGGAAGCAGAATTGCAATTCAAATTGTGCACAACCCTCAATAAACTGAACTGCTTCATATGGTTTGTATCAGGGCCTTCACATGCTTACTCAGCTTCCCTTCCCCTCCATATTTATTCAAGGTTTAACGATGCCTTGGTGACCATCAGGAACCGGCACAATGATGTTGTGCCCACCATGGCTCAGGGAATCATTGAATACAAAGACGCGTTTGGTCAGGACCCCGTCACCAGCCAGAACATCCAGTACTTCCTGGACCGCTTCTACATGAGCCGCATCTCCATCCGCATGCTCATCAACCAGCACAGTGAGTGTTTTGTTCTTTCCTTTTCAAAATAAAATGACCCTGTTAGCTGGGTCTGGGTCCCAGCTGTTTAATCATTATGGTAACACCCAAACAAGCTCTGGCCCATAGTTTATTGTAATAGGTGCCTTAGTAACACAGGTCTGTGTTGCAATTGAGAGTCATTTACAAGGCCTTGGCAAGCTTGGTTCATTGTTGCACCTGCTAAGTAAGCAGTTCACATCTCTTCAGTACACTCTGTTGAGCTAAGCGGGAGGTCTGACGCAGTTTTATGACTAAAGGACCTGTAGCCCAGTAGGGCAGAGGTGGAAATGTTGTTTGTCACCTTGGCTGCTGTACTGGACATAAACTAGGTTTAATCTGGCTGTCCCTCCCTGTCCTAGCTAGCCTTTTCTGGCTTGATATCAGCAGAACCTGATCCGTCCACCCTCAATTAAGTGGTGACTCAGTGTATTTTATGAACTCCAGGTCAGGCATTGCGAGAGTGGAGCCTGGCTGGTTCTTTCTGGCTCATATCAATTATTTACCTGCGTCCCTGGCACAAACCGCGGGCCCTGATGTACTCCACCAGGGCCAGCGAACTCTTCAATCCCCCTAACTTGTTTTCCACCTCTCTTTGTCTTTCTGTCCGCAGCTCTTATCTTTGACGGGACCACAAATCCTGCCCATCCAAATACTATCGGGTGCATTGACTCCCAGTGTGACGTCACAGAAGTTATCCGAGGTGAGCATGAGCAAAAACCAAGAGGACCAGTTGCCTCATCATCGAATGTCTGCGAAACTGTACTGTAAACAACGCTCTTGTCATGTCGACTCCTTATGCTCACGTTCCTGGTTTGCTCTGTCCCACAGATGCCTTTGAGAGTGCCAAGATGCTCTGTGAACAGTACTACCTGGGGGCTCCTGAACTCGAGATGACGGAGATTAACGGTAAGCTGCTGCTGCTCAAATACACATTCAGGCTCAGCCTCAACCTGGCAGTGATTATTAGTCAAACCTCTCTTATAGAGGCGTCAGTGATTATTAGTCAAACCTCTCTTATAGAGGCGTCAGTGTTTATTAGTCAAACCTCTCTTATAGAGGCGTCAGTGATTATTAGTCAAACCTCTCTTATAGAGGCGTCAGTGATTATTAGTCAAACCTCTCTTATAGAGGCGTCACGTCAGTGTTTATAATTCTTTCTCTTGCTAGCTCAGATTGCAAGATCTATTGGCATCTCTCTGATAGTACTTGTTTGCACAACACGCTGGAACATGATGGAAATGAATGAAAGTTTTTTTTTGTTTTTGTTGCAGCTAACAGCAGGAATGACCCAATCTCCATATCTTACATCCCTTCCCACTTGTATCATATGCTGTTTGAGCTCTTCAAGGTAAGATCACATAGCCATTAGATGCTCTACGTTCTTCACAGTTTGAGATAAATAAATAGAATGAAAACATAAATGTTAACTTTTCATTTACAGAATGCTATGAGAGCGACCATTGAGACACACGAAGCAAGTAACAATCTTCCTGCAATCAAAGTTACGGTGGCCTTAGGTGGAGAAGACCTCACAATTAAGGTTAGTCAAAGCAAGACAGGAAATAATTCAGGCAATATGTGCTCTTCAGAAAAAAACCAGCAACATAGTTTTCACATTGAGACTAACAATTCCAGTGGAATTCCTGAGCACAATGCCACCACGAAACCAAACTGCAATGATTTCCAGCAGGCTCTGTTAGTGTGGCAGGTCACACAGTCATGTGCGACGTGCTGCTACTCTGTCTTTCGACCTAACTCTTATGTAACCCGGCAAGTAGCACCAGTCATCCGCCTGCAATAGACTGGTGGTCATGGCTCATATTAATCAGATTTGGAGCGCATGTACGGCTATATTTAGCAAATTAAGTTAGCTTGGCACGGCCATGCAGGCTGACCTTTGCTCCAAAAGGGACATCCAGGCCACGTGGCTAAGGGGTAGTAGCCCAGAGTAATACACATGAGAAACTATGCCTCTAAGCAGTGACCACTGGCCTGGTCAGTGTGTGAACTCAGAGGACCTTACTTCTTACAGGGAGGCTACACCGGGGGCGTGACTGAAGCGCTCCGTTCTCGTAGACAACTACATCAGACGTGAGACCTGTACACTCAAACAAATTAGTCCAGTCTTCTAAAACTATTTTTACGCTATGCGAACGGAGTGCTTCAGTTGCGGATCCGGTATAGCTTCTGTCACGAGGTCGGTTCGTTCGCTGCTCTCGGGCCTCGAACCCGCCACCTCGACACACACACACACACACACACACACTGGCATGCGAGTCGAACGCGCTAACCACTGAGCCGAAAACTAGCATGCTAGCTCAGTTCGCCTCCGTTACACTTCCCTATTAGATTTCAAATGCTGACTCTGTACTGGCGAGCCTAGTGTCTGTTTGTGCTGTGTTATGTTATCATTTTCAAGAAGGGGAAGCTGAGGGTTTCTTAAACAATGTTTTGTTTTTCTTCCTTTGTTTCTCTGCAGATGAGCGATAGGGGTGGTGGTGTTCCCTTCAGGAAGATCGAGAGACTCTTCAGTTACATGTATTCTACAGCTCCACGACCAACTATTGGGCACCACCAGAGAGCCCCACTGGTAAGCGGGTGACAAACACAAATACAGGAACACACTCACGTACACGTACACGTACACACGCACACACACACACACACACACACACACACACACACACACACACACACACATTCACACATACACATACACATACACACACACATAGACACACACACACACACACACACACACACACACACGCACACACACACACACACACACACACACACACATTCACATACACATACACATACACATACACATACATACACTAAACACATACACACACATTTAATGCATGCACTGCACATAGACACACGCTCGCTGCTCCTCATATGGGTCTATAAAGTGCAGGTCTGTCTGAGCCAGCAGCTTAAACCTACTTACACTGCCTTACCTACTCAGGCTACACAAGCCGCGTTGAAAAGGGCAGAATAGTTCACTTCTGGTTCTGATTTTACATCAGCATTAATGAACTGGTCTTTTCTCCCTTCACAGGCTGGGTTTGGCTATGGGCTGCCCATCTCTCGCCTCTATGCTCGCTACTTCCAGGGAGACCTGCAGCTGTTTTCCATGGAGGGCTATGGCACAGATGCAGTTGTTCACATGAAGGTAGGCCCACGTAACAGTGCTGCTAACCTTAACCATTAAACGCCACACTGCGGAGTACAGCATAGGGATCGCTTCAATATAAACACTAAACATTAAGCAGTTTATATTGCATTATATTACCTTATTGCACATTATAATATCTTCTTGGCTCTCTTTACCAGGCTCTGTCCACGGATTCTGTGGAGAAGTTGCCGGTGTTTAACAAGACTGCCCTGCGGCATTACAAGGTCAGCCAAGAAGCTGACGATTGGTGTGTGCCCAGCAAAGAGCCGCTCGACTTGGCAGTGTATCGCGTGGACAAATGAACCGTATGTGTGCCATGAGGACATGGCACTTGGCCCAGAGGAAAAAGAAAACCAAAGTGGGCAAGATGGGGACCTGCTGCCAATGGAAGTTGGCGTAAAAGGAGACCAAACTTGCTGGAAGCTTTGCATGCCTTGCTGGAGAGCCTTTGGCCCTGGATCACTGCTGACGGAAGTCTGCTCCCTGATTTTGGAGTAACGGAGTAGATGTGATGACACAATGTGATCAGAGTTCCAAGAAAAATTGCACATGACAAAACAAAACATGTGATGAAAGTACCAAAACATGCTGATGTCCCAAACCAAAAGTTTCTCCAGAGTGATGAGAGCTAGCTGGCCCAGTCAGTGGTTTCAAGGAGAACGAGGAGTGGGCACAGATTGATAAGTTAGTAGGGAAGACAAAATGCATGAGACACAACGCTGAAACGCTGAAAGTTGAAAGTGATTGAAGGGCAGAAAGTTGTGAGAAGATGGAAGATTTTGTTTGAAGAACAGAGTAGAACAGTGATGTTTAGAATGAAATTCATTTCAGGTGGAAATGACAAGGTTAATGAGACATGCATTTGGTTAAGTAACATTGCCCATATGCCAAAGGTATTTTATCATTTGGAAACATCCTATTCAAGTGGTCATATTCTTCAGAGTTGTCCATTGGATTTCAATTGTTTGAACACAGGCACATTTTTTAAAAGGTTCACCAGAGGCTCAGAAGTTTCTACAAATGACTGTTATGAACAAAGGGCATTGCCTTTGCCCATAGACAAATGTTTGTTTCTAGATTTCTTAGTCAAAAGCGATCATTTTATTTGGAAATGTAGGACTATTGTGCAAAATTAATTCTCAGTTCTGTTTGATCAGAACGTCTGGTTTGCAGTATTTGGCACTCGTGTCCTGTGCTTTGTGCTGATCATGTGGACTGCTGGTGCTACAATTCCAGGAAAAGGAGTGATATGATCATCAAAATAGGTCCAATGTAAATTTACAAAGTGTGTTTGTATTATGTCTTGTGCAATGAGATGACCGTTTCAAAAACACCTTTATTTTTTTTACAAACACCAGAGTTGTGAATAAAATGTTTGTAGTTCAGAAAGTTTCCAAGTCATGCCTAATTCATTCTCTGTTTCCTTCATGCTTCACATATGTTGAAATATTCATATTTAGTAAAGCGTGCTTGTAAACTAGGAGGTCCTTTTTAATCATATTGAAGGAATGGATTTCCAACTGCAATGCAATGTCCATTAAAATACAAACAACACACTGTTGATATTGGAAATAAAAACACTCAGCTTTGTCTGAAGACACCTTCATCTCAAAGCAAATTTCATTTAGTAACCCCTAAACCTGTGACAACGAAATGCAGTTTGCGTCTAACCAGAAGTGCAAAAAAGCAGAAAAATGCAATGTGATATACAAAGTATAGTGATGCAGACAGGGCAATATATATATATATATATATATATATATATATATAGTGCAGTATATATATATAGTGCAGTGTAGACAGTTGGTTTACAGAAGGTGGTTTACAGTAATAAATTAATATAAATATTAAATATTGCAGTGTATTAGCATTAACATTATAAGAGCAGACTAAATATGGCCATGTAGTATGAACAATGTAATGTCTGGCAAATGTTAAACTCTGTTACAAGGTGAGGGCTACTGAAGTGGAAGTCCAATACAGGCTACTTACATAGCTAATACAGCTGAGACTACCAGACATAGTTATTGGGTATTTACGAGAGTAGTCCCCATGAAGACAGGTACGTTAGGGGAATATCCCAGTTATGGAGCTGCTTGTTGTTTTGCCAGTCGGCATCAATCAACTGAGCAATAAATGTCACGATAAGCACAGACTCTTGATCTGTCAACGGGTCAACCTCTGCTCTTCGGGGACATCGTGTTAATGGATAAATGAGTGGCTAAATAAAGTGAAGTGTGCCACAGGGCAGCATAACATGAGTTTGTCATCAGTGATAAACCTACTGAAAGAGATAGCATAGATTGGTGTGCTACTCTGACGTATTAGGAAGGAGTGTTCTGATTGTACTATTCACAAGTTCTCTGAAAGGAAGTTTTTAGAACTAGAGTACTGCTCAACAAATCTTTATACATGCTTACAACAGAACACAACAGAAAACTGACCTATCAGGCTAAAGTTGCTGTTAGGTCACTGTTGCACCTAATTAGGGTTGTATTGCATAGATGAGAGCAAGTGAAGTCCCATGCCACTGCCACCAACAGGCATTCGTATGCCAATTTACTAAACTGCATTAAAGGTAGGCTACTTTCCGTTCTCTGCTGGTCACGGGAAATATGAGACACATAAAACGTATCAGGTTATATCATCATGCATCTGTCTCAGCATCAGCAAATGGATATCTATTGAGCACTTTCTCCCCTACCGTGGCCAAGGTAGTATGTTCAGTGTCCACTTATATAATACATTATATAATACATTGCCACATTATATAGCAGCTTTCTAAAAATATTTCAGTTAACAGTACATCTCAATATTCATAGTTTGCCTTTGTGTTCAGCACACTGATAGAGAAAGGTGACTCATTTTTGTTACAGATCACCAAAAATGGGTGGATTTATCACTGTAGTAGTTAGACAGCACGTTCTTCTATCAGTAGACACACTCTCCTACACATAGCGAAACTTATAAAACTCATCAAATTGCCCTGTGTGTTCCTCAATGTGTCGATTGTGCTTAATTGATCTGTTGTTGTTCACTTGGGGGACTGATTGTGAGTCCTTTGAACATGTGAGCTTGAAGGCACTCCATTGTCGTCACATCTGTCCATAAACCAGGGTGTGTGAGATGGCGCAGACGCACCTGGGAGAGATACGGTGGGGCAGACATGCGGGACCGGAGTGAGTACGGTGCAGAAGGGCAGTCGGATGTTGCAGACAGAGCTTACATAAGCACACACACACACACACACACACACACACACACACACACACGCACATGTGGGTCATTCTCAGCCACCGGAGCGGGCCAAGGTTGGACAAACAGAACACTAGATTCAGTGCCAGCAGTGTAGTCAGAGGATATGTCAGGTCAGAAGAAGAGTGTGTCTAAATGTATGTGTGGGTGTTTGTGTGAGTTTGTGTGTGTGTACGAATGTGTCCGGTAAGGGTAGGGTGTGTGTGTGTGTGTGCGTGTGCCTATTAGATTCTGCTTGGCTGGTGAGCTCATCACCAGAGACCCCTCAGAAACTGATAGGTTCAATAGCAATAGCAAACTACTTTGAACTTGTAACAACTACAAGACTGCTTTGCTTTACACAGAACTGTTGTATTTGATAATTCACTTCACGTCATCAAAGTTAGAAAAAGTAACAAAGAATCAACAAACTCCTGGTCTTTCGGCCCGACCCGACCATTCTCTGATTTGTATGCAAAAGTATAGGCAACCTTGGACACATTTAACCAATTGCCATTGCTCTTTCTACCCCCAACAATAATGAATTCAAATTGCGCTTTGTATCATTTATTTACATTTTTATTCATTCATTCTCTGCCCCCTAAAATAGTTCCAATCTTAGTCTCTCCTGTTGCCAAGCAATGCAAAATATAAGTTCATTTAGAGAGGCTATATGTGCAAAATACTTGTTTGTATACTGTATGTTCCATTCAAATTAAACATCCCCCTACTCCGTTTACTCCCTGTTCTCACTCAATAACTGTCAAAGGTGATGTTATTACACAGAGATGTATAAGTCCAGCTTCAGAAAATAAAAGTCCTGCCATGTATTGGTTCTACCTGTTCGCTTAACACAGGTGATTACACTAATTAGCTGATCTACCTGTCTTAAGAGTTGTGCTAATTAGATTCAGCTGATTAAGTGAATGGTTGGAACAAAAATGTGGCAGGACTTTTACTTTCTGAAGCTGGACTTTTACACCTCTGTTATTACATTGCTGCTCTCTCACTTTAAATGAATAGAGTGCAACATTGTCACAAGTGATTACTAAAGAGTCCGAGTGGGGATGTCCTGGGATATCGCCACTCACAGAATGCCTTTCCCTCCAATCTGATAATAATAAATGGGTCAACAGGATCTGACTGTTGTGTTATCTTTATTATTGCATTTAGTAATGTCTACTTGGTGCAGGGGCTGGGTCCTGGGATGACTCCCTTTCATGAGGAGGAATGTATCCATCTGTATCAGCCAAAGATCTCTGCTCATCTGTCCACAAGACTGTGGTTAGCCCAGTGGTGAACATTGCGGGGTAGCTGAGTCACCAGTTGTAACAGTGGTCAGTCTGGAAAGAACAGGTTTAATGGGAAGAGAAGCGCAGAGTGAGAAAGATGCATGCAACAAACTGCTTACTCTGTCAGTGCGTCATTTTCTGATGCTGCTTCGCATGGCTCAGCAGTTTGGAAATGTGTATCCGTCAGGCAAATGTGATACCAAAGCAGCAGAGCTGTTAGAAATCTACTTGTATCACTTCCACATAGAGTATCTCAACCCTTTACTCACTGTGCTCTCACCTAGCTCAATCCTCAGGAAACTTTTAAAACGAATCAAATATTGCACCGTGTGTTCCTCAACGTGTCGATTGTGCTTAATTGATCTGTTGTTGTTCACTTGGGGGACTGATTGTGAGACCTTTGAACATGTAAGGCAAATGGGATAACAAAGCAGCAGATCTGTTGGAAATCTACTTGTATCACTTCCACATAGAGTAGCTCAACCCTTTACTCACTGTGCTCTCCCCTAGCTCACTCCTCTACTCACTCACTTACAGCATACTACATTATATATATACACTGCTCAAAAAAAAGACAACACTTCAACCACACATTGGATCAGTACTCTGACATTGGGGTTGAGGTGAAGTGAAAATGTTATGCGACAATTGTTTTATTTTGCTGTTAGATTGTCAGATATTCTTTGAATGTAGTTTGAGAAAGGAGAAATGGGTGGAAGGTTTAAAGAATGGTATGACATTGTAAAAAACTGTAAGGTTCCCTTAATGTTTTTGAGCAGTGATGCATGATACATACTGTAGGTGTCAGACCCATGACCGATTGTGATGGCACATGACTGAGCCGAACTACAGAAATGCTGTTTGAAGAGAGATCAGTCCTGAATAGTTTACAGTCTTCAGGCGTGCCATAAGTGGAACGGTTAACCCCACTCTTCCACTCCTCCCCCCATCATTCTACATTTTTTTAGGCATCATATTGTTATGTAGCATATAGTCATATTATACACTGTTCAAAGGCTTTGGAATCAATACATGACAACATCTTTCATGTAAAATATGTCTGTCTGCTTTACAGAGTGTTGTCTTTCATTTGAGACCAAGATTATGCTTTTACACAAAGGGATTCCTATGCAGTAAGCCTGTCAGTATGCATGTTGGGCAACCAAAGGTTTGGAGATTTGGAGTCTCCATAGGACATTGTACAAAAGGCATGGGCATACCTTTACAAATAATTGTCTAAAATACTCATCTTTTACTCTATATTGATCTACTTTTTCACACAGCTTCACAAGACCTGGTGCTAGGGCTCCGTTGTGTTTCTAAGTTATATCAAGTGACCTAGAGGGCTGAAATGTGGTGCGTTCAGAGATGTCTGAAATGATTTGGCATATAAAAGTCCTGCCATGTATTGGTTCTACCTGTTCGCTTAACACAGGTGATTACACTAATTAGCTGATCTACCTGTCTTAAGAGTTGTGCTAATTAGATTCAGCTGATTAAGTGAATGGTTGGAACAAAAATGTGGCAGGACTTTTACTTTCTGAAGCTGGACTTTTACACCTCTGTTATTACATTGCTGCTCTCTCACTTTAAATGAATAGAGTGTTGTCACAAGTGATTACTAGCGGTGAAGAGTCCGAGTGGGGATGTCCTGGGATATCGCCACTCATGAATGCCTTTCCCTCCAATCTGATAACAATAAATGGGGAAAAGATGTTTTCCTTTTGTTTAGCATGGGAAAATCCAATAGAGTTTGGGGCTTTTGAATGACACCAGTGTTAACTGTTTTGCAAAAGGGTGTGAGAAATGTGTGAACCCAATGTAAATGTCTGAACATATTCACAAGAGATGACTTCTGCTGTGCAAAGAAAGTAGTCAAAAAGACCAAGTGGATTCCAGTTCACTTAAGCAGGTAAAAGCAATCGAGAAAAACTGTAACTGTTTTGAGAATGTGAGTTGAGACAACTATCAAGACGATCGAGAAAATCTGTATTATAACTGCATGTTTGTTTGTATGCTTGTGCAAACTGTAGAGACAAAATAACATGACAGCTGAAGTTGACCAGAGCGAAGAAGAAAAAGTGTAAACATAATCTATATCATACTCTAACACTGTAAAGTGAATGCAGAAAAGAAAGTATGTCAGAGCTGTGTGTGTGTGTGTGTGTGTGTGTGTGTGTGAGTGTGTGAGAAAGAGTGTGTGTGTGTGTGAGTGTGTGAGTGTGTGTGTGTGTGAGTGTGTGAGTGTGTGTGTGTGTGTGTGTGTGTGTGTGTGTGTGCTTGTGTTTGTGTGTGTGTGTGTGTGTGTGTGTGTGTGTGTGTGTGTGTGTGTGTGTGTGTGTGTGAGTGTGTGTGTGTGTTTGCCTATTAGATTCTGCTGGGCTGATGAGTTATAGCAATAGTGTGTGTGTGTGTGTGCGTGTGTGTGTGCGTGTGTGTGTGTGTGTGTGTGTGTGTGTGTGTGTGTGTGTGTGTTTGTGTGTGTCAGGGCCAAAGAAAGAGAGAGCACTCTTTTTTTAACTTTTGAACTTTCATTGCTCAAATATTATGTAGCTTCCAAAACAGTGATATGCAACAGAACTGGCAACAGAACATCAAAACCAGCACTGCACATTAGATTACACAAAATGCAGCAATGATTTGCTCAAAGTCTATCGCTGAGTTTGCAGGTTTAACTGAAATAATGACAAACAGTTGTGATATCTTCAGGGAAATAGCTTTGTGAGCAACATTAAAATGCTTTCATAATGTATTTTGGAAGGTTAAGTGCGAAAGATACATAAAATAACCTTTATCCTTTATAATCTGTATTTTATTCCATATCTATATTTACATTTTATTGCATACCGAATAGTTTCCTCTTTAACAAATCCTGTTCATTGAAGTAAAGGACTGGACTTGAGATTATCATGATTCTAAAATTAGGGCAACCTGTTTCCAAGTCTTATTTTCTGAATGGAGGGATTGTACTGCCTGTTCCCATGTAGTAATTACCCTATAAATCTCAAATAGGATTCAATGTGTGAAATCCATTATATATGCCAAAATGAGAGAATTAGTCAGCTTTGGTATACTTAATACCTGTTTTGCAACTACACTTGCGGTACACTATTACTACAGCTGAAATATGCAGCCATACAAATGTTTATTACAAATCTTAGGTAACATTTAGCCATGTCTACCTTTACTTTCGTACAGCTCACTTACACTTAATAACCAGCTCACAACAAGCCATGAAACCTCTGCTCTAATTCCTCATTAACCTTAACTTAAGTTCTGAAGTTTCGTGCTGGTCCTTCAAATACCAGGTGATAGGTTACTATGTTCCCCCAGGAACACTTCCAAGAAACTATGAGAGTAATGAAAATGTCCAATTACGTTCTAGAGGAACCGTAGCAACAGCAGAAATTAATTACTTCACATAACCCTCCTGTTGTGTTCGTGGTGAAATGTGACCGATTGACAATTATTTTCTCTCAAAAATATTGTTAACTTATTCTGACTACCATGAGGCTCCTTGACTTTGTTAACACAGGCCATCTGAACACAAAAAAACAAGTTTGATAATTTTCATAACAATTTGAGTGTTTTATTTAACTTTAGAACACCCATGTGTATTTCCGGTCAAAAATGACCGGCCATTAGAAATGAATGGGTGACAAAAATGTTCAGTGTATTAAATTGAGTCCAGGCACATACTTATTGATCAGATGGACTGTATATGTGCTTCTGTACATTAAAACACACACACAAACACACCCTCACTCCCCCTCTTTGCTTCTATGCCAGCCCCCTCTGGAACCTTTCCCCAATCTTCCCCTTTCTGACTTGCATGAGCTCAGGTCAGTGAGGCCTGCAGGCCATAAATAGCAAATGGAAGTTCAAAACTGGTTATATCCAATAGCACACAAGTTGATACAAAGGTCTATCACAACATTAGATGATAATATGTCTGTTACTATGGATTTATAACAAGTTATAATGCAAGCGGTCATTTTTGACCGGAAACACAAAACTAGTACAGGTAAACATAAAACGAATACAACAGGAGGGATAAATACCATCCTGTACCATCCCCTACTGAACAACTGTTGCGTCCTGATAGGAAACCTGAAATAGGCATATAGCGTCAATGGGTGTTTGTACCATGTCAGGTTGGGGTACGAACTTTGAGGAACTATCCGGAACATGCCCCCCTTGCCAGCTCCCACTCCCAGCATGCCAGCTGTCATTGCCTTGGCCAAAAAACTAAATTGATAGTCACCACGTCACCCTCTGAGCCACTATGCACTACAGCATGCCATCAGAGAGAGAGAGAGAGCAGATCAGAGGAGAGAAACAGAGGATGGTGGGACAGTAATGACAAGAGTGGAGCCATAAATATGCGGCCACTTGACACCGGTCCACAGTCCTGGTTACGCACTTTGTTACAGTTGGGACATGTACTTGGCTTGTTTACCGGCTGTGATGATGCACAGATCACAAGCAGTACGGGAAAGAGCCACCCTCACATGGTGGACAGGACACAAGGTACATTAGTCAACAAGCTGTGTCGTGGAAACCTTGCAGCCTAGAATATGCAACAACACATGCAGCTAGAGTGCAGGCGTAGTCATTAGGTGAAGGGTCATACACACAGGAGACGGGGAAAATAATAACCAATCCATACTACATGAGACAGCTGCCAGGAAATAGACTCTGCCACTATTGGGACTCTACAGTACTAGTGTTGCGATCTTGAAAGGGTGAATAAATTATTCTGTGTTGGACATTTCTAAGTTACCACTGGAATACTTTAATATCCCTACATTCATATTACCTTTCATTTAAAAACAGAATACACACCCACAGCTGATGTACAGACTACCTGGATGAAATAAAACAGAATCATTAAATGGTTATATGGTTATATGTTAATTATTTGGTGAAAATGCGTCAGCCAAATGTAATGTAATGTAATTATGGGTGATGACCAATGGCACCAAAGTCAAGATTTATTGACAACCAAAATCAGTGACATACTTAAGCTAATGGCGAAACTAGATTGTATGGCTGAACTAAATGACTGTAGCACAACAATGCTGTACTAGAACCACATATTCCGTATGGTTTTTAGACTTGGGACTTCATATGTTTGCAGATTCTTCCCCCATGTGGCCAATTTATTAACTGCATCTCTGTGTGCAGCACAGTGATGTTTAAACTAATCTCAAACACAATCCATGTTACAACTTCAACCACAACAACCTCAGGTCAGACTCGAAACTGGATCCCCTGGGTCTCCCGGTTTTAAGTGAAGCCAAGCGATGAATCTCAGTCAGTTCGGTGGGATGTCCATGGCGGTTCAAAGGTGGTCGTCATTGACAAGTTAAAGTATCTATCTACTTCATCTCTCCTCCCATATTTTAGCAAAACCACTACTTGCTCCCACAAAATTTTGTTGACAGTATATTTGAGATGTATTCTGCAGGTGAAATGTGACTAGGCCTGAAAAGTAGGCCTAGCCCAGTGTTTCTCAATGTGTGGGGTGGGCACCACTTAGAGACCAGGAAATAGAGACAAGGCGTGCCAAACAGGAGGACATTTGTCTTTTTTGTGCCCATCTTTATTATACCTTTCTTTCTTGACAATGAAGATCATACATTCAAAACAAAATAGCCACACAAACATAGGAGTCATAAACAGGCCTACATACAATATGAATGAGAGGGGAAATGTTAGGTGAGCCACAATGCCAAAATCATATTAAAATCACCATATCATTCCCCATACTTTAGTAGACAACATATATTAGATATTTTGAGAGATATTTCATCACTCACACATAAGTGAGGAAAAGTGTCACGCTTTCTGGGTGTGCAGTGATGATGACAGAGATGCCGTTCTCCCTATTATTGCAGTCAGAAAATTATTTTTAAGCGATTATTTTTAAGGGAAAATTGTTACATATTGTTGCTTTAAGAATGACAGCTACAGTACATGTTGTACAGTATGTGCTTTATTTCTTACAGTTGATGATGCTCAACATTTGTGCATCAGCAGCGAGCCAGAGAAAGTAATAGTGCGTGTAGTAGCAGTGGCCCAGGCATACCCTGAGTCTTGGCTCACAGTGACCTTATCATTCTGTGCCAGCTCAGTCATGTAGGTGCACATACCACCCACAGTGGACCCTTCGCTAACTTGAGAATGGCACAAAACCTTAGCCACACCATTAACCCGCAGCCACCAGAAACCGTTTTTGTTATTTCTGCCACTCTGGAATGAGAAGAAAAACTGGTAGATTCCATGTGCTGGAGCAGTGAAGATGCCCGAGCTCCCGCTGAATGCAGAACCCTCATTCAGGGTCACATCACTGAAACGGATTGGGTTGAGGCTTCCATCGATTAATGCTGGGTGTGCAGCATAGAAGTAGACTAAATAGCAAAGACAAATACAAGAATGGGTGTACAGATTACCTAAGAAGACCAATGTGTTCTGTATGGCCAACATTTCTTTCTTTCTCTCTCTCTCTCTCTCTCTCTCTCTCTCTCTCTCTCTCTCTCTTTCTCTGTCTCCATTTGCCTGATTTGTATAGCATCATTAAACAAATTACCGTCTCAACGCAATGTACAAAGCCCTACATGTTTCTACCCTTTCTTCAGTCAGTTGCATTTGAATTCATCTACACATTTTTGATGAGTATAATAAAATGTCCATTATAAATGAAAGATGTGAAATTGTTACCTGCCCTTGGGTCCATTGCCATTGGAATGGAGTCATCCTTCTAGTTAGATAAGGATTTAAAAATGTTAATCTGTTTACATATTGGGATGGGCTATATGTTATGTCATGATCTTTAGGTAATAACACAATAGTTTCTCTGCAGTCACAATATTCAAGGAAGAATATAACTTTCACTCACATTGGATAGGACTGGTCTGATTTCACATATAAGTGAAATCATCACCGCTAGAAAAACTTTCATTTCCATTTCAACCTGTGAAAAATACAGAAAAAACACAGTTGTAGATTATTAGGAAATGCTGTTAACTAAGAAATGCTTCAATAAATTACTATTTAAGACTCTTTTAAATCACCATTCTGCTTTGCAATGATAGGTAAAATTATGAATAGGTAACATTTCAAAGACTCTACAGTGGATCTAAAATATATTTGTTTATGCTGAAGTATAAAATAATATTCACAATACCTGTTAACAAGAGGTGTCCAAAATATCTTAATTATTGGAACCTGGTTGTCCGATAATGAATGACACTGACAACAGAATTGTAGACCAGGTTGTATATATATGCAGTTTCTCGCAAAGTAAATATGTATTATTACGCGCGAGGGAAGTCTACCTGTGTGTATGTGTGTGTGTGTGTAGGAGGGGGTGAAATGGTGTGTGTGCGAAAGGGGGGGGGGGGTGTATCTGTGTGTGTGTGTGCGGGGGGGGGGGGGGGGGGGGGGGGGGGTTTACATTTCATCATCCACGTCTCAATTTCTTAACATTCCCTACCGCAGTGTTTCTTAACTGGTAATAACACTGGTAATAACTGGGTCACTGAACCATTCTGGGCTACGCTTTAAATGCAATATACCGGTATATTGGAGTTCATAATTAAAATAATTAATATATATTGGAGTCAGGGGCGCAGGAGATATATTGAAAGTGAGGGGGACCAAATTGTGAACACAAACCTATACAGGCCTACTTAAATTGTCTAGTATAAACCAAATCAACTATCCACATGTGTTTGCAGTTAATATTTATGCAACGTTAGAACATGTTGACTTAACAAGTTGCCAGTCCAGAACACACAGAAAATTACAAAAGAAAGTTGCCTTTATAATTGTGACGCCGCGGCTATCTGCGCGTCTTCACGCGACCATATAATGGCCGCACCGAACTTAAACATGTGGTGTTTTTAAACAACGGACTTGTGTTTACATTCATATTCATTGCCATGGACTGTTGCGTTAGGTTGAGTTTGAGTGTGTTTAGCCGATGGATGCATACATGACGTTGAATCACACCAAACATTTTCCCACGCATTCACGCTCATTTCATTCATTTCTATTTCATTCACTTGCGGCAAAACTCAGTTTTGTTACGGTAAAATAAGCATCGATTTAGAAACTGCAAAGCCTGTATACATTTTCTGTGATGAGAAAATATGTGAGTTGTACGGTGTTTGTGTATTTGATGTTTCAAAAGTGCAACTTCTTACCGTCGCTATGGCCGGTGATTTCCTGGGGCTTCTAGGAAGCGCGCTCCCGATACGGGATGGCTATATAGAAGGGTGCGTTTGCGAACGACGCACTTGCGTCCTTGCAAATCCATTATTGTTAGTCGACTCTGTACTTTGTATGTAATGGCATGTGTCCATGCATTGATATTATTAAGTAGGCCTTATGTGTTCTTATTGTGTACCGGTACTCTTTTAACTGTGTTTGATGTAAATTTATGATATTATGAGTAAACACCCCTGCCTGTGTATAGACTAATGGTAGTTACCAATTAGGTGTGGGTTTTGCCAATGCATAAAATGGGTGATTGTCATTTGGAGGGAGATCTCTCAAGAAACAGAACTGCTTGCTGTTGCTTATAGCGCAAGGTATTGTGTAAAACCTACTAAGCCTATAAGCCTAGTGTTGTTAAATCTAGTGCTGTTGTTTCTGGCTGAATATAGCCATAGCCTTTTTGTTTCGTTTATCAAGTATTTTTGTTTCTATTTTCTTTTTCTTTTTGTTGCATTATTTTCTCCTATAATTTTGCACTGGATGACTCATACTTTTGGTGATGGAAAAATAAATATCATCATTTACGCCATTTCTGCCTGACTTCTGCCATTTGTGCCAAACCCTAAGACCCTCGAAAAACTACTGTTTCAACTACTATTTGTTCCAACAGCATTTAAACAAAGCATTTATAAAATTGAAAAAGAAATATTAGCCTACATAAGAAGTAAAATAAAATACTGTTACTGTAGTAACTGTACCACATTATCCCAAGCTTCAAAGAGCTCCCCACGTCTGTGACAGGCAGACGTGACACCGCTAAATTCTCAGCTTGTTTATACCCCACACTGAACGCGTAAGAACGCTAGGCCCACTTTGGGGCGTGGTAGTCTATTCTCTGGGATTTATGCACCAAGGTAACTGAAGTATCCAAATTGTGTCTTGAAATTATGTTTGAAATAAATGTCTTAGAACAAAAACGTTGGGTAGACTTGTATTTTATAGTTAGGATAGTGAAAACGAGTTGATCAGTAGGCTAGTTGAGTTTGTTATCAATAAATATAACAGCTAATGTCATGTTGAGCAGGAGACTATACCATAAATCCTCAAATTATGCCCGGGATTGATTCTATTTATAGCCGGACAAATAAAGGCAGGTTCCCATACAAGACGGGGTAGGCCTAACAATTGCCTACCATACCAACAATTGCCATCAGTCCACCGGCACTAGAAGACATTGTTTTGATTTAAGTCAATGAAATAACACATCTTCTTAATATTTTATTATATTGTTGGTTGGATTAATAGCCTACGGTTGGCAAAGAAAAGTCGTTTTCGGGTCTCCAACGCACGTTCTCAAGCTCATTCTCTTGCCGCCCTTTTCGAGCTAATTGCCAGAGGCTGAAGCCTACTATTTAAACACAATTGTTGCACGACTCAAGGCATTCCAGCCTAGAATTTAATAAAAAAGTACTAAATCATGCATAATTAAACAATAACTCAATTTAGGCTACTTGGCTATGCAAAAAGGTTTCTATTACAGCACAACCCCTATTCAATGAACGGCTGCCTTGTCTCGCAATAAACAGCGCTGGAAATCCCGACACTTTTTCAACTGCATGAAACTTAACAGTGAACCATCAAATATCTACCAGATTTCAGTGCCCATCAGTCCCAACATTTAGCAATATAATCAAACAGTCCAAAAGTAAATGAAATCTCAAACCAAACCGAAAATGTTATGCTTTTAATTGCCTACCGGTGTGCCGCTCCAAACGAAACGCATGTCTAAATGCAGGTTAGAAATAATAAAAAAAAGCCTGCCTCGAATACTAGCCTGCCTCAAATAAAGATGCTGTGCTTTGCAAAAGACCGCAGCCATAATTTGAGGATTAACACTAAGCAAGTAGCCTGGATTATTTTATGATGGTTGTTATAGACAAATTGGCTTCAGATATCCAACAGAGTGAATATGAGATTGTGCAGATTTACAGTAGGCCTACTGTAGATGGCTGTGGTTAGTGATGTGATGCTGTTAATAGGGAGTTTTACATAGTTAGCGCAAACCCTATGGGTTATTATTTATTTAGCGTAGGCCTGCCTATAAGGCTTTTTTTCCCTTATCAAAAGTGAGGGGGATGACGGCCGTCTCTTCAGCACTGCAGGGCCATACTGTATCTCCCATGTCCCCGTACCTCCTGCGAGCCTGATTGGAGTTCATAATTACAAGTAGCCTAAAATATTTTGTCATTTACATTTTTCATATTTTTTAACTTTTTTAACACCTACCTTTAATGTCATGATTACATTTTATTAGTGGTGGTGTGTAAGCCATAGGTGCCTTTCACTTTAAGGTGAGTAACTTGTGTCATGCTGTTGGCTATTATTTGGAAATGAGATGTGCATATGAGGATGTAAGTCAGGATGCTTGCTATTTGATTAGTTTAAATAAATATTGAAAAACCAAACAACTCGAAGAGAACCTGTCTTCGATCGAGTGTCATGCAATGATCATTTCTGGTGAGCAGTTGACAAGCAAACATGACGTGAGCTAACTGATGGCTAGAAGAAGGCTATGTAAAAGTTTGTCAATAGTTGCGTAGACTGTTACTCATTTGCCATTAAAAAACAACAGTGAATTAAATTAATTTCATTGTTACAGACACAGACTTGAGAGATGGAAGTCAGCAAATCAGCTATTATTATTTGTTGACATCAAACCTGAAGAGGAACACACAGGGGCTTCAAACTGGGGGTAAAAGTGGGACTGATTACACCAGGGCCCCAAGGGAGGAGAGGGCCCTTGAAAAGTCTGGAATATATGCATGAGGGAAATTTTAGAAATTTTACTGGCTGTTAAATACACAATTTTAACGCTTTTTGGGAGGGACAGAAATACCAGGCTAGCAAAGCAAGCAGGGCTAGTCTTCTGTCTGACTCAGGTGACATGAACATTGCTACCTGCAGAAGGTTATATCTTCACTGCTTGACACTAGCCTGCATAGAGACATATTTCACGTTAACAATGGAGATGTTAGGAAAACGTGCTCGCCACTTTTGCACCCAATATACCTTCATACAATCTGGGGTCAGTGGATTTAAGCAGGACTGAGACGTCTCCGCATTCTACGAATTGACGATCACGGGCTGGTGACGGCAAGTGAACGTCCTACCGAGGGCCTGGGCTGGAGTGGCTGTAGCCAGGCTGAAGAATTGTACGCTCGAGGCAGCGGAGGGTGTTACAGCCGCGGATGAACCTTGGAGTGGCGGTAGCGCGGTTGAGGGAGTAGACTGATTTTGAACGGTGGGATCCGTTGGGAAATGCTGAGAAGCCGGCGCCGAGGAAGAAGCCGAAGGACCAGAGGCGATGTTTTCGAAGATGGTCATCCTGGTCTCCAGACCTTTGACAGACCGAGACAGGACGTGGATGGCTTGGAGGATCTGGTCAGACACTGGCACGCCGAGAGTCCCGGCCTGGGAGTTAGAAGCAGTAGGTCCAGTTGCGACTCTGTTCGTTTTCTTCGCTGGTCGAGGTATAGGTGATTTTACAGGTTGGACGTCGGGGCCTGGTGATGTTGGTTTGTCTGGGTGATGGTCCGGCGCGGGGTTACCCAGTATTTGAGAGGCCATAATGAGGAGGTCTTCCCTTGAAGTCTCGCTTTGGATAGGAATCCCCCGACCTTCTAGTAAATTGATAATTTGCTCGGAGGGCCGGCCGGCCCAGGGCGATTCTCTTGCCAGAACGCGAGTGCTCCTGCGCTTCGGGGAAGGAGATGGAGGGATCATATCATCATCGTCGGAATCAGAGATGGGCAACGAGGCGATCTCTTTGAGCGACATAGCTACTACGGAAACAAGAGACAGTTGTCGTAAAAGAACGTCAAAGTCTGTATCTGAAAGCAGCAAGACAGGTACGTGACCCGGTCCATTATAAAGACAGGTGGGACGGCCGATTGGTTAGAGGTAATGAATGAATAAGTGACATATTGGAGTCTTCACAGCAGAACTACGCTGGCGCTTGCATTTCACGTTAACAATGGAGATCTATGTTAGGAAAACTAATTTTCGGTTAACAGAGATGCAGATCATCTCCCTAATTCTGCGTTCTCTCCAGCGAGACGACCAGGGGTGCTATCACTTGTGTGAAATAGTATTGGCAAATTTCCTGCCAAGCCCAATGTGTTGTATTTATTATATCAGAGACAATACATTCGGAATGGGTCATGCAGGAAGCCTACCTATTTTCTTTGTGATTGCCTCTATTACATTGTAGGCTCACGCTACAATCTTATATGGCATATAGAGGGAGAGCAGATAGCTAAAAAAAGTCAGAAAAAGTCCTGTTGGCAAATTTGAGGAAAAATCGGTAAAGGGGCTATTTCACACAATTTGAGGGTGCTGAATTCAAATATTTTGTTTACCAAGCTCAATTTTGAGTTTTAAGCTTGCTAATTAGCATAATTAGCATAATCCACATACTTTTTGGTTTTGCCATCAGATATCAGGAATTGCAAAAAATAAGGCATTAATATACTCTTTATGTATCAGATATGTTGTAGGACAGAACAGGAATTACCCCAATGACCCTCAAGTAGCAATTAAAATTAAAATATAAATTGAAATAATAGCTAAAATGCAATAGCCTATGAAGTTTAGAAACAAAATAGATTCCTTGATAATAAATTGATAGAATAGTAGGTGACTGCTCATTTTTCTGTAGAAAATATTTTGTCACTAATTATTATGAACAGTTGTTAGTCGGTACAGAGGATTTACACTGTATTTTTTTTGTACTGTAAAGGCAACTGTGCTTGCCTAGTTAAAACATCTCACTGGTGCTCTTTCCTATCATTCAAATTCCAGCCATGCAGGAAAATGGAAGAGTGTGCATGTTTGAGGAGTCCTGAAGAGTGCTATGGAGATTGCATTATTTGCAAAAAATTTAGACAAGATATCCTTTATAGTGCAACAAAAAGAAATATTCTCCAGTGCATCATTACTGCATATGATGCTGAAAGGGAAGTGGACCTAGGACAAATCCTCAGCTACAGTATGAACGGATTATTGTACTGTAGCTATTGCAGATAGCGATGGTCATTTGTGAAGTGGAAATAAGTCATCCTCACTCAAGTGCTGTCTAGCAATGTGGAATGTCCAGTAGTGATCACTGCAAAAACTGCTCATTCAACACTGGTAATAGATGCTCAAGATCTAGTTATGACACCCATCTGACTGCAGCACATTTAAGAAGTATGCAGGAAAGTTTGCAAGAAACTTTTTTATTGTTATTTGGTATTTGTTATGTGGTAGCAAATTATGTTAACTATCAAGGAAATAGACCTTGTCAGGGCCAGTGGCGCAATGAATAACGCGTCTGACTACGGATCAGAAGATTCTAGGTTCGACTCCTGGCTGGCTCGGCAGCAACTTAGGAGCAGCCGTGGCCTACTAGTTAGCGCTTCGGACTTGTTACCGGAGGCCAGACCAGTAGGCATGGCTGAAGTGCCCTTGAGCAAGGCACCTAACCCCTCACTGCTCCCCAAGCGCCGCTGTTGTTGCAGGCTGCTCACTGCGCCGGGATTAGTGTGTGCTTCACCTCCTGTGTGCTGAGTGTATTTCACTAATTCATGGATTGGGATAAATGCAGAGACCAAATTTCCCTCACGGGAGTAAAAAGAGTATATATACTTATACTTACTTATACCTAATGTAGGACTGCACACAGATATTGCAACAGATAATGGTGTAGGCCTATCTGATTAAGACCTGAGTGGTTGAAACGTACTTATTACTGGCACTGGGAGCAAAGAAGACTATCTTCACTTTTTTCCCTTTGCAACTGTCAAAGAAATCCCATAAACACGGGAAGGCCTAGGGTAGCATCAGATGGCCTAAAGATTAGGCTCTTCTGCATAGCATTAAGTGATTTGCATGCAGTAATTTGAATACTGACCTTGATTTAGCCTACTTTGGCTATTTAAAGCAACACCAAAGAAGCACACACTATTTGTTTATCCAGCACCGGCTTTGCAAATAACAATGTCCACAGACAAGGTAGCATGATTTTATGAAAGTACGATGTATTGCGACATCAGATGCAAGTCAAATTTGTAGTTTCTCATGTCTCATTCCATCGAACTACAGATCTGCTACCCGATCCGGCAAACTTACATGCGGTTATAGCCGATAGAGGGCCGCGAAGCGAATGCAGAAAGTGCCGTTCACCCTGTTACGAGTTGATGAACCACTGAAACGATTTTGGAAACATTATTTTAAGGTACAAAAAACTCTTTGGTGTTGCTTTAAAGGTAATTTATTGCCAAAACACCACACAATATAAATGATCTTTAACAAACAATAAAGGACTTAATCACACACAAACTACTATTTTACTCTCTACAAAAATAAAAATTATGTAGGAAGTTTAGAAGTTTAAAACCCAGAATTGACCAAAAGTGCACCAAATTCAACGCAAATGACTCTACAGTTAAAGGAGGCCTGCTTACTTTCTTTTCCAGATATTTTAGGATTTGGATATTGTTTTAGTATCGAGTATCAAGATATTTATGCAGGTATTGTATCGAAGTCATAATTTTGGTATGGTGACAACACTATCCCGTAGCCAGTCTGTTTTCTAGATGTCTAGGTTTGGAGGCTCTACCACCAACAAGTGATGCTGCTCAATGGCATATTAGAATAGCACATTATCAAGCTCTAGTATGGAGGCAAGCACACATACCAAATCCAGTGTTACTAGAAGTAAAATGTTTTTTACTTGTCGGTTGTTGTTGACGGTAGATGCAGTTCTGCATTATTCCCGCTATCTAAGATCATATGTACTGTAGGATATATTCTGAGTTAAAGGTTATCTGTGCAACTTGTTATTGTGATGAAATGCATTAAACGACACATGAGTGCCTCATTATGTTAGCAATAAAAATATGGTTGTGTTTTGATTAGAATTTCTGAGTTTATTACATGTTAACTGTAATCATCATGTTTCCATTAAATACGTTAATAAACTATAATATGGCTTCTTTAATGCTCAAACATGTATTTAGAGAACACTTTTATTTGGTTTTAGTGATTACTTTTGAAATTAACCCAATTTAGGGGGAAATTTATTTTTATAAGCAAAATAAATCGCTATTTTATGTTAAAATGCTGATTATGTGGCTTAGAACTCAGAATTGAGCTTGGTAAAGAAAATATTCAGAATCAGCACCCTCAAATTAGGTAAGAAGGGTGGTTTACCAACTTTTTCTCAAATTTGCCATCAGAAGTTCTCTTCTGTGAAGCTGCTCTCCCTCTAATATACTCATTATAAATGTAAGTGCCACTCAGCAATAGTAGGATAACATCAGAAAATGTTGTTTCCAGAGCTGCGTGTGTATGTGTATGTATATGTAGCAAAGGCATAATTTAGTGTAAATAAAGTTTTGTCTCTTTGAACTTCCCCAAATCTCTTATGTAGGCCTAATATATGTTAATCTTTTAATGGTTCTGTTAATGGTTTTGCTATTGTTTCCGATGGGGCATTAATTGGTGTTACACACCTGCACACTTTCTCACATTTTGGAAGTCTGGAAAGGGGTAAGCTGGCTTTGTAAACCCTGCTTTAAAACTGTGTATTGCTTATTTTACTGAAGATAATTTTCTTTTATATGATCCAAAAATGTTCTGTGACACCTCCGTTATGTTTTATTAGATTGAATATGCAAATTAGCGTCGTGAATTCATGTGAAGAAAACCGATTGTTATTTGAGTAGCCTAGCCATTTGACTGGGTGCTAACGGGTGCATTACTTTGTAGGATGCCCAGTTCCCCGAAAGCATCTTAAGCCTAAGAGCATCGTAAAGTCCCTCTTACGAACTTCTTAAGATTTGTCGACTGTTTCCCGAAACCATCGTAGCTTAAGAGCGGCGTGAAAACACTCGTAGATCTAAGAGTGGTCCGCTTAGCTCCACTCATCCATCTGGGATCGATCCATTGGAGTGGTGTTTCAGAAGGCTGGGCCTTATCAAAAATTCTTGCATGTGATTGGATAAGCCACTTTGGATAAGCTCATCTATTAACGTGCTACTTCAACCACTCACATCGAAGCCAACCCGTTACGCTGAGAACAGTCTCACAGTCGCTTCTACGCTACGTCACATCTATGAAACTCCCGCCCTGTGTCCTGATTGGCTCTACCATAAAATCTGGTGGCGAAATCACTCTCAACGGAAGCGATCCCAGATGGATGTGAATGGAGCTAGGCGGAACGAAATTCCTCTGGCGAGAGTCAGGTTAATGATATGGTCCCGCGTGCCAGAGGCAATTGCTCTAAGACTACTGGGGAAGCTCAGCCTCCTCTAAAATATCACGGAATATCGCATCAAATAACACTATTACATTAGCTTCTAGCCTACTATTCCAACTACAACATGCTGAAAAAATTTTCATTTTCATGGCTAGTTTGTTCAGCAATAAGGTGTTGCCGGTCATTTATTGTGATTTCGCACCCGTAATACATTGCTGTGACGACACGATCCATGAAAAAACCATGCAAAAACCCATAGACGCTCAGCTTCACTGGACTTTCAATGGCATTACAGAGTGTAGAAAAGCTAGATCTTTATTGGACAAATGCCACAAAATCGCCATTTCCAGGGAAGCCCGGCGTCTCTGGAAGTGAATGGGACAGTGGGATGGCCCGGACGCCGAGCTTCTGTATGATGATTGGAGGAACCGTTGTAGAGGCTGGACTTTTTTTGATTGACAGCATATTTCGCAGGTGAAGTCAAGAGGCAAAGGCAAGTTGCAGCTGAAATTCTCATAATTTGTGAGCAATACAGTGGGTTTCTATTTGTCTTTGTAAATAGCATACTATAAATAAAACCGTAATGTGGAGTTACAGAGTTTGTGACTTGCTTTTGTTTCAGTTGTGTATTTATGCTAAGTTAGGTAGCGTGCTATATAACGGTGTAGGCTACCAGAGAATGTCTAATAAGGGGAGAACCTTCACTCTCGGAACTCTTCCGGTGTGGTATTGCATCTAGGGGCGCTCACGGGCGAGTCCAGAATGAATGGAGGTCTATGGAGCTGTACCCCTCAAAATCCACTTTTCTCGGGATATAATTTTTTTTTCAAGTAATTTGAATATTGTATTTGAAAGGCAAAGACAATACACTTGGTTGAGTATTATATTTTTTAAAGTCACTTAATTGTTCTAAAAAGTCTTTCAAACGTGCCAATGACGTCATTCATTAGCATGATCATAGCATAGCATAGCATCAATGCTAGCGTGTTATGGGCAACAACGACCCAACCTGTAAGAAAACGAAAGGACATGACTCCCGGATTATTTCACTTTTGATTGAAAATCCATATCCATTTTGCGAAAAATAAAATAAAATCTGAGGGTTTCAGTTGTTAAATAGGTGAAAACAACAAATGTAGCCATGTAGCTCCATAGGACCCCATGTATTTTGGACTCGCCCGCGATCGCCATCTAGGTGAACTCTGGTGAACTGCAGCCAAATTCGGTTTGTATGGGATTAATAGAGAGTGGGGAGGCTCTCCTTAGAAGGGCTCTGATGTAGCCTAATAATAATATTTTTTCCCCCAGGATGGTAGGGGAAGGTACCGCCTTTTTCGTCTCTGATTGGCTAGAAGGGCTCTCGCCCGATTGGTTATTTGATTTGGCCGTGAAACGTCACTTCACGTTCATGGCAAGTGGTCGGCTAGTCTGGGTCCCGCGCACAGCACTGGTGAGTGCGTGACGAGAATTGCGTCATTTTTACGGCAGGCTTGTTCGTCTTGACTGAGTCTGACTTTCGTCTGGCTTTCTACGTAAACGTGATCTTCAGAGGCTAGCCGGGAGGAGCTACAAAGGCTACAGTCTGCCTGACGTGACTCGCGGGAGACATCGCGGGAGATATCGTGGAATTTTGTTGGCAATAAATACAGCAGAACTTTCATTCTTACTCATTAAAATGAGCATGATGACTGGCGAAATTAATTCTTATGATGTAGTGTAAATAAACCACTGTTGTCATACAGTTAACAGGCCTGCTTTGTAGCACATAAATTCAATATCAAGTGTTTTCCCTATATGTGTGTCTATTTATTTCCACCGATATTATCGGCCCGATATTAGCACAAAAATGTAATATCTGTTAATATCGTTATCGGATTTTTTTTGCCTTAAAACCGATAAAATAATGCTTGCGTTACACCCAAATAGTGCCTATGCGCTCCTGAAGCGTTTACCGGCGCACAGATGATGACCTCATCAAGCTGCGTCTTGAAGCATACAAACAAGCATGGATGGCTGCAGTAACAAACTTGCTCGCTCTGTTTCAACATTATGTCTGTGGTTTGGAATTATTTTCAAGTGTCTCCTTCGGACGTTAAACTTGCGATTTGCAATAGGCTTGTTTGAGATGGACTGAGTCTGACTTGGTCTGGCTTACTACGTAAACGTGATCTTCAGAGGCTAGCCGGGAGGAGCTACAACAGAGGGCAGCTCACCCCGGACAGACAGGCTACAGTCTGCCTGACGTGACTCGCGGGAGACATCGCGGAATTTTGTTGGCAATAAATACAGCATAACTTTCATTGTTACTCATTAAAATGAGCATGATGACTGACAAAATAAATCCTTATGATGTAGTTTAAATAAACCACTGTTGTCATACAGTTAACAGGCCTGCATTGTAGCACATAAATTCAATATCAAGTGTTTTTCCTATATGTGTGTCTATCTATTTAACCAACAGCAGAAAACAACAGAATATCCAAACGTTTTCAGTAGGCTAGCCTACCATTGTTGCAGAAATTACGTATAAGAAGGTATCCCTTGTTGCATTCAAGAATGCATCCAGTGGGGCATCACTATAACATTAAGCATGTTGTGTTAATTCCACAACAGGAGATATGTGATGTTACCTAAATTAGTTTTGAGGAAAAATAACCCACATATCGACATCGGTATCGGCTGATATCAGAATCGAAAATTGAGAGTTGGACAATATCGGCATATCGGATATCGGCAAAAAAGCCAATATCGGACATCCCTAATTCCAACATAAGGAAGCAGCATGAGACTCCCGTCATAATAGTCATGAGGACATTTCTCCCAAATGGCCCTATCACGTCTTTGAACTGACGTCATGAGGGTGTGTTTTAGCTCGTGCAGCTCGTGGAAGGCAACTGCAAGATCTGTCTGCAGGCTAAGACCATAGACAGTAAAAAAAATGGACGAACAGACTCCGTCGTTCTCAATGGGAGGGTACTGAGTCATTTTTCAGTTGGTCCCCCCAGTACTGCGCAGACTCGCACTTAACTTCGTGACGTTAGCCATCGAACTGAATCTTGTAACTCATATGATAGATAGGCTACACAGAAATTCTTCTCACACTTCCTTCGCCTTCAAAGTCATCAAAGTTAAACATTTATTTATGTATTATTATTAATATCATCCTCACAAGTGATATCAAGTCGTGTTAATGTTGAAACTACCACACATGATCATCTTCAAAAACAGTCATGGTAAAACAAAACAAAAAAGTTATAGAAGCTAGCCTTGAGGCTAATCTTCTTTCCACTTTTCTGACCTACGTCAATCCATCGAAAACCTCTGAAATGATTATCGTTAGACTACCTAACGGTAAAACTACTGTTTTTCCATTAGGTTTACTTGCCTCTATGCTTTACCTTAACATAGGCTACAATCCTATTGTAGGCTACATAGCTTTGTTCACGAGTTTCCGTGCTGGCTGGACTACGCTTCTTATCCAAACAATACGGTTATCTCCCTTCAGTGCGTTAGCTTCCCTTCAACCGGACATGCTAAACATTCTTCTTACGGGAACCTAACGTAACGTTACGTACGACGTACGAGGTAGTCGAGTCTTGTTTTGCCTTTTATTGTTTATGTAGATAACACAGAAGCTAAAATATCGGCACATGATATATGTTATATGAAGTTATGGGAGCTCAAAAAAATCCTAAATGGATGGGCGTTCTATGGGGTTAGCAGAGAGTTGATAACCACCGCTACATCGATGCTTCTACTTCCGGGAATTCGCCTGCCCCCTTGGCTAAGACTCCCGCGATATTTTAAGGTCATGTGACATGGTGTCACGGTGGTAAGTCCCTCCCCGGCTGACAGAAGTCGGACAAAATTTCTAACCAGCAAGCATTGCATCCATCCCAGTATGCATTGTGTTCAACCCAGCATGCATCACATCAAGTCAGATCTGCACAGGTCTGCCTCAAGACGAACTCGCCTAATCACTTTGACGCATAGACTGCGTGCGCATGTGTGAAACGGAACTGCTGTAAACACTCCCCTCCAGTAGATGGACCACATAGAACAGTGTTTCCCAAAGTCTGGGTGGCGACCCATGGGTGGGTCACAGGAGATTTTATTTGGGTCGCCAGCACAATTTATGTTGTGTTATAGGCCTAACTGATACCATTTGTCATTTGATACCAGGAAAGCTAACAGTTTTCTATTAAGATGTAGATTGTTAACTACCACAGTCACGGTTTTGTCATAAAAGCTCATGAAACTGGCGCATGAAACTGGGGGACGAACGCATCGCAGAGGGGGTGCCAGCATCTACCTCTCAAAATGAAACCGTTCTATGGGGCGCCTGCCATGTACCTCGCAGTTGCAAACTGCAAGGGACATAAATCCGCCTATTTGCACGAACATTAATAGATACCAGTTCCTCAACTTTACCGATTAAAATCTAGTGACCGTGCTGTCAACTAAAGCAGACATCCATAGACCGGACAAAAGGCCATTCAATTTGCATACAGTTTCGATTGCAGATGCAATCTTTAAAGTTAATAGCAACCTCCTCACATTCTTATTTCTGATTTAAAATGCACAACATATATTAGGCTAGTCTACAATTTAAATGGGCATTTTAAACACTATTCCTCTCGTTTTCTACCTCGCCTCTACCTCTTTACTCCAAAGTAAAGGCGCATTCTTCCGGCTATTGCGCAAACGCCTCTTGTTCTGATATAACGACTATACAATATAATATACTACAACAATACAATATAACGACTTGAGTTATTTGCTGTTTACATTGGAATTGACGTCCACAGTGTTATGGACCCATTTGTCTGCAACGCAACGTATAGCCTACACATTTTTTTTTTTAGGAACAGCTTATACTATGCTGACGAATGAGGACTGCGCAACATGCGAGAATTTCTCCTACTCTCGGATGCGCATTAAAACGTATCTTTTCAGTAGTCATTTCCAACTTTTCACGCTGATGGTGCTCAAAATGCAACACAACCGTGTTCAAAGCAGGGATCCTATAGCAATGTATGGTTGGGGGAGGCATAGAAAAGTTGGAGAACCTGTGGCCTAAAACAATATTGGTGGTTGCAGGGTAATGGGTCGCGATGGTCTGTCATTTTTAAAAAGTGGGTCGCCAGAAAAAAGTTTGGAAAACACTGACATAGAAGAACAACACTTAAAACCCAGAAACAAACATAGACAGAAGAATACTTTTTTTGGTTACCATAACGACGATGGAGCAGAGCGCCTGTCCAGTTACGTAAAACACCACGACATGGAGTCAACTTCGACCGAAGTAAAGCCACAATCCACAGATACAGATTCTTTAACATTATCTGTAACTTTACCATCTATGGTGTAGAATCCAAAGCATTTCAAGACACCACATTTTAGATGAGTTGGGGATGTAATTGTCCGCTCAGGCTGGCCGTTCTGTGCATTATCTTACGTTTTCGAAACAGGGTGGCATATGGGCTCTGGAGTCATTATTCTGGCTACTGGCTATTATTGGCTTGATTTAGTCATGAGCCCTGGATCATAGAGCACTGGATGAGTTGGCAAACAATAAAATAAAAAACAAACTAATCATAGACTGTAGAAATGCACTACACATGGCACTGTTTATATTTATAGTTCGACTACGGATATTTCATGTCATGTTCGAATGAAAAGTGTCAGCCCTACTCCCTGCATAGAGAGCTGACATGACTTGACAACAATGCTGAAATCAAATCGCGAACCCAGTAACACTTGTTGATCGAGATGCAGTCTCCCTTGTTCCGTATATAATGCGTTATCAATAATGATAATAATGGAAAAAGGAATGTAGCCTACTTCTCCCAGGTGCACTCATTATCACAATGCTGTTCAGGAGTAACCTGGCCCTAGCCAGATGAATTTCGCTCCACTCGCCTGTCAACACCGGATAATGCGTTATCATAATAATAATTGAAAGACTGTAACCTAGGCTACCTCTCGCTCTAGATGCACCCATTATCACAGTGAGACATTAACACATTATGAACACAAAGAGTTAGGCTACTTCAAAACTTTTATTGACACGTCATAATTACAGGTTTTTGGTTCATACTTTTTGGTATGAGCCAGGTGTGAAGACTCAATACAACTTTAATTGAGGACATCTGTACGCACAACTCTTTCTTACCATGGCACTGCTGTGTTTAGAAAATAATGTCTTTACTTTGTATAGCACCAACATTGCTGCCCGAGCTGCCCTCACGGCACCGAGCCTAGCTTCTAATAAGCAAGTAAGCTATAAGCAAGTCTCTCAGCTATACCAACAGGTGTGCTGTGTGTGTTCTGGTGGATGGTAAATGGAGCGATGCGATGGGCCAACTTATCAAACTTCCCAGCAGACAGTCGAAAGTACTCGTGGTGCTTCTCCTCAACTAACAGCCACATCTTTTGCACATACGTGTGGAACACGTACCTTCACTGGCTCTTCCTTCGTTCGGTGCTGGCACATCCCACGTTCTTCTTTTCTTCAGGCATTTCAGGCTTCTTTGGTTGTGTCCTACTTTCAGGCTCGACGTACCTCCCCCAGTTGGTGGGGCAGAGTATCACAGTTAATCCGTAGTGCGCAGGCGCTAACCTTAATGATCTAGCGCGCATTCAGGAGGACAACAGAAATTGGAGTATGCCTCATGTACGTGTCAAAAATTACACACGTCTTCGACACACGCAAATGTGACGGAGGAGTATACCATTTCCTTAAGAGTGTCTTAACAGTACTTCTCACTGAGGTCACCAACAGGACATACAGAGGAATTACAACTTAGAATACATAATCCAATTTACGTTCCCATTCTTTATTGTGTTTACCTGTGATGAAGCAGATTTTAGCGTGCAAAATAGCCTACATTTAATGGTCATAATAATGTGATGAAAAGCGGACAAAAATGCAATCAAGTTATGAAACGAGACGTTGCCAGAATAGTTTACCATTATCTTTGCTAAGTGAAGGCTATATTTTATTAGGACTATGAGGTAAAAAGCAGAGAAAGCAACATGTGGTTTAGTTTGTACTGCATCAAAATCTAAGCCTACACATTTCCTCATTTTCTTACTCGACTTCTTTCTTATCTTCAAACGCTTTCTTAAGTGACACCGCGAAAAATTATTGCATGGTGCAACAATCTAATCTTAAATAATTACAATTATTTATGTCTGTGTGTGGTATATAACCTACTTGGGATGCTTACATGCAGATGTCTAAGTGTTTTTATTTTCATATTGACAGTGTTGTGCGTGAACGAGTTCAAAAGAACGCGTTCATTGAACAAGCTCATTTTTTCGTGAACGTTGAACTGAACGCAACAAATTTTTTAATAAAGAACTTGAACGTGAATTAGTTCACATTATGTGTCATGAACGGCAGACATCACTGTAACTGAACCTTGGAATTTGTTCGCAAAGAGAGAAAGTTCCTCCCTCCTGTATTCTCGCTGGTGCCGCTTAAATCATGTATCACCAGACAGAAATGGTTTTGACATTGTGTGCACAATGCATTGCGGGCAACGTAGTGTCCGGCTGAGAATAGTTGAATAGCATACTGGCTTCTACGATGGATTACTGCACGGGCCTACCGGGCCCAGGCCCAAGGGGTCAGGGGGCCCTGAAGCTCAAGCCTTTGCATGGAATCATTGCCTCAATATCAACAAATCAGGATGAAGGCTATGAATCTGATTAAATTTAGTATTGGCCATCCCCAAAATGCACCAGAATACAGGAAATCACATCAAAAAAATGTAAAAATGTCTGGGGGAGGGCCCCCAAACCCCCCCTCCCACGTATACGACAATAAGTGGGGGGCCCTTAATATATCTGGGCCAAGGGGCCCGAAAGTTCATAATCCGCCCATGCATGTTTGGGAAACAGTCGGAAAAAACAAACGAACGATCGTAAGATGAATCGTAGAAAACCCTCGTAAGAGCGTGTCTCCGTCGTTATCAGGAAACTGGGCCCAGAACTCTTTTTCATCTGCATGTCCATTGATTGCCCTGTCTGTTGTCTTCCAGGTATGTTTGCCTTAGAAAATGTATAAAACTAAGATTTGTCATGTTTCTTATTACTGTATGGTTTATTTTATGTTTTGTACATTGTAACCTATACTATACGATCAAAGTTAAGTGCATTGCTACTACTGTTGTAGTCTTTTTTATTTCACACTGTATTGAACAAAGAATGTACTGACCAGATTATAGCTTACATTATGTAGCTTACAGTATGTATATGTATTTTTATTTGTTTCTCACGTTTTGGAAGTCTGGAAAGGGGATGCCAGAACTCTTTTTCGTCTGCATGTCCATTGATTGCCCTGTCTTCCAGACCAGGAATAAACGCTGACAAATCAACTCATCGCCTCCTCTGCATCACTTCTAGCCATATAAAGACTGTTTATTTATTAATCATGTAACTGACTGGTTAAAGTCGGTTACATATATATATATATACTGGTTAAAGTCGGTTACACACATATATATATATATATGTATGTAACCGACTTTAACCAGTCAGTTACATGATTAATAAATAAACAGTCTTTATATGGCTAGAAGTGATGCAGAGGAGGCGATGAGTTGATTTGTCAGCATTTATTCCTGGTCTGGAAGACAGGGCAATAGCAATGTAGCATTAAAGGTAGGTGTGGCAAAATGGCAAAAATATGAAATATATATTTCAGATTTTTGCCATTTTGCCACACCTACCTTTAATGTCATGATTACATTGTATTAGTGGTGTGTAAGTCTAATTAGGTGCCTTTCACTTTAAGGAGAGTAACTTGTGTCATGTCTGTAGGCTATTATTTGGAAATGAGATGTGCATGAGGATGTAAGTCAGGATGCTTGCTATTTGATTAGTTAAAATAAATATTGAAAAACCAAAGAACTCGAAAAAAACCTGTCTTGGATCGCAGAAGAGTGTCATGCAATGATAATTTCTGGTGAGCAGTTGACAAGCAAACATGACGTGAGCTAACTGATGGCTAGAAGAAGGCTATGTAGAAGTTTACCAATAGTTGCGTAGACTGTTACTCTTTTGCCATTAAAAACCAACAGTACATTAAATTAATTTCATAGCCTAGGTTACAGACACAGACTTGAGAGATGCAAGTCAGCAGATCAGCTATTATTATTTAGGCCTACAGGCACTTTGCGTGTCGTACCATGTAGCTCACCGTATCCGTTGGCTTGAACACTAAAGATTAAGAAGTGTTGGAGAACCTACATGAACCTACAATGAAGGTCACTTGGGTAGGCTACAGTTTAAATTGGGGCAGCCGTGGCCTACTGGTTAGCACCTCGGACTTGCAACCAGAGGGTTGCCGCCTCGAACCCCGACCAGTAGGAACGGCTGGAGCAAGGCACCTAACCAAAGTCCTTTTAGGCAAGTCCCTCCACTCGGCGGCCACGCTTTTTTGGCACTCATCGGGCATCCTATTCGGCAGAAATGCATGTGCGCAAGGCTTCACGACACCAATCTTGCTCCAGCGGTGAGTTCACAACACATGATTGGCATGATGTCTTCACATCACACCATACGATTGGCTCAATGTATTCACATCACACCACATGATTGGCTCAATGTATTCACATGTTGACGTTTTGCCGAGGAAGGGGTGGGATATGTGTAGACAACGTTACAAACTAACCCCATGCATTTCTATGGAGGATTTTTTGAGTGCTGTGTCTCCTCATTAGAAAGTCTCTGACCTAACCCCTCACTGCTCCCCGAGCACCGCTGTTGATGCAGGCAGCTCACTGCGCCAGGATTAGTGTGTGCTTCACCTCAAGGTGTGTTCACTGTGTGCTGAATTCACGGATTGGGATAAATGCAGAGACCAAATTTCAAAAGATCAAAAGAATATACTTATACTAACTTATACTTAAATAAAACCTACATGAAGGTCACTTGGGTACAGTTTAAAATGGAAGGACATGCCCATATCTACATACTGTGGTTAGAGATGGATAGGCAGATTGAAGATATCACCAAACCCTCAGGATGCCACAGCATTCAAAATGCACCCCCACAGTTACCCCTACAATCATGGCGTGGCCATCTGCACCCTGGCAGAGAGCGGATATTGATTTTGCTGGGCCATTCATGAATTCCATGTTCCTGATAGCTGTGGATGCCCACTCAAAATGGTAGGCAGTTATACCAATGAAATGCACAACCTCAGAAAATACTGTTTCTGTTTTGAGGAGTATATTTTCCAGAGATGCTCTGTCTGAGGACATTGTGAGCGATAATGGCCTACAATATACTTAGATGACTTCAAGTCCTCACTTGACACTTGACAAGTAGGCACCACACATCCAACAATGAATGGGTTGTACTGTGATGTCATACTGGGATTTTGTTTTGTGTTTCTAGTTTCATGATTTTGGGCTTTTACAGAGGATTTTGTTCATTTCCTGGTTCTTGTGTTTAACTTCTTGTTTCTCAGGTTCACGCCCCTTGTACTTCCTGGTTTGTCATGGGCTTTGGTTTACTTCCTTGCCCTGTTTTCCAAAGCCCCCAATGTTATGGCAGCAGATCCAATATCTGTGTCATTCAGGAATTAGGAAAGCACTCTGGAAAGTAATGGACGCGTACAAAAATCGTGTTTTCAACAAAAAATCTTTATCTAAGAAAATGTCTATTTCAAATTACATAAACAATAATAAAAGGTTTCTTCCTATTACAGTTCCTTTAGTTCCTCAACACGACAAGCACGGTCAAAAAACTGTGTGCATCCGTGCTCCCCAATCCATCCATCTCTCATCTACCAGTCTTCAAGCCCAAAATGCGTCTTTACACACGCTATCAAAATAAAAGTCTCAATTTTTAAATTACTATTAATTTAGACTGAGATTATGCTTTCTTTCATGAAATGATGCATAAATTACAAAAATACTCATACACCAATAAACAAATATGAAATCTTATCTATGGCTGTAACACTCCGGCCCCTAATTGTATAGGCGGGATGCATAACAATTACAAATTTACAAAATAGAACCATATCCATATCAATTCAACATCTACTGTACATAATAATTTTAATCTATCAATCAAACTTCAGATAGTAGATCTGTCAGCAGTCCTTCCTTGAATCATTCTGCTTCCTGCAAAAGACAAAGTTTGTTAGTTGGTCTATCTAATAGGCTAGTCTTGGTTTGAACTTGAACCCGTCGGACGGCTCCTCTTGCATCTGGGTAGGTCTGCCGGACTCTTCCAGTCAGCCAGGCATTCCTTGGGGCAGAACTATCCACAATGAGCACAAGGTCGCCAGGTGTGAAATTTCTCTTGTGAGCATGCCACTTCTGTCTCTCCTGTAGCAATGGGAGGTATTCCTGTGTCCATCTTGACCAAAATAAGTCGGCCATATATTGTATTTCTCTCCATCTTCTACGGGAGTAGACATCATCCCTGTTAAACACGCCAGGCGGAAGAGCTGGTTGTTTCTTCATTAACAGAAGATGATTGGGAGTCAAAACCTCTAGGTCATTGGGATCGTTAGAGGCAGCAGTTAAAGGACGGTCATTGATGACTGCTTCAACTTCGCATAGTAGAGTGTGAAGACCATCGTCATCTAAAACCTGCTGTCTCAATACAGAGTTTAACACCTTCCTGACAGTGCGAATCTGTCGTTCCCATATTCCACCTTGATGGGAGGCAGTCGGGGTGTTAAAAATCCAGGTGATGCCTTTCTGCATCAGGCCATCTCTGATTTGAGAGTGATCAAGCTCTTCTAAGGCCTCTCGGAGTTCTCTCTCGGCACCAATAAAATTGGTGCCATTGTCAGAGTGCATAGTAGACACTTGACCTCTTCTGCTGATAAACCTTCTGATGGCATTAACACACGATGATGTATCTAAAGAGTGAGCCACCTCTATGTGGACTGCTCTAAGTGCTAGGCATGTGAACAGGACGCCATAGCGTTTCACCATGCTGCGTGCCCTTCTGACCTCAAAGGGTCCAAAATAGTCTACACCTACATGCGTAAAAGGAGGTTGGTCTGGGAGTACACGTTCCTCAAGTAAGTCTGCCATTTTTTGTTCTGCAGGCTTTGCGTGAAGTTTCCTGCATGTAATGCATCTGGATATCACTGTGCAGGTGGCTCTGTTCAATCCTGGAATCCAGTATCGCTGTCTGACCTTTGCAATTAACTGATTTCTTCCACAGTGGCCATTCTGAAAGTGGACATGCAGCAGAATCAGCCTGGCAAGGTGGTGATCTTTGTGTAGCACAGCCGGTCACCTAGATTTTTCTGGCATGGCTGACTTGTTCAACCGACCACCCACTCTGATGACACCATCTTGCAGAACAGGATCCAATCTGTAGAGCGGACTAGACTTCTTAACTTGGGATTCTTTACCTTGGAGTGAGGCCAACTCCTCTGGATACATCTCCTTTTGACTGTGACGTATCAGCACAATTTCTGCCTCTTTCAAATCTTGCACTGATAAAGGTTTCTTCTCCAATGACTTTCTCAATCTTTTCATTTCTTCTTGAACTTTCAAGCTCTGTTTTCTTTCATCTGTCTCCCTTAGAGCAACAACAGCTTTGCATTCCTTTCTCTTGATAGCAAAGTAGTGAAGCAAGTCTTTCAAACGCAGCATCCATGCAACAGCTTTCTTCAATCTATGCCAGTCAGAGTAGTATTCCACCAACTTTGTCGGGGCTGCAACTTTAGTTGTGCTGACGAGACTGACTAGGGTTGTCCTTCTGATTTCACTATCATCATCCATAGTGCTGTGTATGTCAGGTCTTGTAGGCCACTCACGCTCATCTTCACAAAGGAAATGTGGACCATGAATCCAGTTGTCATTCTTGATGAGTGATGTAAACCTCATACCTCTTGAAGCTTTGTCTGCTGGATTGCGTGAACTATTCACATATCTCCACTGAGACGGTACAGTAGCTTCTCGAATGAATGCAACCCGATTGGCCACAAAGGTCTTGAAGCACAAAGCATCATTCTCTAGGTACCTGAGTACAGTCAGACTGTCCGTCCAAAAAACAGACTCTTCAAGTGTGGTATCCATTTCCCGTCTTAACAGTCTGTCCACTTTTACTGCTATGACTGCGGCAGTCAGTTCCAGTCTAGGGACTGTTACTTTCTTCAGAGGTGCTACTCTGGATTTAGCCATAAGCAGTGTACAGCACCTCTTTCCATCCTTACTGGTAAACAAAATGTACGAAGCTGTGCCGTAGCCGCTCTCACTTGCATCTGAGAAATTGTGTATCTGAGCTTTGAGAGTGGGACCAAAGTCATCTGGCTTGATGCACCTGTCCATCTGGAAGCTGGACAGCTCCTGCAGCTCTGCAAGCCACTGAAGCCACCTTCGTGAGTGCCCTTTGTTGATCTCCTCATCCCAGCTCAATTTATCTTGGCAAAGCTCTCTTAAAATCAGTTTAGCTGGGAGGATACATGGAGCCACTAGGCCTAGAGGATCATAGACTGAGCTCACTATCGAGAGTATTCCTCTTCTAGTGGTTGGTCTTTCTGGCACGTTCACACTGAACCTGAAGGTGTCTGACTCTGTACACCACTGGACCCCTAAGGCTCTTTCTGTTGGTAGAGTGTCCTTGCTCAGGTCTAGGTCTTTCACCTCCACAGCTCTCTCATTCATAGGGATACATGACAGAACTCTTCTACTATTACTGACCTACTTTGTCAGCTTAAATCCACCTCTTAAGCATAAATCTCTCAGAGACTGTGACAGCGCAACTGCCTGGTCTTCGGAAGCTACAGCTGTCAAACAATCATCCATGTAGAAATTTCTCTCAATTGTTTTAACAGCTTCAGCTGTTGTTTCATTCCTTCCGTCTTCTGCTGTCTTTCTGAAGGCAAAACAAGCACAGCTTGGGGAGGAAGTAGCCCCAAAAATGTGTACAGTCATTCTTCACTCTTCTAGTGTTCCATTCAAGTCTCCGTCTGGCCACCAGAGGAAACGCCTTGGGGGGTACCCTGACCTGGTAAAACATTGCCTCTATATCGGCCATCATTGCAACTGGCTCCTGTCTAAACCTTGTCAACACTCAAGGTATTTGTGAGATCAAGGCCTTGGAGTAACTGGTTGTTCAATGAAACTCCCTGATATGTTGCGGTGCAATCAAAGACGACTCTGATTTTCTTCTTTTTGGGATGGTACACCCCATGGTGCGGGATGTACCACACCTCTCCCTCCTTGCACTGACAACTATCTGCAGGCACCTTTGCTGCATAGCCTTTTGCTATAATGTCATGCATGAAGGCCTTGTAGTCAGTGTGGAACTCTGGATTCTTAATGAGTTTCCTTTTGAGGTTGATTGCTCTTTGTTCTGCATGGCTGTGATTACTGGGCATCTGCACAGACTTGTTCTTAAATGGGAGACTGATACAGTAATGTCCATCAACGAACTGACAAGACTGTTCCACATCCTTCATGAACTGCCGATCATCCTGTGACATCTCTGTTCTGTCTTCACAGCTGCGCTCTGCGAAGTCAGAGTTGAACTGCTGAATTAACAACTCTTCAATGCTTGCCACGGATATCCTGTTTGCAGTGAAACTCTGCAATCTTTCATCTGTGTCCTCAAGATGATCTCTCCTGGTGGGACCATTGACAATCCATCCAATTGCTGTTCTTACTGCGTATGGACCGTCACCTTGGCTATTGATGACTTGCCACGGCTCTATTGCCTTGTGAGCATTAGCGCCAATCAACAGGCCAATCTCTGCCTTGATACTCGGAAGGCGTACTTCTTCAGTCCATCTCTGGAGGTCTTTCTGATGAGGAATGTTCTCTTTCTTGACAGGAATATCAGGCTGTGTGAACACTGAAGGTAAGTCAACATACTTGTTCTCTTCAAGTCCACTAACTTCCAGGTCTGACAGGATATGGCTATGGACAAGCTTTTCCTGACCCATAGTTCGGAGCAAAATCTCTGTCTTCCTGCCTCTAAGGTTCAGCATTCTCATGACTTTTTCCGTACAGAAGGTCGCTGAACTGCCTGGATCAATAAAGGCATATGTCTCCACTGTCTGTGTACCTTGAGCCTTACAGGAACGATGGCCAAAACACATTCTCTGTTTCCGGCCACCGTGTACGCACACGTCTCCTGTCTTACAGCACTGGTGGTCTTAGTTGTGCTGTTCTTACCCTCCTTGGCCAATGCCTTTTCATCCTTTTGCACATGCAGAATGCTTGGATGTTTCAATGAGCATACCTGACATGTCAATCTTCTTGAGCAATCCTTACTAAGGTGACCTTGTGTAAGGCACCCAAAGCAGAGACCTTTGGATTTCAAAAACTCAATCTTATCCTTGTGTGCCTGCTTCAGGAGTTTCTCACAGTTCTCCAGTATGTGCCTCTTCTCACAGTACACACACACATCCTGACCAGCTTTAACACAGTCTGTCTTTGCACCTTGGTTTGACTGCAAGTGTTTCTGTTTTTCAGGAGCAATGCTGGTAGCAAAGCTGCTACCCTTTGTGGTGCTTCCTTTTAGGTTCTTCATAGAAGTGCCTTTTTCCTTTTGTCTGCCAGATGGAACGACTTCCTGAGGATTACCAAATAAAGGATCTATGGCAACCTTAGCTTGTCTCTCTATGTAATTAACTAAGTCTGCAAACCTAGCTCTTCTCCTTCTGCTCTCTTGCATTTCAAAAGCCACATGTCTCCATTTCTCCCTCATCTTGTAAGGCAGTTTGGAAAGTATGGCTCTCATATTTGTTGGATTATCCATTTCATCCATGTAGTCAACATCCTGCATGGTGTTTCGGCATCCAATCAAGAAGAGAGCATATGCATTCAATGCCTTAGCATCATCTGTTTTAATCTGTGGCCAATTCAAAGCCTTTTCAATGTAAGCCATTGCTATTTTCAACTCATCACCATATTGTTGATGAAGCAGTAGTCTGGCTTCTCTGTAGCCCTTCTCTGGCCGCATGTGTTCACAGCTTCTCACCAGATCTTGTGGCTCTCCACTAGTATACTGCTCCAAAAAGAAAAGCTTGTCTCTGTCATAGTGCGTTTTGCTGCCAATAGCATTGTCAAAGGCTCTGAGAAAAGACCTATATTTAAGCGCATCACCAGAGAACACAGGAATGTCTCTTTTGGGTAATAATGACAGAGTTTGCTGCTGAACCAACATCTCAGTGATCATGTTTTGATGGTGCATCACTTCGTATATCCTGTGACCTGTAGGCATGGGCTCCTGAGGATCTTCAGGTGGGTTTCTGTTTGGGTGATGGAAATGTGCACGAGTTGCACGTGCCGGGTTTCTACCAGAAGTATCTCTAGCAGTATCGTCAGGGATATGATATTCCTCTTCCTCATCATCATCTGTCGGGCCGCTAACTTCACGCACTGGGTGGGTTCTACCAGCACTTGTATAGGATCCAGCATTATAACCAATACCTGTGCTTGGCAACCTGGACTTGACATATTTATTCATTGCATCACGAGGACTATCATGACTCTCGAACACCTTCAGCTTGGCAGTAGACGCTGCTATTGCAGTTTCTAATTCTAACTGCTCAATCTCTGCTCTCAGGTTAGCTTCTTGCAACTGCATTGCTTTTTTCTTTTTCAGTGATGCTGCCTGTGCTAGGAGAGCAGCTCTTTTAGCCTCTTCTCTCATGCGTACAACAGAACTAGTACAAGACACAGCCGAGGAGCGTCCACTGATGGAACCAGCTTTACTCTTGTTTCTTTGACCACGTTCAGCTACCTCTGAGACACTGTCGTGTGGAGCAACCTCATCCTCTTCTTCAATACTCCTTTGTTCTTTAATCCACTTTTCTGTTCCAATCACAAATCCTTTAATGACAGCTGACTTCGGCTCATACCAGTACTTATATCCTCTTCTGGTAACAACCGTGCAACACTGTCATTGAACATGATAAATTCTTCGTACAGCTTGTAAAAACCTTGCAGCAGTTCAGATTCCACTTTATTAACATGCTCCCCTTGAATTCTCATGTTGTCAAGTTCTTTCATTTTGGTTGTTATCTGAGCCATTTTCGTTTTTCTTTGACCAATGAGCCTATGTAGCTTCTCTTCAAGTGCCTTTTGTGTGTACTTGGGCTCCCTCTTGTGGTCAAGTGCAAGTGGTGTACCACCTGCTGCATCTAACTTTCTATCCGCCATCTTGTAAATTTTACTCAATGACTAAGCAGTGACTAAGCACAATTTCCAACGAACTTTCAAACACTCATAAGTAGCTTCTACTCAATAAACTTAAAAATGTCCTTCAGTAGTCTTCTTCTGTATCTTCACTAATTAACCAAACTTGAATGAACTTCAACACGTACAATTTAGGCAGGATGAGCATGAGTTCCTTGGGCTAAGCTCCTTTACAACTCTGTTAGCATCGTTAGCTTCTATTTGCACATTAACAGGAAAGCTGTACTTAAAGCACCATCAATCTCGAGAATGGCTCCTTTACCCTCACCATCAATCAGCTTCGTCCAAATTCTGTTTCTTTTCCCAGCTGAATGTCCGTTCTTTCCATATGGAGAAGTTTTTTGACTAATGTTATGGCAGCAGATCCAATATCTGTGTCATTCAGGAATTAGGAAAGCACTCTGGAAAGTAATGGACGCGTACAAAAATCGTGTTTTCAACAAAAAATCTTTATCTAAGAAAATGTCTATTTCAAATTACATAAACAATAATAAAAGGTTTCTTCCTATTACAGTTCCTTTAGTTCCTCAACACGACAAGCACGGTCAAAAAACTGTGTGCATCCGTGCTCCCCAATCCATCCATCTCTCATCTACCAGTCTTCAAGCCCAAAATGCGTCTTTACACACGCTATCAAAATAAAAGTCTCAATTTTTAAATTACTATTAATTTAGACTGAGATTATGCTTTCTTTCATGAAATGATGCATAAATTACAAAAATACTCATACACCAATAAACAAATATGAAATCTTATCTATGGCTCTAACACCCAAGTTAAGGGATTGAGGGGGGTGGTCGCCCAGGGTGACATACAAGGTAGGACCATCACTGCCCACACACACACACACACACATACACACACATAAACACACCTACATGAATGCACGCACGCAGACACACACACACATACAAATTAACACACCCAGATGCCCACACATATACTAACACACACACATGCAGGCACATGCACACACACACACACACGCAGAAGCACACATATACACAAAAACAAACACTATCCACACACTCATTTACACACAAAAGTAGGGGATGAAGTAGGAGATGGAGACAAATTGACAAGCGTGATGTATTTTTGTGAAGAGAATGTGCAGGACTGGGCGGCGCTCAAGTTGTGTACCGCTCTGCGGTACATCTAGTTCATATTACCATTGGGGCGCTAAATCTGCTAAAACGGACCGTTTTATACTCCAGCCTAATTATAGGGTTGTAAATGGGCTTGTGCAATAACATGAGCATTTTTGGACAGACCATTGCATACCTTCTATGGTAACATCACATGTTTTGGTAAGTAGGCTACTTCAAATACCATGTGACAGTTCACTATGGGCGTCAAGGAACACTTCTGAGTAACAATTGTGAGAAATTAAAAGATCCGATGAAGTTACACAGGAACTGTAGAAACAGCAGAAATTAATAACTTCACATAAATACCATCCTGATATTGCCCCTACAACTGTTGTGTCCAGATCATCGGAAATCTGAAACAAGCATATAGCGTCAATGGGTGTTTACCATGTCAGATTGGGGAAGGAACTTTCCGGAGCATGCCCTGCCCCCCCCCCCCCCCCCCCCCCAACCCCAACCCCCTTGCCAGCTCCCACTCCAGCATACCAGCTGTCATTCCCTTGTCTGAAAAACAAACCATCTGAGCCACTACTACAGCATGCCATCAGAGAGAGAGAGAGAGGACCAGAGGGTGAGAGAAACAGAGGATGGTGGAACAGTAATGACAAGAGTGGAGCCATAAATATGCGGCCACTTGACACCGGGCCACAGTCCTGGTTACGCACTTTGTTACAGTTGGAACGTGTACTTGGCTTGTTTACCGGCCGTGATGATGCACAGATCACAAGCAGTATGGGAAAGAGCTACCCTCACATGGTGGACAGGACACAAGGTACATGTAGCTAAATTAGTGAACAAGCTGTGTCGTGGAAACCTTGCAGCCTAGAATATGCAACAACACATGCAGCTGTAGAGTGCAGGCGTGACTTGTCATTAGGGGAAGGGTCATACACACAGGAGACGGGGAAAATAATAACCAATCCATACTACATGAGACAGCTGCCAGGAAATAGACTCTGCCACTATTGGGACTCTACAGTACTAGTGTTGTGATTTTAATATAGACCAACATTCAGATTACCTTTCATTTTAAAACAGAATACACATGACACCCAGACATAGCTGTTGTACAGAAACAGAATAATTACATGGTTATATGTTAATTATGTGTGATGACCAATGGCATTGCTGGGTCAAGATTTATTGACAGCCAAAAACAGTGACAGGCTGATGGCAAAACTATGATCTAAATAGTGCATGGATGCACCTTATGTATGACTAAATGACTGTAGCACAAGAATGCTATACTGGAACCACGTTTTTTGTATGCTTTTGAGACACAGGATTTTCAGATGTTTGCAGATTCCTCCCCCGTGTGGCCAATTTATTAACTGCATCTCTGTGTGCAGCACAGTGATGTTTAGACTAATCTCAAACACCATGCGCTTTGGGTTACACCGCAGTTATTTAAGACCTGCGAATATCCTACCTTCTCAATAATAATTTAGATTTAATTGTCAGGTATAAGGACAGAGAGGACAGCGTTCGCTGGACGGGCGTTACGACCTCAACCACACAACAACCTCAGGTCAGACTCGACACTGGGTCCCCTGGGGCACAAACTCAATCGACCTTCAGAGATCCTTTCGTCAGTGTTTTTCTGCACATTGAAGGGAATGACTAAAGACATGCCCAGTGCTTCAAAAAGTGAGAAAAGTACACCAAAGACATATGCAATACCGCGTGTTCCAGGCGTGCAGTGACAACGACAGAGATGTCACTCTCCCTATTACCGGTATTGCAGTCAGTGCACCATCAAAATGAATTTGAAGCCATTATTACAGTGCATGAAAATGCACTGTACTGTTCTTCCTAGGCTTCTTCTTCTTCTTCTTCTTCTTATTAGAGTGCATGAAAATGCACTCTACTGTTCTTCCTAGGCTTCTTCTTCTTCTTATTACAGTGCATGAAAATGCACTGTACTGTTCTTCCTAGGCTTCTGATTCTTATTATAGTTCATGCACTATATTGTTCTTCCAAGTCTTCTTATTACAGTGCATGAAAATGCACTGTACTGTTCTTCCTAGGCTTCTTCTTCTTCTTCTTCTTCTTCTTCTTATTAGAGTGCATGAAAATGCACTCTACTGTTCTTCCTAGGCTTCTTCTTCTTCTTCTTCTTCTTCTTCTTCTAACGCAGTTAATGCAGCTTCAACCGTTTAATGTAGAAACTTCATTCAAACTGCGTTGCGTAGGTCTTACTTATGACATGTGGGCTTTGTATTTTTCATCTTTGTAACTTTTATACTTTTTAAACTATTAATTAAAAACTGCTCAAAATTTCCCCATAGACTTAACATGGGCTGATGACATCACAATGGACTAATTAACTTGATTTGCACCTGGTATCATCTTCCAGCTGCTCATCTAGGCCCCATCAAAGAATCAGTTCAACTGATTGCACCTGTATCAACTGCTTTCTACTGAACTAGACCAACTCTTTCTGTGTCTCTCCATTCTACAAGGATATAAGACACATTTCCTCCAACTTTCTATCCATTCATCCTCTTCAAACCATTCACTCATCCACCCATTAAACTATCCATCAACATCCATTAAACAATCTGCCTATCAACATCCATTCAACTTTCTGTCTATCAACATCCATTACACTATCTACATTTAACTTTTAAACTATATACTCTGTCTCAGGCTTTAAGCATACAATATGGCTCTATTAAGACTGCCGTTAAGCAATTAGAATCCTAGGCCAGGTGGCCAGGCCACCTGCACCCTATCAGTTTCTCACACTCTAAAAAATGCTGGGTTATTTTTTCAACCCAAACGCTGGGTTGAGGCTGTTGGGTCGTTTTGTTTGGTTGTTTTTACTCATATTGGGTCATTTCTGTAACCCAGCTTGCTGGGTTGATAGTTTATCACTGCTGGGTTGATAGTTTAGGGCTGTGCTCCCCCCTGTCCCCCACCTGACGTGGAGTACACTACCCAGCACCAGGGTGACTTCAACACAGCTGCATAGTTATTTGAAGGTTGAGAGAAAAAAAATCGGCAGGCAGGCATATTCTTTCAACCGTCCAGTCCAGCAGCTGTCAACATGCAATGGAAATCAGGTGATTTCGGAAGGTATGTATCTGCTTTTATTTATTTATTTTTATCCAGACGGATTTTAAAAGTCCACCCAGAGACATACCCTTCGTGATATCAAGGAATATTCTGCCTGCCATTTCGTTCAGCTTCAAGCAGGTTAGCAGGTGTCATTCATTCCAGCTAATATTAGCTACTGTTAATGTTAAATCTACACAAAGACAGACTCATAAAACATATTTCTGTATTCACTGGGTAGGAACTGCTGAACAGAAACAAAACAAACTTTTACAACGAACTACAATTAGCATACCAGCAGCTGGTAGGTAACGTTAGCAGACTTGGAAACTTTATGCTAATTAAATATGCTTCGTGGCTAACGTTTGTCAACTAGCTAACATAGTCCAAGTAGTCTCTTCACAACACACGTAACTTACGATAATAATCATGCCAAACAACATCTTATTAAATCATTCAGGGTAGCCTCATATTATAGCCATGTAACTTACTGGGTGGTTCTTGGTGGTAACATTAACTTGGATTCACTAAGAATGTGTTAACATAGCTAGCTAACGTTAGCACTGCTGACTGTCAGCCTAATGTTAGGCTAACGTTAATGGTAATGTTACCTGCTAGTGTTATCAAGCTCATCTGACATAAACGCACGTTTTGTATTAGGCCTACCGGTATTATGTTTAAAACAACTCCATAATATAAGGTGGTCATGGTTTCCGAGTGTGTTGCACTAATAATTTGTCTCCTGGTGGATTTTTATGTCTGTCAACATCATTCACTGGTAATGGTTCATGCACGTCTTGATATAAAGTTTTGTAGGCTAACCGTGATTAAAATGCACTCTTTTTTTCTTTGATTGGAAGGACTGACCCCCAAAACGGACTTTGGAATCTGCCTGCCTTCATGGAAGTATCACATGCATTTTATACTAGGCTATCTATTCAAAAATAAAGAAAACTATCAAATAAATAATTATGTTTAACTGTTTTATTTCATTGCATGGCTTTTGATGGACATTTAATATAGACTGTCTATATCAGGCCTAAAGCTGTTAACAGAAGGTGTGACTTTCAAGTAAGTAAATACAATCTTTGAGTTATTACAAGTTTGTACAAGCAGAATATTTTAAAAATCAACCAGTAGTTTTGGGGGGATTTGGTTACATAACCCAAACGTTACGTAACTTTAACTAAACAGTTGTGTCAACATAACCCAACATATTGGTTAAATGTCAACCCAGTTGTTGGGTTAAATTTAGTAACCCAATTTGCTTGGTTAAGATAACCCAATGCTGTGTTGGACCACATTTTACTCAGCGGCTGGGTTGAAAACAACCCAGTTTGGGTTGTTTTCAACCCAGCATTTTTTAGAGTGCAGGCTAACCTTTTACACTATCCACCTATTTGACTGTTCAGTCAGTCCAACTATATTAAACCTCATCTACCTAGTTCAGTCATTCCAACTATATTAAACCTCATCTACCTAGCAAATAATTTAACCTTTTACACTATCCACCTATTTAACCGTTCAGTCATTCCAACTATATTAAACCTCCTCTACCTAGTTCAGTCATTCCAACTATATTAAACCTCATCTACCTAGCAAATAATTTAACCTTTTACACTATCCACCTATTTAACCGTTCAGTCATTCCAACTATATTAAACCTCATCTACCTAGTTCAGTCATTCCAACTATATTAAACCTCATCTACCTAGTTGTCATTCCAACTATATTAAACCTCATCTACCTAGCAAATAATTTAACCATTTGAATCCTATGGCAGGTATTCAGGCCACCTGGATCTCAACTGCCAGTCTCAGGCTTTAAGCATACAAACTGGCCCTATTAAGACTACACATCCTGTTCAACTCCTTCCTCTGCCAAAAACTGTTTCAAAATAAAAGTCCTCATTACAATATTTCACTGTTAAACAATTTAACCCTTTAAAGTACTGAACTTTTTAACTGTTTAGCCATTGTAACTGTTACTTGTCATCAACTATAACTCCTACCCACTGTAGCTAGTTAGCATGGTTAGCATAGTTAGCATGCTAGCATGTTAGCATGTTAGTTAGCATTTTTAGCAAAATTGCTAAAAATGATTAGCTAAGTTAGCTAAGTCATATGGTTAGCATAGTTAGCATGCTAACATGTTAGCATGCTAGTTAGCATTTTTTGCAAAACTGCTAAAAATGATTAGCTAAGTTAGCTAAGTCTCATGGTTAGCATAGTTAGCATGCTAACATGTTAGCATGCTAGTTAGCATATTTTGCAAAACTGCTAAAAATGATTAACTAAGTTAGCTAAGTCACATGGTTAGCATAGTTAGCATGCTAACATGTTAGCATGCTAGTTAGCATTTTTTACAAAACTGCTAAAAATGATTAGCTAAGTTAGCTAAGTCTCATATTTAGCATAGTTAGCATGCTAACATGTTAGCATGCTAGTTAGCATTTTTTACAAAACTGCTAAAAATGATTAGCTAAGTTAGCTAAGTCTCATGGTTAGCATAGTTAGCATGCTAACATGTTAGCATGCTAGTTAGCATTTTTTGCAAAATTGCTAAAAATGATTAGCTAAGTTAGCTAAGTCACATGGTTAGCATAGTTAGCATGTTAGCATACTAGTTAGCATTTTTTACAAAACTGCTAAAAATTATTAGCTAGGTTAGCTAAGTCATATGGTTAGCATAGTTAACATTTTAACATTGTTAGCATGCTAGTTAGCATAGTAACTTGGTTAGCATTATTATCTTTATTAACATAGTTAGCATAACTACTAGCAAACATTGGAGCCATTCCAACTGTTAGTTATCGTCAACTATCTGCCTAAATAATTTAACCATTTCAATTATTAACCTATTTAACTGTTCAGTCATTCCAACTATATTAAACCCTATCTACCAAGCAAATAATTTAACCATATGAACTCATCATATTTTTGCATTTTCATGCACTGTATTTCCTTCAGGAAATGCTTTTCTAGTTCTTATTATTCTTCTTCTAACGTAGCTAATGCAGCTTCAACCATTTAACGTAGAAACTTCATTCAAACTATGTTACGTAGGTCTTACTTAGGACATGTAGGCTTTGTATTTTTCATCTTTGTAACTTTTATACTTTTTAAACTATTAATTATTAACTTTTATAAAATCCCCATAGACTTAACATGGGCTGATGACATCACAATGGAGTAATTAACTTGATTTGCACCTGTATCATCTTCCAGCTGCTCATCTAGGCCCCATCAAAGAATCAGTTCAACTGATTGCACCTGTATCAACTGCTTTCTACTGAACTAGACCAACTCTCTCTGTGTCTCTACATTCTACAAGGATATAAGACACATTTCATCCAACTTTCTATCCATTCATCCTCTTCAAACCATTCACTCATCCACCCATTAAACTATCCATCAACATCCATTAAACAATCTGCCTTTCAACATCCATTCAACTTTCTGTCTATCAACATCCATTACATTATCTACATTTAACTTTTAAACTATATACTCTGTCTCAGGCTTTAAGCATACAATATGGCTCTATTAAGACTGCCGTTAAGCAATTAGAATCCTATGGCAGGTGTTCAGGCCACCTGGATCAACTGCCAGTCTCAGGCTTTAAGCATACAAACTGGCCCTATTAAGACTACACATCCTATTCAACTGCTTCCTCTGCCAAAAACTGTTTCAAAATAAAAGTCCTCACTACAATATTTCACTGTTAAACAATTTAACCCTTTAAACTACTGAACTTTTTAACTGTTCAGCCATTGTAACTGTTACTTGTCATCAACTATGACTCCTACCCACTGTAGCTAGTTAGCATGGTTAACATAGTTAGCATGCTAGCATGTTAGCATACTAGTTAGCATTTTTTACAAAACTGCTAAAAATGATTAGCTAAGTTAGCTAAGTCACATGGTTAGCATAGTTAGCATGCTAGCATGTTAGCATGCTAGCATGTTAGCATGCTAGTTAGCATGCTAATTAGCATTTTTAGCAAAACTGCTAAAAATGATTAGCTAAATTAGCTAAGTCACATGATTAGCATAGTTAGCATGCTAACATGTTAGCATGCTAGTTAGCATTTTTAGCAAAACTATTAAAAATGATTAGCTAAGTTAGCTATGTAACATGGTTAACATAGTTAGCATGTTCACATTGCTAACATGCTAGTTAGCATAACTACTAAAAATTAAAACATTAGCTAAGTTAACTAAGTTAAGTATTATCCATCTATTTAACCGTTCAATAATTCCAACTATATTAAACCTTATCTACCAAGCAAATCATTTTACCATATAAACTATCCACCTATTTAACTGTTCAGTCACTCCAACTATATTAAACCTCATCTACCTAGCAACCAATATAGTTTGTTTTTACTCTGTATGATATTTTACATAATATTTTTTGCATTTTCATGCACTGTATTTCCTTCAGGAAATGCTTTTCTAGTTACAGTGCATGAAAATGCACTGTACTGTTCTTCCTAGGCTTCTTCTTCTTCTTCTTCTTATTCTTATTACAGTGCATGAAAATGCACTGTACTGTTCTTCCTAGGCTTCTTCTTATTCTTCTTCTTCTTCTAACGCATTTAATGCAGCTTCAACCATTTAACGTAGAAACTTCATTCAAACTTTGTTACGTAGGTCTTACTTGGGATAAGAGTGCTATGTATTTTTCATCTTTGTAACTTTTATACTTTTTAAACTATTAATTAAAAACTATCAAAATTTCCCCATTGACTTAACATTGCCCTTTATGACATCACAGCAATTAGAATCCTGTGGCAGGTGTTCGGGCCACCTGGATCAACTGCCACTTTCAGGCTTTAAGCATACAAACTGGCCCTATTAAGACTACACATCCTGTTCAACTGCTTCCTCTGCCAAAAACTGTTTCAAAATAAAAGTCCTCACTACAATATTTCACTGTTAAACAATTTAAGCCTTTAAACTACTGAACTTTTTAACTGTTCAGCCATTGTAACTGTTACTTGTCATCAACTATGACTCCTACCCACTGTAGCTAGTTAGCATGGTTAGCATAGTTAGCATGCTAGCATGTTAGCATGCTAGTTAGCATTTTTTACAAAACTGCTAAAAATGATTAGCTAAGTTAGCTAAGTCACATGGTTAGCATAGTTAGCATGCTAACATGTTAGCATGCTAGTTAGCATTTTTTGTAAAACTGCTAAAAATGATTAGCTAAGTTAGCTAAGTCACATGGTTAGCATAGTTAGAATGCTAGCATGTTAGCATGCTAGTTAGCATTTTTTGCAAAACTGCTAAAAATGATTAGCTAAGTTAGCTAAGTCACATGGTTAGCATAGTTAGCATGCTAGCATGTTAGCATGCTAGTTAGCATTTTTTGCAAAACTGCTAAAAATGATTAGCTAAGTTAGCTAAGTCTCATGGTTAGCATAGTTAGCATGCTAGCATGTTAGCATGCTAGTTAGCATTTTTTGCAAAACTGCTAAAAATGATTAGCTAAGTTAGCTAAGTCACATGGTTAGCATAGTTAGCGTGCTAGCATGTTAGCATGCTAGTTAGCATTTTGATTCAAACTGCAAAAAATGATTAACTAAGTTAGCTAAGTCACATGGTTAGCATAGTTAGCATGTTAGCATGTTAATTAGCATAGTTATCATTACTAATAAAAATGATTAGCTAGGTTAGCTAAGTCATATGGTTAGCATAGTTAACATTTTAACATTGTTAGCATGCTAGTTAGCATAGTAACTTGGTTAATATTATTATCTTTATTAACATAGTTAGCATAACTACTAGCAAACATTGGAGCCATTCCAACTGTTAGTTATCGTCAACTATCTGCCTAAATAATTTAACCATTTCAATTATCAACCTATTTAACTGTTCAGTCATTCTAACTATATTAAATCTTATCTACCAAGCAAATAATTTAACCATATGAACGCATCATATTTTTGCATTTTCATGCACTGTATTTCCTTCAGGAAATGCTTTTCTAGTTATTATTACAGTGCATGAAAATGCACTGTACTGTTCTTCCTAGGCTTCTTCTTATTCTTCTTCTTCTTCTAACGCATTTAATGCAGCTTCAACCGTTTAACGTAGAAACTTCATTCAAACTTTGTTACGTAGGTCTTACTTGGGATAAGAGTGCTATGTATTTTTCATCTTTGTAACTTTTATACTTTTTAAACTATTAATTAAAAACTATCAACATTTCCCCATTGACTTAACATTGCCCTTTATGACATCACAGCAATTAGAATCCTGTGGCAGGTGTTCGGGCCACCTGGATCAACTGCCAGTCTCAGGCTTTAAGCATACAAACTGGCCCTATTAAGACTACACATCCTGTCCAACTGCTTCCTCTGCCAAAAACTGTTTCAAAATAAAAGTCCTCACTACAATATTTCACTGTTAAACAATTTAACCCTTTAAACTACTGAACTTTTTAACTGTTCAGCCATTGTAACTGTTACTTGTCATCAACTATGACTCCTACCCACTGTAGCTAGTTAGCATGGTTAGCATAGTTAGCATGTTAGCATGCTAGCATGTTAGCATGCTAGTTAGCATTTTTTGCAAAACTGCTAAAAATGATTAGCTAAGTTAGCTAAGTCACATGGTTAGCATAGTTAGCATGCTAACATGTTAGCATGCTAGTTAGCATTTTTTATAAAACTGCTAAAAATGATTAGCTAAGTTAGCTAAGTCACATGGTTAGCATAGTTAGCATGTTAGCATGCTAGTTAGCATTTTTTACAAAACTGCTAAAAATGATTAGCTAAGTTAGCTAAGTCACATGGTTAGCATAGTTAGCATGCTAACATGTTAGCATGCTAGTTAGCATTTTTTATAAAACTGCTAAAAATGATTAGCTAAGTTAGCTAAGTCACATGGTTAGCATAGTTAGCATGTTAGCATGCTAGTTAGCATTTTTTACAAAACTGCTAAAAATGATTAGCTAAGTTAGCTAAGTCACATGGTTAGCATAGTTAGCATGCTAACATGTTAGCATGCTAGTTAACATAGTTAGCAAAACTGCTAAAAATGATTAGCTAGATTAGCTAAGTCACATGGTTAACATAGTTAGCATGTTAGCATTGCTAACTACTAAAAATGCATTAGCTAAGTTAACTAAGTTAAGTATTGTCCACCTATTTAACCGTTCAATCATTCCAACTATATTAAACCTTATCTTCCAAGCAAATCATTTAACCATATAAACTATCCACCTATTTAACTGTTCAGTCACTCCAACTATATTAAACCTCATCTACCTAGCAACCAATATAGTTTGTTTTTACTCTGTATGATATTTTACATCATATTTTTTGCATTTTCATGCACTGTATTTCCTTCAGGAAATGCTTTTCTAGTTATTTTTCTTCTTCTAACGCAGTTAATGCAGCTTCAACCGTTTAACATAGAAACTTCATTCAAACTGCGTTGCGTAGGTCTTACTTATGACATGTGGGCTATGTATTTTTCATCTTTGTAACTTTTATACTTTTTAAACTATTAATTAAAAACTACTCAAAATTTCCCCATAGACTTAACATGGGCTGATGACATCACAATGGACTAATTAACTTGATTTGCACCTGGTATCATCTTCCAGCTGCTCATCTAGGCCCCATCAAAGAATCAGTTCAACTGATTGCACCTGTATCAACTGCATTCTACTGAACTAGACCAACTCTCTCTGTCTCTCCATTCTACAAGGATATCAGACACATTTCATCCAACTTTCTATCCATTCATCCTCTTCAAACCATTCACTCATCCACCCATTAAACTATCCATCAACATCCATTAAACAATCTGCCTATCAACATCCATTCAACTTTCTGTCTATCAACATCCATTACACTATCTACATTTAACTTTTAAACTATATACTCTGTCTCAGGCTTTAAGCATACAATATGGCTCTGTTAAGACTGCCGTTAAGCAATTAGAATCCTATGGCAGGTGTTCGGGCCAGCTGCATCAACTGCCAGTCTCAGCATACAAGCATACAAACTGGCCCTATTAAGACTACACATCCTATCCAACTGCTTCCTCTGCCAAAAACTGTTTCAAAATAAAAGTCCTCACTACAATATTTCACTGTTAAACAATTTAACCCTTTAAACTACTGAACTTTTTAACTGTTCAGCCATTGTAACTGTTACTTGTCATCAACTATGACTCCTACCCACTGTAGCTAGTTAGCATGGTTAACATAGTTAGCATGCTAGCATGTTAGCATGCTAGTTAACATTTTTAGCAAAACTGCTAAAAACGATTAGCTAAGTTAGCTAAGTCACATGGTTAGCATAATTAGCATGTTAGCATGCTAGTTAGCATTTTTAGCAAAACTGCTAAAAACGATTAGCTAAGTTAGCTAAGTCACATGGTTAGCATAATTAGCATGTTAGCATGTTAATTAGCATTTTTAACAAAACTGCTAAAAATGATTAGCTAAGTTAGCTAAGTCACATGGTTAGCATAGTTAGCATGCTAGCATGTTAACATGCTAGTTAGCATTTTTAGCAAAACTGTTAAAAATGATTAGCTAAGTTAGCTAAGTAAAATGGTTAGCATGCTAGTATGTTAGCATGCTAATTAGCATAGTTAGCAAAACTGCTAAAAATGATTAGCTAGGTTAGCTAAGTCACATGGTTAACATAGTTAGCATGTTAGCATTGCTAACATGCTAGTTAGCATAACTACTAAAAATGAAAACATTAGCTAAGTTAACTAAGTTAAGTATTATCCACCTATTTAACCGTTCAATCATTCCAACTATATTAAACCTTATCTACCAAGCAAATCATTTAACCATATAAACTATCCACCTATTTAACTGTTCAGTCACTCCAACTATATTAAACCTCATCTACCTAGCAACCAATATAGTTTGTTTTTACTCTGTATGATATTTTACATCATATTTTTTGCATTTTCATGCACTGTATTTCCTTCAGGAAATGCTTTTCTAGTTCTTATTATTTTTCTTCTTCTAACGCAGTTAATGCAGCTTCAACCGTTTAACGTAGAAACTTCATTCAAACTGCGTTGCGTAGGTCTTACTTAGGACATGTGGGCTATGTATTTTTCATCTTTGTAACTTTTATACTTTTTAAACTATTAATTAAAAACTACTCAAAATTTCCCCATAGACTTAACATGGGCTGATGACATCACAATGGACTAATTAACTTGATTTGCACCTGGTATCATCTTCCAGCTGCTCATCTAGGCCCCATCAAAGAATCAGTTCAACTGATTGCACCTGTATCAACTGCTTTCTACTGAACTAGACCAACTCTGTCTCTCCATTCTACAAGGATATAAGACACATTTCCTCCAACTTTCTATCCATTCATCCTCTTCAAACCATTCACTCATCCACCCATTAAACTATCCATCAACATCCATTAAACAATCTGCCTATCAACATCCATTCAACTTTCTGTCTATCAACATCCATTACACTATCTACATTTAACTTTTAAACTATATACTCTGTCTCATGCTTTAAGCATACAATATGGCTCTATTAAGACTGCCGTTAAGCAATTAGAATCCTATGGCAGGTGTTCGGGCCAGCTGCATCAACTGCCAGTCTCAGGCTTTAAGCATACAAACTGGCCCTATTAAGACTACACATCCTGTTCAACTGCTTCCTCTGCCAAAACCTGTTTTAAAATAAAAGTCCTCACTACAATATTTCACTGTTAAACAATTTAACCCTTTAAACTACTGAACTTTTCAACTGTTCAGCCATTGTAACTGTTACTTGTCATCAACTATGACTCCTACCCACTGTAGCTAGTTAGCATGGTTAGCATAGTTAGCATGCTAGCATGTTAGCATGCTAGTTAGCATTTTTAGCAAAACTGCTAAAAATGATTAGCTAAGTTAGCTAAGTCACATGGTTAGCATAGTTAGCATGCTAACATGTTAGCATGCTAGTTAGCATTTTTTGCAAAACTGCTAAAAATGATTAGCTAAGTTAGCTAAGTCACATGGTTAGCATAGTTAACATGCTAGCATGTTAGCATGCTAGTTAGCATAGTTAGCATAACTGTTAAAAATGATTAGCCAAGTTAGCTAAGTCACATGGTTAACATAATTAACATGTTAGCATGTTAATTAGCATAGTTATCATAACTAATAAAAATGATTAGCTAGGTTAGCTAAGTCATATGGTTAGCATAGTTAACATTTTGACATTGTTAGCATTCTAGTTAGCATAGTTACTTGGTTAACATTATTATCTTTAATATAGTTAGCATAACTACTAGCAAACATTGGAGCCATTCCAACTGTTAGTTATCGTCAACTATCTGCCTAAATAATTTAACCATTTCAATTATCAACCTATTTAACTGTTCAGTCATTCCAACTATAGTAAACCTTATCTACAAGGCAAATAATTTAACCATATGAACTCATCATATTTTTGCATTTTCATGCACTATATTTCCTTCAGGAAATGCTTTTCTAGTTATTCTTCTTCTTCTAACGCAGTTAATGCAGCTTCAACCGTTTAACGTAGAAACTTCATTCAAACTGCGTTGCGTAGGTCTTACTTATGACATGTGGGCTTTGTATTTTTCATCTTTGTAACTTTTATACTTTTTAAACTATTAATTAAAAACTGCTCAAAATTTCCCCATAGACTTAACATGGGCTGATGACATCACAATGGACTAATTAACTTGATTTGCACCTGGTATCATCTTCCAGCTGCTCATCTAGGCCCCATCAAAGAATCAGTTCAACTGATTGCACCTGTATCAACTGCTTTCTACTGAACTAGACCAACTCTCTCCATTCTACAAGGATATAAGACACATTTCCTCCAACTTTCTATCCATTCATCCTCTTCAAACCATTCACTCATCCATCCATTAAACTATCCATCAACATCCATTAAACAATCTGCCTATCAACATCCATTCAACTTTCTGTCTATCAACATCCATTACACTATCTACATTTAACTTTTAAACTATATACTCTGTCTCAGGCTTTAAGCATACAATATGGCTCTATTAAGACTGCCGTTAAGCAATTAGAATCCTAGGCCAGGTGGCCAGGCCACCTGCACCCTATCAGTTTCTCAGGCTAACCTTTTAAACTATCCAGCTATTTGACTGTTCAGTCAGTCCAACTATATTAAACCTCATCTACCTAGTTCAGTCATTCCAACTATATTAAACCTCATCTACCTAGCAAATAATTTAACCTTTTACACTATCCACCTATTTAACCGTTCAGTCATTCCAACTATATTAAACCTCATCTACCTAGTTCAGTCATTCCAACTATATTAAACCTCATCTACCTAGTTGTCATTCCAACTATATTAAACCTCATCTACCAAGCAAATCATTTAACCATTTGAATCCTATGGCAGGTGTTCGGGCCACCTGTTTCAACTGCCATTCTCAGGCTTTAAGCATACAAACTGGCCCTATTAAGACTACACATCCTGTTCAACTGCTTCCTCTGCCAGAAACTGTTTCAAAATAAAAGTCCTCACTACAATATTTCACTGTTAAACAATTTAACCCTTTAAACTACTGAACTTTTTAACTGTTCAGCCATTGTAACTGTTACTTGTCATCAACTATGACTCCTACCCACTGTAGCTAGTTAGCATGGTTAACATAGTTAGCATACTAGCATGTTAGCATGTTAGCATGTTAGCATGCTAGTTAGCATTTTTAGCAAAACTGCTAAAAATGATTAGCTAAGTTAGCTAAGTCACATGGTTAGCATAGTTAGCATGCTAGCATGTTAGCATGCTAGTTAGCATTTTTTACAAAACTGCTAAAAATGATTAGCTAAGTTAGCTAAGTCACATGGTTAGCATAGTTAGCATGCTAACATGTTAGCATGCTAGTTAGCAATTTTTGCAAAACTGCTAAAAATGATTAGCTAAGTTAGCTAAGTCACATGGTTAGCATAGTTAGCATGTTAGCATGTTAGTTAGCATTTTTAGCAAAACTGCTAAAAATGATTAGCTAAGTTAGCTAAGTCACATGGTTAGCATAGTTAGCATGTTAGCATGCTAATTAGCATAGTTATCATAACTAATAAAAATGATTAGCTAGGTTAGCTAAGTCATATGGTTAACATAGTTAACATTTTAATATTGTTAGCATGCTAGTTAGCATAGTTACTTGGTTAGCATTATTATCTTTAACATAGTTAGCATAACTACTAGCAAACATGAGAGCCATTCCAATTGTTAGTTATCGTCAACTATCTGCCTAAATAATTTAACCATTTCAATTATCAACCTATTTAACTGTTCAGTCATTCCAACTATAGTAAACCTTATCTACCAAGCAAATAATTTAACCATATGAACTCATCATATTTTTGCATTTTCATGCACTGTATTTCCTTCAGGAAATGCTTTTCTAGTTATTCTTCTTCTTCTAACGCAGTTAATGCAGCTTCAACCGTTTAACGTAGAAACTTCATTTAAACTGCGTTGCGTAGGTCTTACTTATGACATGTGGGCTTTGTATTTTTCATCTTTGTAACTTTTATACTTTTTAAACTATTAATTAAAAACTGCTCAAAATTTCCCCATAGACTTAACATGGGCTGATGACATCACAATGGACTAATTAACTTGATTTGCACCTGGTATCATCTTCCAGCTGCTCATCTAGGCCCCATCAAAGAATCAGTTCAACTGATTGCACCTGTATCAACTGCTTTCTACTGAACTAGACCAACTCTCTCTGTCTCTCCATTCTACAAGGATATAAGACACATTTCCTCCAACTTTCTATCAATTCATCCTCTTCAAACCATTCACTCATCCACCCATTAAACTATCCATCAACATCCATTAAACAATCTGCCTATCAACATCCATTCAACTTTCTGTCTATCAACATCCATTACACTATCTACATTTAACTTTTAAACTATATACTCTGTCTCAGGCTTTAAGCATACAATATGGCTCTATTAAGACTGCCGTTAAGCAATTAGAATCCTATGGCAGGTGTTCGGGCCAGCTGCATCAACTGCCAGTCTCAGGCTTTAAGCATACAAACTGGCCCTATTAAGACTACACATCCTGTCCAACTGCTTCCTCTGCCAAAAACTGTTTCAAAATAAAAGTCCTCACTACAATATTTCACTGTTAAACAATTTAACCCTTTAAACGACTGAACTTTTTAACTGTTTAGCCATTGTAACTGTTACTTGTCATCAACTATGACTCCTACCCACTGTAGCTAGTTAGCATGGTTAGCATAGTTAACATGTTAGCATGTTAGCATTCTAGTTAGCATTTTTAGCAAAACTGCTAAAAATGATTAGCTAAGTTAGCTAAGTCACATGGTTAGCATAGTTAGCATGTTAGCATGCTAGTTAGCATTTTTTAAAAAACTGCTAAAAATGATTAGCTAAGTTAGCTAAGTCACATTGTTAGCATAGTTAGCATGCTAACATGTTAGCATGCTAGTTAGCATTTTTTGCAAAACTGCTAAAAATGATTAGCTAAGTTAGCTAAGTCACATGGTTAGCATAGTTAGCATGTTAGCATGCTAGTTAACATTTTTTCAAAACTGCTAAAAATGATTAGCTAAGTTAGCTAAGTGCCATGGTTAGCATAGTTAGCATGTTAGCATGTTAGTTAGCATTTTTTAGCAAAACTGCTAAAAATGATTAGCTAAGTTAGCTAAGTCACATGGTTAGCATAGTTAGCATGCTAGCATGTTAACATGCTAGTTAGCATTACTGTTAAAAATGATTAGCGAAGTTAGCTAAGTCACATGGTTAACATAATTAGCATGTTAACATGCTAATTAGCATAGTTATCATAACTAATACAAATTATTAGCTAGGTTAGCTAAGTCATATGGTTAGGATAGTTAACATTTTAATATTGTTAGCATGCTAGTTAGCATAGTTACTTGGTTAACATTATTATCTTTAACATAGTTAGCATAACTACTAGCAAACATTGGAGCCATTCCAACTGTTAGTTATCGTCAACTATCTGCCTAAATAATTTAATCATTTCAATTATCAACCTATTTAACTGTTCAGTCATTCCAACTATAGTAAACCTTATCTACCAAGCAAATAATTTAACCATATAAACTCATCATATTTTTGCATTTTCATGCACTGTATTTCCTTCAGGAAATGCTTTTCTAGTTATTATTATTATATTAAAAATAATAAACACACCGCTGTGTTGCCATTCTAGTTTGAAAATGATAAGCATTTTAAAATGTTGGGATGGGCTATAGTTATGTTTGTTCATCTTATGGATTAAAGCACAAGAGTTTCTCTGCAGTCACAGCATTCCAGGAAGTATATAACTTGGCATTTACTCACATTGGATAGGACTGGTCTGAAATGATCACCGCTAGAACTACTTTCATTGCTATAACCTGTAAGAAAATCTAGAAATACCACAGTTGTATATTAGGACATGCTGCTTCCAACTAACAAGTGCTTCACATATGAAATGACAATTTAACATTTCTGTGTTGCAATGTTTTTTTTTTTTTTTTCCTTTATTTAACCAGGGGGGTCATATTGAGACTATAATCTGTGACACAATTATGAATGCACAATTTCTAAAACTGTACAATGGAGTTTAATCTATTTGTTTATGCTGAAGTATAAAGTAATATGCACAATACCTGTTAAGAAAAGGTGTCCAGAGTATCTTACTTATTATGACCTGGTTGTCAGAAAATGAACGACACTTCTGTTGACAACAGAATTCCAGACCATTTACATTACATTTACATTACATTTAGCAGACACTTCTTGACCAAAGTGACTTACATATGTCAGCTATATTACAAGGGATCACATTGTCCCCGGAGCAACTTGGGGTTAAGTGCCTTGCTCAAGGGCACAACGGTGGAAGCCGGGAATTGAACCGACAACTTTCAGGCTATTGCACGCTAGCCCAGCTCCTTAACCACTACACTACCACCGCCTCCAGACCAGTGGTATATATGCAGTTTCTCACAAAGTAAATATTTAATCAGACTTGATTTTATCCAAGATCATTTCCTTTTGACCTTTGTATTTAGAATCTCTCCAAAGACAGAGTAGTTTTGTTAATATTCAACTGTTTACGGTCAAGTTTTGTTTTTTTCTTAATAATTTTTTGGGGATTCCTGGGACACCATTGCACCTGTAGGGCCTACACATGAAGCTTGGCATGCTGGTGATCCAGTTAAGCTGATAAGGTCGATCATAGTTTCAATTCCCAGGGGCCACCCATCCCTCTTCATACTGAGACCACCTAAATGCAAGTGTTTACTCTGATAAAGCCATTAATGTTTATTACTTAAACTATTTAATCCAAGAGCATTTCCTTTTTGAACTTTGCATCTTAAACGCTCTACAAAAACAAGGTTGTAAAATCATACAATTCTGAAATGTCTACTAAGTTTAATGAGACACTAAATTAGTTTCAAACAATGGATTCATTTTGATGTTAGCATCATAGCTTGTTAACTTGACCTAAATGCAGACAATTAACAATATTTCTCAACATTTTTGAGAAAGCAAATTGCTACAAATTAATGTTAGTAAATTCAAAATATATAATGCTACCTAAATTGAAATGCAAGTGAAATTCGAGAATTGAATCGGAATTTAAAAGCCAATTTCATTTAAATTCTGGAATTGTACACAACCCTGATTGCCTGAGTAAAGCGAATGTGTATAATAGGCTATATGCGGTAACTGCTAGCGATAGAGAGGGAGCGATTGGCAACAAGTTATAAGACTAAGTAAGAGTGTGTAAGTGTGTGTGTCTGAGAGACTTGTGTGAGTGCCTAGTATAGTAGCGGTTACTGCGAGCGAGTGAGAGAGAGCGAGAGAGAGAGAGAGAGAGAATGGCAACAAGTTATAAGAGTAAGCGAGAGTGTGTACGTCAGGATTGTGTAAAATTGTTTGCACTCTGTGCAATTTGCACTTTAAATGACAACAAACACACAAAAGATCCATTGATCCCTTCATGCTGCTTTGCACACACATATTATTTTATGCAGATTATGTATTTTAGTTAATATAATATGGTTACAATTCTCATTTATGTCCAGAGTACTATAACACAGATTAAAACTAGATGTAATGCCAGAGGAATTACACTAGTGGATGGAAAGCTGCTGGCTTAATGTTGGTGGGAGATTCCTGAAAGGAAGAGGTTCATACAAACCCTCGTACCAAAAAACCTTGTGTGTCAAGGCGTTCTTGAGATATAACACTCAAGGTGTTTTTGACCTTGACATTTGACCTTTGACCTCCAACATCAATTCACTTTGAGTCCATACAAACACTCATACCAAATTTCAGGCATGTATGTCAAGGCATTCTTGAGATATCACGCTCAGAGTATTCATGGACTTGACCTTTGACCTCCAACATCAACTCACTTCATCTTTGAGTCCATACAAACACTTGTACCAAAGTTGAAGCATATGTGTCAAGCCGTTCTGGAGATATAATGTGCAAAGCATGAGATATGGCTGTGACTTTTATTTTGACACACGGGAAACACTTAAACAGGATATGTATATTTTTAACTTTTTACTTGTTTATTTGTTTTGTTGTATGTCTTGGTGTCTACGCCGACTACGCTGCTCCGTCCGGCATCTTTTGTGTTTGTTATTTTTTAAATGTATTTGTCATGTCTTGATGTCATGGGCACGCTGGCGACTATGCCGCTCCATCCGGCATCTTTTGTCTTTTTATGTGGCTTTGGGTTGCACTCTGTGCAGCTTTAAAAATAAAACTGACTTGACTTGACTTGACTTGTAGTTCAGGGAGAGCCAGATTGTATGCTAAGAAGCTGAGACAGTTGGATTCAGGTGACACCTGTGCCAGTGTTCTGACTAGCCCGCGCAGCTGACTTTATTATGACATCACAGCCTCCATTCAAGTCTCTGGGGGTGAAAAGAGCTTTTTAACATTTTTAATCCCCTATTTCTCAAAAAGAATAAACTTTTTTAAAAATCTGAAATAATAACTCTCTTGTCCAACTCCAGACCTACACAACGGTTATTTCAACATGTCTGTACATTAAGCGGTTAGAGTCGCATTCATTCTTGAAAAGGTAAAAAGAAAAGGTTATAAGAAGAAGAAAAAGCCAGGAGATTTCAAGATAGTGGATTCCATCCACTATAACTATTTGTTTTAATCTGTGCTATATGTGCTACCTTCATGTCTGACTATTGGGAGTCAAAACCACACAGAACATCTAAGAAAATATTGCCTTTCTATTAGGCTACCTTCTTTATTTTGACTAGCTGGCTAACCTACAACAACTTTTATTTTGACTTTGTAAACGAATGAGGTGACCCGGAAACAATGTCTTGAACTCTTGTGGTGTTCTGAAATCGAGGCTTTTCGCTTCATCTGAAGTCGTGATACGATGCCAGGGTGGAATCTCGACTGTCAGTGGTATGATTGATATCTAAAATAAACAGGTAATATTGTCATTCACACGTCAAATTGATCCACGCCACACCACAAAAGACTACTTGGTATACATATGTAACAACACAGATGGCATTATCGCAGGCTGAGGCGGTTTAATGTTAGCGCACCATAACATAAGCTAGCTTTCGCTCGCTAACTAAAGTTGCTTGCTACCTGTAATGTATGAGATGAGCAGCTGGAGACGTTTGTTTATATGGCAAGTCGGAGAACCATAGATGATACAAGGACTATAGACATCTTATCTGATCACATTGCCCCTGCACTCCTTCTAGGCAAGTATGCGTTATCACCGATTAGTTTGGTTCGGCTAGATATTCCGTCAGTTTGGCCCACTGTTGATAGCTAACGTTAGATTGCGAGCCAACCGATAGCCAGCTAACAGCTAACTTGAACGTGACGTCTTATTTACTTTGCTAGCAAACGCCGTAATAATGGTTAATAGTTTAGTACCCCAGCCGTAACTAGCATTCTTAGCAACATACATCGCTTCTCAATGGCGTAGGCAGTGGGTAAGAGTTGCATGTCAGATCAGTTAAGAGTGAGTAAGAGTGCCAAATAATGTCAGCGATATTTTCTGTTAACTGTTTATACTGTGTATTACTCTGTACTAGTAGCGTTAGCAAGTGTAGGCTTGGGTGCGGTGTTGTGCTTCGTGCGGCATGATGTGTTAATTAAGCAGCTATATATCCTGCACCAATTAATCGGATTGAATCCAAAAGAATTTACTTATGCACTAGATGACATCGGGTGTTTTGGTGGTGTTTACAGGTGAGCCCATCTTAATGTGTATCTGAGAGTGCACACACAGCCTGCTGTGAGGGCTAAGATGCCGATCCCTCCCCCTCCCCCTCCACCACCTGGAGGACCACCTCCTCCTCCCACGTTCAGTCAGGTAAGCTTACTGTCCCCTTGTCAGTTAAATAATCATGTGTAACCTAGTATGTACAGCTAAACTCATGATTAACACTGTGATTGATGAATATTGAATGGTGTGACAGATGCACGCTCAGTGGTCTCTTGAAAAAGATTTGTGCATCGTAGCTTCCTCTCCATTAACTAACCATCGTAGCTGCTTCTCCAGTAGCCACTTCTCCATTTACTAACCTACAAATTGTACAGCGTAGTGAAGATATAACCCGTGTTTCTGACATTTAGTGGGAATTAAACCATGGGCCTGTGGGCTTTGCCTTGGTGATTTTCCTATGCTCAAAAAAAAAAACCTTGCACCTCTGTTTTGCCAGGCCAACACAACCCCACCCAAACTGAACAAAGATGAGACCAAGGGACGTAATGCTCTTTTGACCGACATCTGCAAAGGAACTAACCTGAAGAAGGTTGCTGTTGTCAATGATCGGAGTGCACCCGTCATCGAGAGTAAGCTGTTAACATAAATACATATTGAGGATTCTAGAACAAGTATAAACCTTTTTCCAAACATATATTTACAAGGCATTTGGAAAGTTAGATTATTAATAATAAGAAAATAAATGTATCATGCATTTTAATGTAATGATCATTTTCATCATCAGTGCTTTTGTCAGATTTACACACCTGAGATCAGTTCACCACAGTTATGAAGACTTTGTTGTATATCACCTTATTGTAGTGCTTACAAGAAAGCCATCCCTGTCACAGAAAAAAAAGCAACGATTTCATTTGAGTTTGGTAGTTTAATGGTTATTGGCATATGTACATGTGCTCGTGTATTTGTGTCCTCCACAGAGCCCAAAGGAGGGGGTGGGGGCGGAAGCAGTGCCAGTCCAGGGGGTGTGTCAGGTGCCGTGCAGCCAGTGGGCGGGCTCTTCCAAGGAGGCGTGCCAAAGCTGCGACCAGTCGGAGGCAAGTGCCTACTATACTGCTATTAGGCTTGTTTGACTTCGGCTGAGTCTGACTTGGTCTGGCTTACTACGTAAACGTGATCTTCAGAGCCTAGCCGGGAGGAGCTACAACAGAGGGCAGCTCATCCCGGACAGAAAGGCTACAGTCTGCCTGACGTGACTCGCGGGAGACATCGCGGGAGATATCGCGGAATGTTGTTTGCAATAAACACAGCAGAACTTTCATTCTTACTCATTAAAATGAGCATGATGACTGACGAAATAAATTCTTATGATGTAGTTTAAATAAACCACTGTTGTCATACAGTTAACAGGCCTGCATTGTAGCACATACATTCAATATCAAGTGTTTCCCCTATATGTGTGTCTATCTATTTAGCCAACAGCAGAAAATAACAGAATATCCAAACGTTTTCAGTAGGCTAGCCTACCATTGTTGCAGAAATCACGTATAAGAAGGTATCCCTTCGATTTCTGTTTATTTTCGCATATTCCAACATAAGGAAGCAGCATGAGCCTCTAGTCATAATCGTCATGAGGACATTCCTCCAAAATGGCCCTATCACGTCTTTGAACTGACGTCATGAGGGCGTGTTTCAGCTCGTGCAGCTCGTGGAAGGCAACTGCAAGATCTGTCTGCAGGCTAAGACTCCCGCGATATTTTAAGGCCATGTGACATGGTGTCACGGTGGTAAGTCCCTCCCCGGCTGACAGAAGTCGGACAGAATTTCTAACCAGTATGCATTGCGTCCATCCCAGTATGCATTGTGTTCAACCCAGCATGCATCACATCAAGTCAGATCTGCACAGATCTGCCGCAAGTCGAACTCCCCTATTCTTTCACACGAACATACAGGCATTTGTGGGCGTTTTTGGGAGGTAACCAGGGCGTAACCAGGTACGCCATGCTGTTGGAGGTAAAAAACAAACGCTGCATTGCCATTGAGATCACATAGTAAGAAGCTGGCTCCAGGGTTATAAAAGTGTTTGTTTAGTTGTATAATGAAAGCACAGTTTTATAGCTATCCATGTGTGTTCACTTCTGGCTCTTTGGCTATGAATTTTGTAACTATAGCGGGCTATTTAACCTCTTTAAAACACTAAACACATTGGAGGTGTCAAATGTTGAGTTACTCCAGTCTAGATTTTTTGATGTTAATCACTCCTATGATGTATTGCTATTTTCTATCCAAAGAAAAATGCCTGTTTCGAAGTTAACTGATGGTCAAATCAACGTCAGCTCTGTTATTGTTTGCACCTCCAAGTGGTCTGTGACGTATGTTTGTGTGAAAGAATGGGAAAGAATGCTAGGCAAAGTGCAATGTCAGTCTATGAGCAAAGTTCTCGTGCATGAACTAATGACATCATGTAGCATGGGACAGCTTTTAGCTGACCCACCGCTGTTTATGCTTAGAGTCTTTCTTGTGGTATTACATTTGCAAATAGAATTTGCATAGTTATTCAGCAAGCTTTAGTAAGACCCAAGCTTTAGTTTAGACCATTAGGGCCCTAGATGTTAGTGTTTTATTTGTGCATTCAAACCTTGTCTATATCATGATTGGGTCCCAAAACCAAGGCCTGTGAAATATTTCTGTCAAATCCTATGTCTTCATATTATTGTTAGCTCTTGATATTCAGTTTTACAACCTGAAACACATTATCTGGGAAGCAATGTTTGTGTATATATATATATATATATATGAAAAGTATTATTCATAGCCAGCCAAAACATGACACATTTGTTTTCAGTATGACTGCTGAACCATTCAAAGTCCGTACGGCATGCTCATTGATTTTCCACAGGGCTCTAAATTTGGAAAGAAGTGCAAAAAGAGTGACATTAAGATTGGTTTTAACTGGTCTTTGAAAGCATTTGATATCTATTATTATTATTTTTCTTCAAATACAATATTTTGTCATCTCAATATTTGAGCTCTCCACATATAATGAGCTTGAAAGTTGTGTTTTGTCTGTCATTGTCAAAGGACCAAAATGGTTTGTGTGGTAGCTAATAGTGTAAAGACTATGGTGGCTTGTTTAATCCATTTGGTCATCTTAATGAACCCCTTTGTCCATCTTAATGAATCCTGTGCTTCCCAGATGGTTCTGTTGGTCGGTCAGCACTGCAGCCTGGCTCTCGTCCCATGGCGCCCCGCCCTCCCGGTCGCCACGATGACAGCGACAGTTCCTCGCAGCAGCAGTCTCCAGGGTCTTCGTCGCCCCCCGAGCAGTCTCGGTCCCAGCGGCCCTCGCTGCCTGACTTGTCCCGCCCGGTTAGTGGTGGTAGCCCCTCATCCTCCTCCACCGGGATGAAGCACAGCAGCTCGGCCCCACCGCCACCCCCGCCCATGTCTCGCCGCGGCAACGCACCACCCCCACCCAAGGCAGCCACTCCCACCTCTTCCTCCTCCTCGTCTCCTTCCTCCTACAACCGTGAGAAGCCCCTGCCCCCGACACCAGGGCAGCGGGGCTCCTCGCCCGCCCCTGGCCGTGAAAGTGCCCCCCCGCCACCGCCACCACCCGTGAAGCCTCCGCCCTCCCCGGTCAACAACCGCCGACCTCCCACAGGGGGCTCCTCGTCCTCCACCTCCTCCTCCTCCTCCTCTTCCTCGCTGGCCCCCCCGCCTCCTCCGTACCGCCAGGGTATGGTCAACGGGCCTTCGAGCCCGGGCAGCGAGGGGGCCCCCGAGCTGCCTCAGAGGCACAACTCTCTCAGCAAGAAGCCGTCCTCCGCCGGGCACACCCCTACACGTGCCCACGCACCCCCGCCACCCCCCTCGCCCTCTCCGCCGGGTGGTCGGCCCCCACCTCCTGTGCGAGACCCTCCTGGCCGAGGGGCAGGTAGGAGCCCACTGGAGCGAGCCCTCTTCTCCCCATCTCTCTCCTGCTCTCTGATTAGGGGTGGGCGATATGGACAAAAAATAATATCTCGATATTTTTTGTGATTTTGACGATAACGATAATTAGTCGATATCCTTTAAAAAAATGTTTTTGTTAAAGTCTGAGTTACTTTACAGCTCATTATTTGTTAATAGCATCATTACAATAATAACCAATAACCTACTGTAACCTGTGACTTTTTAACCAAATCAACCAATGCATTGTCACTCTATGACACATTTCCAATTCTGCCCCCACTTGTGTGTGTGGCAATGACATGGTCTAGCCAGCTACATTAGAGAAGATGAATAGGCAGTTTCCCAAGAGAAAGTCTGAAGCTGAAGTTCCTTTCAAACCTTTACATTGGATTCACTGTAAAATAAGAGCAGACCAACAGAGTAGCCTACATCTCAGTTATTTCCTTATATGTTTTGTTTTAGAGCAATCACGTAGGTTAGCATTCCAAGTTACAGAATAGAAACTAATGTGTTAGCTTATGGCTAATGTATGAGAAATCCCATAGAGATGCTAAGGGTTAGCATAATCGGTAAACGTAGATATTTAGAGCGAACTTCAGTCGATTTACAAAAGAGTTACATGAGAATAGTTATTTGTTTACAACTGACTATTAAAATACCCAAAGTCTAATGTTTTCTCTCCATATAATACCATGTAGGACAAAACGTGACTGTCTCATCAATGCTACTTGAACAGAAGTAGCCGCATAAAATCCCAAGTAGGCTACTCTTGCTGCACAAAATAAACATTAGGCGTGCGTGGGACAACGTTGGGACAGTAGTGATCACGTGACACTTGCTCTGCTGCACTTCTCCCGCATAGCCTACCTCCTGGGAATGTATGAGTCTTCAGTGCGTGATTTCGAGTGTTTTTTCCCCATAAGTAATTTAAATACTCGATAATGTCAATTTGCACATCGTTAAAACAACAATCACGATATTATCGCAGACGATATATATCGCCCACCCCTATCTCTGATGCTATTTCTCTCTCTGTAGGGAGACATTTGCTAGCATAATGTATTTCGTCATTTGATAAGCTGGCACTGCCACTAACGATTTTCTTTGTTTTGGTGTATGGACATGTGTATCCTCTGTGTGTATGTTTATTAATGCCTTTTGTGTGTGTGTGTGTGGGGTTTACTTTGTTTTGTGTGTGTGTGTCATTCTGTGTGTATGTTTATTAATGCCTTTTGTGTGTGTGTGTGTGAGGTTTACTTTGTTTTGTGTGTGTGTGTGTCATTCTGTGTGTATGTTTATTAATGCCTTTTGTGTGTGTGTGTGTGTGTGTGTGTGTGTGTGTGTGTGTGTGTGTGTGGTTTACTTTGTTTTGTGTGTGTGTGTGTGTGTCATTCTGTGTATAGCCCCTCCCGTGCCTGGGCAGCCGCCGCGGAATGGCCGAGAAGCCCCTCCCCCGCCGCCCCCGTACCGGACCCACGGCGGTACCCCCGAAGCTCCTGGTCGAGGCAAGCCTCCCCCTCCTCCCTCCCGCACCCCTGCCGGGCCCCCGCCCCCTCCCCCGCCCATCCGAAATGGACACACCTCCACCCCCCGCTCCTTCGTAGGTGAGTTTGCGCTCACGGCCTCCTCATGTCACCCACATCTCTTAGTCTCTCTCTCATTCACCACATCATGGCATCAATGTCAGTCTGCCCTCTCTACATCTCTCCATCTGACCCAACACACTCTGATTTCCTAATTAACTGTGTGTGTGTGGGGGGGGGGGGCAAGGCTGTGCATTTATTTGATATTTTATTATTGATATTATTATTATATACAGTGTGTGGCATCTGGCCCTGAATGATATGGTTTACAGTGAGTGTGTTGAGGGAGTTCACATGAGTGTCTTGCGTGGACCTCTGGATGTCACTGTCTGTTGAACGTCATGGGAGCACTGACCATCAACTGACAATTTAGGGGTTTTATACTAGACTCGTATGTGTAGACTTTAATATGTGTATATGTGTAAAGCTGTGAGGCCACAAGTCTGGAAAAGACAGACCCCTGTCAATCATTTCCAATGCATTGAAGGGCATTTCAGCATTGTGGCAGCAGCCGTTCAAACATTTGATTTTCTGTCGAGGGAGGTGGAGATTTCCACAGCAACGCCACAGTCCTGCTCTGGCTTATAAATCTTTCCCCTGGGGTTAGCGGACCTGTCGGTAGAGCAGCACACAGTGGGCCTCCAGAGAGAGACTGCTCCTTGTGTTGTTTTTCTCTCTCCATGAGCCACGTGAGGAGCTATTCAGCCAAGTCAGGGCTTGAGCTCCTTCCAGCCTCCACAGTGTGTGAGTTGGGTAGCACTGGTCCCCAGCCAGCTGGGATAAAGCTTGAAGTCTCTGGTCAGGCATGTCATTTTCTCTGTGAAGGGCCTTGTTATGGGGCTATGTCCCAATGGGCCTCTTCTGCCCACTCCTCCTCAGCTTGTGTCCTTGTCTTCTCCTACGGGGGTAAAGGCCCAAGTACTGTATACTTCTACGGATGCAGTCTATGCACTAAACGGATGACCCAAAATTCGACAGACAGCTGGTCCTTATGGCCACATTTTGTGTCCGTACGGGTCTTGCGTATTGCCTTTGTAAAACTGGATGTGTAGTACTATGCCAATCCAGTAGATGGGAGAAGGGCACGCTGGTACGCACCACCGTATGACCATACAACATAGCCATATGTGCAGAAGTATACTCGTTGCTTAACCCATTTACTCCTAATATGCCTGCAAAAAACGCCTATAGAATCCTATGGCATTCTAGACTATACAACCTTATTTCCTGAGGGTTTTCTGAAAAAATACTAAGAATTGTTAACGTCTACCAAAACCTTAATATCTAAGCCTCTGTACACCTAGAAACATGAAATAAAAAGCATGCTGCGCTTAGTGTTGTCACGATACCAAAATTATGACTTCGATACGATACCTGTCATAAATATCACGATGCTCGATACTAAAACGATACTACGGCGAAATCCTAAGATATCTGGAGAAGAAAGGACTCATACCTCCTCCAAGTGTATTGAGTCATTTGTGTTGAATTTGGTGCACTTTTGTAGTGTGTAGGTCAATTCTGGGTTCTAAACTTCTAAACTTCCTACATAATGATTATTTTTTTATAGTCAGTAAAATAGTAGGCCTAATTTCTGTGATTAAGTCCTTTATTGTTTGTTATAGTTAATTTACATTGTGTTGTGTTTTGGCAATAAAGTAGCTTTAAATAGCCAAACTAGGCTAGATCAAGGTCAGTGTTCAAATTACTGCATGCAAATCACTGAATGCTATGCAGAGGGGCCTAATCTTTAGGCCATCTGATGTACTGTATAGGCTACCCTAGGCCTTCCCGTGTTCATGGGATTTCTTTGACAGTTGCAAAGGGGAAAATGTGAGGATAGTCTTCTTTGCGCCCAGTGTACAAGTACGACGTTCCAACCACTCAGGTCTTCGTCAGATAGGCCTACACCATTACCTGTTGCAATATATCTGTGTGCATTACTACATTACGTCTATTTCTTTGATAACATGATTTGCTAGCACGTACTGTAACAATACGCCGCTATTATTATTAGGACTCAACACGCTTTGGTGGTATTATGCTGTGGGCTTTAATTAGCGCATTTCGGGTAGCCTATCCTACATCTGGGCAATAATTATTGAACAAATTGCAGTCTACATGCCATGACAAATATTACCAGTAGTAGGCTACTGACCGAACATGAAATAGATCGTTTACAAGTTATGGTAATGTTATTCTGGCGTGAACATTGCTCTTTCATCACGTTAGCACCCTATGATTACAGCTCGTTATGTCTCGTCAAAATGATTACAGCTCGTTATGTCTCGTCAAAATTCATTGATGAAGGAAGGTTCGCTTTATCCCAGAGAACCATACTTGTTTCACTTAGGCTAGACTAAAACATAAGAGAAGAACTTGGCACTAACCATGTAGTCGTGTTTTCTATAGCATATTCGTTAACCTGTCGTTCTTTGAACTCTTTAAAAATGTTGGGATATGTCTGCGAGGTGTTTTGCCAAGTTCCATGCGTAGCCTACTGCTTTTAAATGACTTTGTGTACCTGATGGCTTGGATATCCGAAATAGTTGTAGATTTCACTGCACCTTTTGTTTTATCCACAAGGCCTAGAACTGTCGGCAAAGAACTATGACGTTGGCTGCGCACTCACTCACTCAGAGCTGCCTGCTTGACACGCCCACTTGCCTAGATGCGTGAAAGGAGCAGTGAGAACAGCAGTTCACACAGACACAGAACATTATTATTTTAATAAAGTATCGATTCTAAAAACGTCTGAAATCGTATCGTTTTTTGCGTGAAGGCATCGCGATACCTTTTTAGTATCAATACACCGTGCAACACTAGCTGCGCTACTCAGCAACCAGCGGGAGATTCAATGCTGCACTATGCAGCAACAGGCGGGAGATAGAATGTTGCGTCGTGCAGCATCCGAGGGAAATTGTGGTAGCACAGTGGCTAAGGAGGTGGGCTAGCATGCAGTAGCCTGAAAAGTTGTGGATTCAATTCCTGGCTTCCACTGTTTTGCCCGAGGGCCTCTGCACTCAATTGGATAGACCTAACCAATCAGAGCAACGAAATAGCTTACCATGAGCTGTAGGAAGAACACACAAACCATCCTTCTTCTCCACAAATGTCTTAATATTGTTTTCTGGTCTTTTGTAAAAGTTATAGTGCTGTCAATATATCCTACAACACCCGATAGCGAAATCTAAGACAAAATACGTAGCAGGGTAGGCAATTTGGAAAAACGGGTAGGATGCTGATTTAATGGATCTTTCCATTTTTACTGTTTCTTTTTTTCTTTCTTTCTTTCTTTCTTTGTTCGATTCTTTCTTTCTCTTTTTTCCCCTCTCTCCTTCAACTCTGCAACTCTCTCGCAGATGACTTTGAATCTAAGTATTCCTTCCACCCTCTGGATGACTTTCCCCCTCCAGAGGAGTACAGGCACTTCACCAAGATTTACCCCAGCAAAGCCAACAGAGGTGAGCTTCCGCAGCTCTGCGTGCGTGCTCGCGCGCGCACGTGTGTGTGTGTGTGTGTGTGTGTGTGTGTGTGTGTGTGTGTGTGTGTGTGTGTGTGTGTGTGTGTGTGTGTGTGTGTGTGTGTGTGTGTGTGCGTCTGCATGCGCATACAATATAGCATACAGGGCTGTATGTTATGTTAACTTTTTTTGCTCATGGCATTGGTGCTACAGAAGCTGATAGTTTTGTAGCGCAATCCACAAAATCTTTAGCATCAATATGACTAGTGTTTATGTTGGATAAAGTTTGTGTGACTGGCATGTCAGTGTGATTGACGTGTGTGACTGGCATGTCAGTGTGATTGACGTGTGTGTGACTGGCATGTCAGTGTGATTGATGTGTGTGTGACTGGCATTGCAGTGTGATTGACGTGTATGTATTTTTATTGACAGTGATGAGAGGAGCGCCGCCTCTTCCTCCTGTGGGGAGGTGAACACTGTGAACACCTGCTGACCAGAAGACAACAGTCTCTCACTTTCTCACACACACATACACACACACACACACATATCTACACAGTCATAGTGATAACTAATCTGCAAAACACACTCACATTACTCACTCATGGCTGTGTCTTCTTAACATACATGTCCTAACCAGACAGCATTCCACCTCATGCAAACACTCAAACTCCCAGAATGCACTCTGGTCTCCATCCCCTTTAATCACATCAGCCCACTTGAGCACCCGCCAGAGCTGAGGACCTCCACAGGGAGAGACAAAGATATCACAGATGGAAAAGATGCACAACTCCATCTGTTCATGTGATTTTGGTGGTGTAGAGATATGTTTTTGAAGAGGGAGAGACAAAGGCCAACGATTCCTTTATTGTTTTACTTACCTTTGTGTTGTTTGCCCTTTTTGACATGGCAGTCTTACCTGATGTTGGGGCATCCTTAACAAGAGATGTTTACCAAGTAACACTAATGCTAGCCTGAGTTGCAGGCTAAATTTGTGTGGTAGCTACCAGTCCTAGCCTTTGGAAGGCTTAAGGTGGTAGAAGCACCATTCCAAGCCATGGATTATAGTTTTGTCTCTTTGTTTAAGTTGTTGTGAAGATGTTTAGTGAAAGATTTTGAAGATTATGCACTGTGAACGTGTCAGTCATCAGGGAAACTGAAGAACTTAAAGACTTTCATACTGAGAGGCTGACAGAGACTTGTAACTGCTGCCACCTGGTGGCAGAGTATTGGAAGGACAGGGGAGAGGAGTACCCCCTGGTGGACAGAGAGGGCATTATTATTCCATTAATGCTTGAAGAATGCTTGGTCAAATTGGCCTGAACCTCTCAAAGACACTCTAACCTCTTCTTGTGGATCAACATGAGGAGGGCACTTTTTGAGACCATGTTCTCTGAGAAGACTACGAAAAAGTGCCAACGGAAGCAAAATCCCAACTGGAACAGGTTGTTTACCCGGCCACTCATTCAACGGCAGACCACACCTTTACCCATGGACTCTGCATGCATGTCTGTAAAAACTGGAGCGCATTTAAGCAAAAGGGTCAAGGGCTGACTGTGTAGTGGTATGGTACACAGACTCCCAGAAAATGAGCAAGTATTTGGGATGCACAACAGTAAGGCACCGGTCACCGGTTTTATTTGCCCAAACAGATACCAGTCAATCAATATGTTACTCCAAACCATCAGCATGTGCTTCCAAGCGCCATTTTGTACATGTATGATGATTTTTTTTTAGTTTTTTTTTAGTTTTTTTTTTTTAAATCCATATTCACAGAATCAGGCAAGTTTGCATGATCCCAATTGTGCCAGATAGGCCAAGACAGCGCGTCTTGGATCACCTGTTCAATATGCTTTGTGTACGCAGAGAGAACTCTAGTGTTTCAATTGCTACTCTTACTGGTAGCAGTCTATATCTACACATACTGTAAATGCATGGCTTGGCGCTCGTCCAAAAGGCAGTACAAGTCCAAGTGAATTACTGTATTGGTGTATAATGGAAAGACCCCATGCTGACCAGGTGGCTGTTTTACCTGAGAGAATGGGAAAGGGGCATTTGGGTGGAGCAGCTGCTGCTTATGTGCAGTGCTGTGCTAAAGAGGGGCGAAGCATTAACCTGTAATCTTCTGACCATTGTTGAAACTGCAGGTCAACACAGTGGTTTGGATTTGAACAGAAAATCCAGTATTTCTTTTTTTGTCATAGCAGGTTGCATGTCATTCCTTTAATTATCCAAAATTCTTTGAACCATGAATCATGAAAGTCTTGTTATTATTTTTTTCTCCCAGCACTGAGAATCTTGCCTTTTTTTATTGGCAGCATGGAGATGTTTAATGATTCTATATGCTTTAAACTGATGCAGACAGATGCAGATTTCGTGCTGCGTATAAAAACATTAAGGATACAGTTAAAGGTGCTCTAAGCGATGTTACACGGTTTCTAAGCTAAAACATTTTCTGTCACATACAGCAAACATCACCTCACCATCCACTAGCTGCCTGTACCCTGAATACACTGTAAAAAACACGTCTGTGGACAGCCCAGGCTCCAAAAACGGCAACAAAAACAACTTGGTCCAGCCTGGACCATAAAAACATAACAAACTGTTATCACCGACGAGATGCGCATATAGGAGAGTTTCAATTGCATGGGAGGGAGTAGCGAGCTAGCTCTCTGTTTTGTTTGAACATCAACAGATGTGACTTTACCATCGCTTAGAGCACCTTTAAACTACATTAGGTTAAATGAAGGGTTATCCAAACAGGTTTTCCTCCTCTCTTTGTTGTTAACTTTATTGAACTCTGTGGAAGTCTAACGCACTAGTTTCAGTTTCAGTTCATTTCTTGGTTTACATAAACACTGATTCAGACCTTTGGGAGAAAAGGAAGTTAAGATGGCATCAGTGTTATTATTGGGAGATAATCCTTTGCCCTCCAACCTGTAAGTCAGCAACCCAGCACGTATAGGAGTAGGTGTACTTGCAGGAGGAGGAGACAGGATGGTGAACCATTCCATAAGGCTTGTTCCTATACCTGTGGTTCCTGGCCTGTGATCAAGTGTGCGTTTGCCCTGTAATCTGTATACTGTACCATGACAATTAACCCCTTGTCCACCACCATCCTCCCCAAAACCCCTACCAAGAAAACAAAAACAACAAAAAAATAAATCCAAAAATGCTTACAGCTTTGCATCCTACATCACTCCCTCCCACCTCCTTGTTTCTGGTGGTATGCCTTATACAGATCTACTGTAACTTGTCGGTACGTGATTTGTAAGAAAATAAACACTAATCATACGAAACAAAAAAAAGTATATTTACACTAGGCCTACATGTAAGGCAATATGGTAGTAATAGCTATTGATCTCTTTTGAAGTTGTAAAAAGCTTGTAATATAGTGACTAAATGGAATTTTTGGTGGTGGGAGGGGATCAGAATCAACGGGAAAGATGCTGGCTTTGTAGCAAGCTGGCTGCTAATCGTTAGCTAGTTGCACTCTCTTTTATTCCTTTTCTGTCTTAAATCTTGCTTGCTTTTCGCTGTCCTTCTCCTCCATGCTGTCCCTCTCCAGTCCTGAAGGGGGCAGAGGGGGGCTGTAACTGTAGATATCTGCGGGAGCATTAACTTACTCACATTGAGAGAGCCTCCATTCCTTCTCACCCTTTTCCCCCATTTCACTCTATTCCAGGCTTTTAAAAAAAACTAATGAAAGCTCTAGTCTTCTGTCGTTTGTTGCACTTCTCTCTGCCAGTCGTGTTGTACAAGGCAAAAAATAAAAACCTTAGAGAAAAGCGGACGTGTCTCTGGTTTGCTCATTTCATTATTGTCTTCTGTTGAGGTGTTGCTCACGACTTTAGAATAATCTGTAGTTTTTCAAAACCTCATATTTGGACCAGAATTGTCTGTGACCATATTACCATTATAACAGAGCATATTCACAATTAGTCTCCTTAATGGTTTGCAGTCTTTCTTTTGGTCTTGTAAAGTTACCAGTATGTAATACTCCAGCATGTGACTGCCAGATAAATGATGTCACGAGTAATGCAGGTTAAAAGGCAGCAAAGCAAGTGAGAAAGGCATAGGGCTGTTTTATGGTCTACGCAAGGTACTGTAGGCTACGTGGGCCTACATAGGGGCTAAATAGTCTCTCCTAGGTGCAGGCGTTCACACTAAGCAATTCCAGATAAGCCGTTTACAGTCTTCATCAGCAGTTTTTTCCCAATATTTATGAAGCTTTTTTTTTTACAGAATCTCTTGGAGCATAACTAGAGGGATGGTGTGTGTCAAGTATTACCTGCTGAGAAGTACAGGCATTTGGGCAGATCTCAATTCAGCCAGAGGAGCCAATCTGATACTCTTCCATTATCTTCCAATACAGTCAGTGGACCAGGGGCCTCATTTATAAAGCGTTCTTAGGCACAGATTTGATCTTAGACCGTGCGTACGCTCAAATCCATGCCAACGCTCAGATTTATAAAGACCGTCTTTGACGTGGAAAAGTGCTTATCTCCACGTCAGGTTCAAACTTGACGTACAACCATTTCTTTGTGGTAATACCGGGGTACTGCAAGTAATCTGAGGTCCAAGTGCGATGCATTTTCAAAATTCCAAGACCAACGATCTCATGTCTTTCTTTGCCATATGCATGATCAATATCAGAAGATTTTTAAAGACGTTTTTGGACGCAGCTTAATGTTTCATGGTTTGGCATAAAACTGCTAATGAGAACTATAGCCCCCTTAAGAAAGTGAAAAGACGTATACTTATTTCACAATATCTAAAAAAAAACCACCAAGACCTACGATAGAATAGCCTAATTGAAACATTCTTACAGGTGATCTAGTATATTTAGTGTTCTCACCAATCTAATATTGACCATCAAATGTCCAATTACCCTCGTTTAGGAGAGGAAGGCATTCAAAAAGGCATTCGAACAGTTTGATAATTTTGGAGGTTATTGTGCAGTATTGGGAATATAGGATAGTATTTGATCATACAGTTTTTAATGTTAAAAGTGAATAAACGTTTTTGAGAGGTGGATAAACTCTAATAAGAGGTGGGTAGGCCTAAACTCTATTTCTGAAATTTCAGAGGTGGATAAACTGCGTTTACTCGCGTTTAGCCTCCACTACATCCTAATTTGCGCTCATAGGCCTATTCCCAGCTTCGTAACAGAAAGGTAATATTTGACTGTAAGCTATACAATGTAGGCTATAGATATTTTATATAATATATAGCCTACACAACCAAGGGACGGAAGTTATCCTCTGAAAGCAGGGCATCTTCATATTTAGTGTTGCGTAAAGAGGTGCAGAGCGCGCACCTGTTTGCTTTTTTGACTGGCAGTGCCCAAGATCAGATGACAATACGTGAGTTGAATAATGTAGGATGCAATATAAAGGTAAGCCTAAAGCAAACAATAAAGGACAATGTTTAAGCCATTGGACATTATTGAAAGAAAACGATAGCAAAGATATGCAGAATGAATGAAAAATGACCGGCGGAGTAGGCTACTTTTCAGCAAAAACATAGCATACCCTAAAAGAAACGTGAAGCCTACATGACATATCACGCTTATAATTTAGTCCTCTGTTTTGTAGGCTAAATCAGCATATTACCCTGGGTCATATTGGAAACGTACAGTAGCCTACTGTACCATAACGTACAGGATTATATAGGCCTAGAGGTCTTTCCTTCATTAGCTAGGCCTACCCATTTTTTTTCTACAAAGTAGGCCTAGCTTACTTACAAACATACGAAATGTTGATTATTCACATTACTGCAAGCAAAAGGAATGAAAGCGAACAGAGGACAATGGACATGGATGCATACGATCTCTTTCCAGAAAGCTTTGCTGGAAAAAACATAATTAGGTAAGCTATTCGAACTGACGCATATAGGCTAGTTAACATCAGATGGCATGCTAGGCCTATACAATGTTTTCAATATATAATTTTACATAAGCTACAGCTTTTAGGCCATTGATTTCATTAAAACATATGCTAATGATATTGATGAGGGGGTGTTTACAAGGCGGAGACCTAAAACCATCCGGCTGCGCACAAGTTGACGTTCATTTGTGATTTATAATGGGCACATCTGGAAGGGTGGAGTACGCACGTTTTTTTGTGCGTACGTTCGTTTTCTCTGAATCACACGTACGATCATTTCAGAAATGATCTAAGATCAGATGAAGGATGGTTTCTACGCAACCCTTTTATAAATGAGGCCCCAGGAGATTACGACATGTTACTGTCAAGGGCAGTGTGTGGTCACGTGGGATGCAGCATAGGCCTACACTTACTGGAGCGCACACTACAGCTTTCTAGCTACTCTCGCTCACTTCGGTTCGCTGATGAGCGTCTGCTGTTTCGGCCCTTCATTAACACGAGGTCACAGTCAAGCCTCTCTTTGGCCAGCAGCCAGACCAACGGATACCCTCTGAATTACTGAAGCTAAGCAGGTGTGCACTTGGTTAGTATTTGGATGGGAGACCTTGAAAATGAAGTTGCTGCAATGTTGGTGGGTGGCCAGTAGGTGGCACTCTCCCTCTGGTCAAAATTTCAATCCCTATGTGCAGTGACGGGGACACTGCAGTAGAAGATGCCATCCTTCTGATGAGGTGTTAAACCGTCCTAACTCACTGTAGTCATTAAGGGTCCCATTGTTACTTATCACAATAAAAGAGTAGGGGGTTCCCTGGTGTCCTGGCTAAATTCCCAACCTGCCCCTTTAATCCCCCAGTGTAACTGGCTCATTCATTCATTCCCTCACTCTCCACCCCAAGCTGACGAACCTTCTGGCACATTAATGGCTCCCATGCATTACCCAGTGCTACACGTTGGTGTTAGTCAGTGATGTTCCTCTTTACTGTAAAGCACTTGGGGTGCCTTGATAAAGTGCTATGTATATCTGTTGTTCATGTTTAATGAAATTGTTTGTTATTATTTACTTTGGACAAAAGCATCTGCCATGAACCACGACCGTAACCATACATGCCAACCAGTACTGGTGGTTATATGGCCTATGATGAATTCTGAGACATCAATGTACCATAACTGAAAATGCCAACACATAACAAAAACAAGAAATCTCCACTGTAAGGCCATTAAGGCCATTCAATAATTTATTAATAAAGACGAGACACAAGTTTGAGATGAATGTTTAGCAATGGGGGAATACAGAGTTCACAACACTATTTACAGTAGATCCCCCCCCCCCCCTGACTAAGACACCATTTTCTGGGCTTCATATATCATAAAGACCTTCAGTTGCAAATTATCATACAATATAATAATATATTTTACCTGATTCAGAAGGCAAGGTGGAGAAGGCGGAGTAAGTCAACAGTGTTAGCAGCATTTAGAGAATTCAAAAAGTCTATTGTGGAATGGAATGAGTGTGCTTGCATCTGTGTGTGTGTGTGTCTGATTTGAGGACTGATCTGAAAAATGCCAGGGTGTGTGTGTGTCTGTGTCCTTTCATTCTGGGGGAGACTGAAAGATTGAGATGACAGGATCCTCGTGGTTGGTGACCACCAGCACGCTGCGGAACTTGTCGAAGAGAGTCTTTAGCTGTGAGCGGCGCATGTTCTCGTTGTACATGATCTCCTCCAGGTGGTGGTGCCCTCGGAAGTAGTGAAGCAGCCTGTCAGAAGACAGTTGTCCCAGTCTATCAAAATCATATCATATTATATACACTTTCTCATGTATATATCTATATTATAACTTTCTCATGTATATATCTATATTATATACACTTTCTCATGTATAACCTCTGAGCACCAATTTTGACACCAAGGTGAACATCTTGGTCTACCCATTAGTTAAGTTACAAGGACCACAATGATGTTCAAAGATGGAGATGATCATTTCCTAGAACTTTCTCTTCTAGTTGACACGTTCAGGGAATGCACCCCTGGATGGACGGAGTAAGGGCGAGAGGTTGGGAGGAGGGGTCATGGCGTTACCTGGCGAACATGCGCAGGTCCTCAGGGCTCTGGGCGGCAGGCACGCTGAGGATGCCCTGGCGCTCCTGCTCAGTCAGGCTGGCCAACAGCGTCTCGGTCATGCGCTTGTTGAGGGGCGAGTCGCTGCCAGGCAACAGCTCGGAGCTGGAGTTGTCCATGCTGGGGCTGGTCAGGGTCATGTCGTCACTGCTGGCTGCAGGAGCACAGGAGAGTTGTGGAGAGTATTGCGTGTGATGGACAAAGTTTCACATACACTCAGTCTTTCAGTTTATTTTCTAACTTCTGAGACCTGCAGCAGAGCACACGCCCAGTGCGATTCCAGAACAAAAGATCTTATATAAGATCTTTTACAAACATGTGGTTCAAAGTAGACATTTTGTTGAGCATTACGCTTAAGTCCAGTTTATTTTCATATCAAACGTAAACATTTCAACTAGAAACCCTCTAGGAACAGATTAAAGGGTCTATACATAGTCTGGTAGTTAGTTTACATTCACATGTATTCATTTAGCAGACGCTTTTATCCAAAGCGACTTACATTCAAGCTACAGTAGAGATATGTATATATATATATATATGTGTGTGTGTGTGTGTGTGTGTGTGTATGATATGTAGGAAGAATAGTTAGCTAGTTAGTTAGCTATTGATGGGGTCCTACTGGGGGAGCCGAAGCTGAGGGCGTTGGGCGTGCTGAGGCTGCGTCCTCCGAGCCGTGCAGCCAGGAGGGGCTCTTCCTCCTTCAGGCCGTGCTCCTCGTCCTCAGTGGGGGGCACCAGCAGGCAGGCGTAGGTGTGCAGCTGGATGAGCAGCCGACGCTGCAGCATCCACACCACCATCTGGATCAGCTGAGCCTGGAGGCGTGGGGGTCGGGGTGGGGTGGGGTGGTAGAGCAGACAGACGGGACAAGATGGAGGCGTGGGGGTCAGGGTGGGGGTCGGGGTGGGGTGGGGAGGTAGCGCAGACAGACGGGACAAGATGGAGGCGTGTCCTGGTTAGACTTGGCTCGCCTGGGGAGAGTAAATCTGGTGATGAGTTGAATCGAGTGCCTCTCGAGCTGATTGATAGCAGGCTTGCTTTCCCCTCCACTTGATGACAAAACAACACTTGCTTCGCTTTTTAAGAATGTTTTGAAAATACTGGACCAACCAAACAAATAACCACCTTTTTTTTCAAGATCATTTTAAGGTCAAGCTAACTTTATTAGGTCTCCCAAGGGAGAAATTTGTTTCAGAGAATGGTAAATGCGATTTCATGATAAAGGGTATGTTTATACCCAATTATTCATTTAAATACATTACAGCGGACACATTAAGTATGGATGTATGTTTATACACAAGGCTTAAGATTTATTTAGACACATTACAGTAGCTGTGTTGGCAACAGTGATACTGTCCGTCAGGGATATTCCTGGACTGACCTCATGCATAGGGGCATCCAGAGGGTTCCTGAACTCAGACAGGGAGATGGGCAGAGAGAACTTAGCCAGCATGGAGGGCAGGTCGTGGCCAGGGAACTGCTGTGCAAACTGCTCTGCCAGAGGGGAGTAGCTGTGAGCAGAGGAGAGGGGGGGGGGGGGGGTCACATTTGCCCATTATATGCTTTCAATGACTGCTGCATGCCTAGGTTAGGCCTGAACATACAGAAAGTAAATACAGTATATGAAAGAAACATCAAAGCTGAACAACAATGTATATCTAAACGATATTACACAACCAGTCTATAAAAGGCATACATTTGCATTCACATTTACATTCACATTCACAGTTTTCCGCTTTATCGATGTATGCCATTGTTTCATTAATGCCAGTAACTAAAAGCGTTAGGTCAGACAGAAGAGCGTACTCACAGGCGAATGTTGGCATGTGGGGACAACATGTAGACATTGTTTTCACAGAGAGGATACACAATGATCGCCTTGCCCCAGTATACCAGATGTGCAGCTATCTGGAAGATCTAAAACAAAATAACACTCTATTAGATAATATATTTAAGTGTCTGTAATAAACTGCTGTTTCTACTGGATGCCCTGGAGTTTCCACTTCATCTCCCTCAGGTCCAGTTTATCTGACTGTACTCTTTCTGAGAAAATCTCTGAAGATGTGCTTACATGTTCTGCTGTATTTCAGTTTGTTTATTTGCCCACTAGGTGGCAGTATCTGAGCAATCAATGAGAACTTCAGCTTTATGAGAGTAGATCACATTTACACTACACAACTGGCACAGATGAACATAATGACACAATACAAGTAGGTAAACATATGCATGAAATAGCAGAGGTTCTTTTTCGATTATTTAGGGGCTTTATTTTTGCCTTCATTTGGACAAGACCAGTGAAGAGTTACAGAAAATGAGTTGGAGAGAGACTTGGAGAGGGATCGAGAAATGATCGCAGGTTGAATTCAAATCCAGGACCCCATGGGTACTTGGACACGGCCATTAGTGCGATGCTACTGTTTGTGCCACAGTCCCCCTAAATCGCAGGTCAAATTGTATAACCACACAAATCAGTGTGTTCTAGTCATTCACAGCTTAGACCGTAGTCTGTTCAAAACTGCAATTCTTTCTGCCACCTCTAGATGTCAGTGCAGCCCACAAACACTCTGAAAAGTCCCCATATTGCCTATACGTAAACTGACTGACCAATCCATTAGTTGCTAGCTAGCTTTCCATGTTAAAGTCAACTGCTGGTTAACCAGCTAATGTAAACGTGCCTGTTTACCATTAGCCATTTTTCCTAATGGATACAAAACAGTGCTAATCATTAACAATAAAATAAATTACTCATTCTTTCACCCAAATATCATATACCAATGACAATTCCTATATAGTAAGTTGCCTACTCATTATAAAGATCTTACCTAACACATGTGCCCTTACTCTGTCAGTAGCAGAGTGTTTTGAAATAATCACTGTGCTTACTTTCAACAGGTCAAATGAATGAATATACATTCATTTGACCTGTTGAAAGGAAGCACAGTGATTATTTCAAAACAATGTAAATGTAAACATAGGCAAATGCTTGGCCGTTCTAGGTGTGTGCTGGCAGAGTAGTGAGAGCTCTGTATACCTGCAGGAGGGCCAGGTCCGCGTCCTGAGCGAGCTGCTGGAGGTTTTTGACCGCGGAGCAGGTTTTGACGAGACGCACCAGCGCTGGGGAGCAGTCCAGAGGCAGCTGGGCCAAGAGGGTCTTCTCATTGTCCAGCAGCAGCAGTGCATGGTACGGCCTGCAGCACAAAAAACACCACACACACACACACACACACTTTTTTGCAATTACGGGGCTGAAGGACCTGCTGACAGCCACTAGGTGGTGCTGTGGAGTGTCGGAGATCTGAGAAGGAGTACAGATCCCTAGGGGGTATAAATCCAACACCTCTCAAAGTACACACACACACACACACACACACACGATTCAGCTGCACTGATCCAACTGACCTGATGGCCTTGAGGCTGCTCTCCAGGGCCTCAGGCGGGATATGGTTGCCCCCGACCCGGTGGATTTTATGAGGCAGACAGAAGCTCACCTCCAACCAGTTATTGATATGCAGTCGGACCACACCTGTCGTGCAGAGGCTGAAAACCAAACCAGCACAAAATGTAGCTCTTTGTGTCATTTAGCAGACGCTTTTGTCCCAAACGAGTTCTTTAAGCTAGCTTAAGTAAATCAGAATTTAACTGCATAGCACAGTCCATACAAACTGTTCTTAACAGATATATAAAACAAATATTAAAGATGTTTGATAAAAATAAAAAAAATAAAAAATCATTTAGAAAAGTAACTTAAAATATGCAATGCAATCAATCATATCAATAATTAAGTATGTAACAACTGTAACCCAGTCACACCTGTCATAGGCCTCCTTTAGGTCTCTGGCTAGTTTGCACTTTGGAAGGATTTGCCTGAAGGGAGACTGTGGGGTCCCATCCGCTACACACACAAGGCACAATTGAATAGAAATAGACAAAATAAACTAGTTATTACAGATATTATAGACATTCATAGGGCAAACTATACACTATATGACTATTTTTCCCCACTACTTAATGTGTGTGTGTGTTTGTAGTGGTGGTGTGTGTGTGTGTGTGTGTGTTTGTGTGTGTGTGTGTGTTTCTAGTGGTGTGGCCCAATTGCACTCACTCTCAGTCATGGTGGTGACCTCGTCTTGCACGGCCAGCATGAGCTTGGCCTCGCGGGTCAGGTACTGGCAGCGGCGCTCCTCATGCTGAAGAGCAATGGCGATGCGGCGCGACAGGTTGTGCATGCAGCTGATGACCGACGGGTCGGCGTTGGCCTGTAGGGGGCAGCAAAAACTATCACTGTCCATTCTCTAATTATATTGTTAACAAACTGAAATGAGTGACATTGGGGTGACAGTGCGGTTTGTGAAGGATGCCCTCACTTATAGAATGCTTTTTGTTCAACAAGCAATTAATAAATATTATATTATATTACATTATATTATATTATTATTAGGCGGGTCAATATATGAAAAAAACACCTAACCTCAAAATAATTGATACAAAAGGTTTTTAACTGATTATGATACCTTTAGATGTACTTAATAACATATTAAAAATCTAGTAAAATCTGACCCCAGTAAAGGGGTCATTTTCAAGATGGCGTCCAAGATGGCCACCAGAAGCTAATTTGGGATATCTGAAGCATTAATCAGCCTAGGAAAGTGTTTTTCGTGTTTAATCAGATTTAGAGGTCACTGATTCTTATATGTCACACTAAAGTATCAGTTCATTATTTTCAAAGACTTATAATTTTCCAGACGGCGTCCAAGATGGCCACCAGAAGCTAATTTTGGCTATATCTGACGCATTATTCAGCCTAGGAAAGTGTTTGTCGTGTTTAATCAGATTTAAAGGTCGCTGATTCATGTATGTCAGACTAAAGTATCAGTTCATCATTTTGAAAGACTCGTCATTTTCAAGATGGCATCCAAGATGGCCACCAGAGGCTAATTTTGGCTATATCTGAAGCATTATTCAGCCTAGGAAAGTGTTTTTCATGTTTTATCAGATTAAGAGGTCACTGATGACTCTTCATCTCCAACTTTTTTAGTGTTCTTATAGTAGGACCTGAGGATGCATGATGTTTTCTCTCTCAGTGTCACCATGCCTTCAAAACCTTTCCCTTCTGTGAAACATATGTCATTCCCGTACCGCTCCCTCAGTTTAGCTTTCAGATACTGATTACCGAATGGAATGGAATCAACCTCAATCAAATACTCTTTCATGTTAGATCCAAGTACAGAGACAGTCAACTGTTCTTAATTGTGTGCATTTCTGCAAGACACTCCGCTGTTCGTGTAGAAGATATGGATTACCTTGCACTGCTGCCTGTGGAACGTGTCAAAATGAACAATGTGACAATCCACACAAGTTCCTTTCAGAGGAGTCAGAGGATGGTGAATAATGATATAATAATTATTTCTGATCTTCTTATGCATATAGTTTAAGATTCAGTTTAATTAGCTCCCCCCTAATGATAGATGCCAACAATTATTGATCTACACAAATATACAATGCATGCCTATACAGTACATGGGTCATGGTTCATTAAACAAGTCATAAAACAGCCACTTACTCGCAAACTCTACTCTACATATTGTAAAAGCATATACCCTGTACATGAAATATAACATTAATCAACAAAATAACATTTCCATCTTCCTCCACACCAAACATAATACATATTCTATTCTGTATAGGCAAATATAGTGTAAAGCCGATACATTTTGGCATATACAGTCCAGTGAAAACAAATGAAACACCCTAAAATATATATTTTCTGAAAGCATTTAACCTGCAGATGAGATATAACACCAGTTAAGACATGTCCCATCTTCCTCCATGCCATGAACAATACGTTGCCCTCTATTCTGTATTGGTGAATCTAGTGTAAAGCAGATACATTTTGGCATGTACAGTCCAGGGAAAACAAATCAAACACCCTAAACTACATATTTTCTGAAAGCATATAACCTGCAGATGAGATATAACACCAGTTAAGACATGTCCCATCTTCCTCCATGCCATGAACAATGCATTGCCCTCTATTCTGTATAGGCGAATCTAGTGTAAAGGGGATACATTTTAGCCTATATTGTCCAGGCAAAACAGATTAAACACCCCAAACCATATATTTTCTAAAAGCATATAACCTCTAGATGAGATATAACACCAGTTAAGACATGTCTTATCTTCCTCCATGCCATGGAGATGGTTAATAATCCTGTATTGCATTTGCTCTGTATTAAAACGCATTGATTTTAATTTATGGCTGAAAAAGGTAGAGCATTGAAACATTTTCCATTTTTACATTTAAAATCCTATTCTTGTTTAATTTGACCATCATTTGATATCAATTTCACCCCTGTAGGCTGAATAGTAATTGAGATATAGCCATTCTAACCTGTTGAAAGCCATTTTGGCGGCCATTTTGAAAATGACCCCTTTCCCAAGGTCAGATTTTACTAGATTTTTAGTATGTTATTTAGCATGTCCAACAGTACCAGAATCCATAAAAAAAACCTTTTGTATCAATTTTTTGGACGTTGAATCCTATATTGACCCGCCTATATATATTATATTATATTATACTATACTGTAGGTCACAAGGTGTATTTGTTTGTTTGTTTTTCCAAAACAAAAGGGCTTATTGCAACTCGATATACATGTTATTTCCTAGGAATGCATCTAACAAGGGAAATAAGTTTGATTTACACACTGTTACTTAAACTTAAAAAAGTTTACTAAGTAGACTTTACAAGACTACTAATAAGAAACAGGTCAAATAAAGTTGCCAATTTTCATTTTAAACCTTTTTTAGAGTAACATGCATGACACCTACTTCATAAGTTAAAAGGCGAATTTTATTGTATGGAGTTATTTTGTATTAGACGAACTGTATTGGGCTTTGGTATCAAGGCCTTTTTATTTTATTTATTGTATGGGGTTATACAATGTAAAATACATATATGAGACAACACTGCTTTCTGTTAAAACATGGGAGTAATACAACTACCTTTAGGGCATTAAGAAACACTTAAAATAATTTTGAATGAAATGTTTATTTTCTAATGAACAAAGCTAAAGCTATTCTAAAGGCATGACTCCTTCCCACCAGCTCTGATCTGCCAAGGAGTATTTGTTTGATTTTCAAACAGCTAATTGCAAATAGGCTCCTGGGAATCTGAATTAAGTTCAAAAGATATAGATGCTTTTGGTTTCAAACTCAGTATCATCATTTGAGTGCAGTATATTTAAGCATCTTTACAAGACTATAAATAAGAAACTATACAATAAAGTTGGCCATTTTGAATTAAAACCTTATGAAAGTGACACGTATGACACCTACTTCATATGTTAATGGGGAATTGTATTGTATAGGAGTATTTTTATTGTATTCATTGTAGTGGGTTTTTGTATGCAGGTATTTTATTTTATTTAATGTATAGGGTTATACAATGCAGAATACATATATGAAACAACACTGCTTTCTGTTAAATCATACAACTACGAAACACTTCAAATCATTTTGAAGTCAGTAACATAATTTTGAATGAAAAGTTTATTCTGTCATTAAAACTGTCAAAAGGCATTACTTTTTCCAGGCAGCTCTTTTCTGCTGAGTCAAGCTGGTGCCTTTTGCCAGTGGATAAGGCAAAACAGCAGGTGTGGAAGGAATGGCAGACATTCTCCAGAACATGACACGGCATTCTGACTTGCCAGGCATGACTCAGCGCCTCAGGGGAGGTGGCCCACAGGGGGCAGCATGATTAAGCAGAGCCCAAAGCCCCCGCCCCTGCCACCCCCCATGACTGAGCGACTGGCACAGCCCTGATAGCCTTGCCACCTACACCATTTCTACGAAAATGCCCTTATGCTACCCCAAAAACTGGAACCCGCCCAAGCTGTGTCACTATTGTGTGTTGTGTCAGCAAAATGCTAATTTAGTACCTATTTATAATGCATGAACACATACATTTCCTACTCAAAGTATTCAAACAATGACATTAACATCTTACATGTTACTAAGATGACAGAAATACATTTCCCCCTTTTAATTATTAATCTACAAAAATAGTCAAACAAACCAGGCAGGGTTGAATGGTAACTATTGCAATGTAGATTAATATCAGATTTCAAGGTGAATTCTTTGTAAGCTATGGCTTCTACATTTGTTTTTATGAGTTTGAAACAACTGTTTCTGAGTAATATATTTTAACAGCAAGGGGATCTTTGTTATGGGAAACACTATAAATGTTTCTAAATACACAATTATTTACATGATTCAATTCAGGTAATTCAGCATTCTGGAGGTGTTTAGGTTTTAAAAAAACAAACATATATAAGCAGCAAGGAGGCACATTTTCTGTGATGAGCCCACTTTTGAGACATGAGAAAAACAGACTATTAATTGCCCTGACACAACACAAACAACACTACAGGTGCATCTAAAACATGTAAATATTGTGGGAAAAGTCCCTTGCCCTGTCCAGACTAAGAGATTAAAGGTTCAGGAAACCATTGCTGGTGTTTTGACTTAATTAACTGATTAGAGCTCTACTCAGATCGACATTTCTGTATCATAAATTATTTATTAATTATTTAGAATAATTACTATTTATTTGAGTAATTATTCTAACTCTTTATCCACATACTGGATTTTTCATTTCCATGAGTTGTAAACCGTAATCACCAAGATTAAAACAAACAAACAAAAAAATTGTTCACTTTATGTGTAATGAATCTAGATTATATGAAAGTTTCACTTTTTGAAATAAATTATGGGAAAAAAATAAATTTTGATGATATTCTATTTTTAGATGTGCCTGTACATTAAGCATTTAAGTTATGAGGTTCAATGATGGTTCATACCCTTAATGCAAACACCACACTGAACAGTATCATGGTGGGCATCTCCCTCTTTGGTGATGGGTCAGTCTTAGACACCTGCAAAACCAGACATAACAATGGCCAAGAGTAAATAGCGAGAGAACATGTTTGGATGTAGCAAAATGTGGGGACTCAATTCAATTCAATCTCAATTTATTGTTATTTAATGTTCAGTTTGATTATGGTCTCAAAACACTTAGGACAGTTACACACAACAAGCAGACAGGCAGCACATAAAAAGTACATAATGTATTATTAAGTACATAATGTAAAAACAATAAATACATTATTGTAAAATAGGCAATGGACAAAAATGGAAAGAGGCATTATGAGTTTAAAACCAGGCCATAGTGTTTGGAAAAAATAAATGTTGAATTACTATTCTAATATTTATATTCAATATTTTAAAATGTTTAACTTGCTCTGTAAAGTTGAGCTGGCTCTGAGCTAAAGAATTGCATTAGTGGTATTGATGTGATGTGGTATTGTTTATCAACTGTATATGACAAAAAACTCAAAACCTGAATGTTTCATTTAATATAAATTCATACCTAGTTTTAAAACATAGGTTTGTGCTGAGGAATGTCTACTTATTCATGATGATGTAAACATAATACATTAATATGTTATTACTTTCAGCTAAAAAAAAAAACTTGTGATGAGAAGAATTAAGTGATGATATAGCTATTTTGCCATTATACAACATTAACATTTACTCTTCTTTTTTAATATTTCACATCATTTAAGAGGACCAGTGATAGGATTATCAGAACTCTGCATAATGCCTATCAAGCTGCTTTGATCAACTGGTGGTGAATCAGCAAATAGTATCTTTAATAAACATGCCTACTTTTTAATGCTCATTCAGTTAAAGAAGTCAAAAGGGTACAGACCCTCAGTGAGAGCTATACGCATATATGTTGACTATCTTTGCATTTTATTTTTGTTTGCAGATACTATTTTCATATTTAAATGCAGTATAATTTGCATGGTTTACTAAGTGGTCTGACATGTCTTGAACAACATCTTGAATCTACACTTAATAAGAATTGCAATCAAAGCTTAACATTTTTGTCATATGTATCATTGATAACTGGAGGTTTTTTGTTTTGTTCAATTGTTTTGTATATAATAGGAAGATGAAAAACGAATCATTTCATTTACAAAGAGCATGTTCCCAGTGTTCCTTCTCCTCTCCACTAGATGGTGGTATACACTTTCAAAGCAGTCTCCTCTCCTATCTGGCCAGGCCTATGGCATAGGCTCTGTGGGTTTACGTTCCCTCCTTGCTTAAATGGGCTACAAACTATCCACTGCCACAGGGAGAAGATAACATGAAGCCGGGCTTCTACAAACTTTCACAAGGATGAAGGAGCTGTGTATTAAGTCATACAACGCTAATTAAGACTGTTATGTGTGGGGGGGGGGTTTTCTAATATAAAACAGTGTTTCCTCTAGATTGTTTTAGCAGCGGGGGCAGGCCTGTCAGCAAACAGCCTCCAAGCAACCTTCAAACAAACCCCCAGCCCCCAAAACATACTACCTACTAGTGGTCAAACTGAATGTCAAAGGTATCAAATTGAAATAAATTGACTGTTCACTGTAACACAAACTAATCTCTATTAACCTTTACACAATGCTTGTTTCACCAATGACTTACACCTAAGGCATAAACATTTTTATAATGCTCAGTCATAGGCTAAAGCTGTTTTGAGCTATAAAAATAATAACACAGGGATTAGGTAGTTTCTCCCCCAGTTTTCTTTTTTGTTATTATTTTTATTCTGCTTGTTTATCATACAATTTTAACAATGTTAAACAAGAGAGACATAAACACTAAAGAAAGTCTGTAATGGTAGCACTTTATAATAACTACACACAATTAATCATTTATTAAGCCTTTGATACTTATTAGTTAATGGTTTGTTCATTGATGGAATTCACTATCTTAAAATCTCCTGGCTTCTTCTTCTTCTTATAACCTTTTCTTTTTACCTTTTCAAGAGTGAATGCGACTCTAACCGCTTAACGTACAGACATGTTGAAATAACCGTTCTGAAGGTCTGGAGTGGGGCAAGAGAGTTATTATTTCTTTTTTTTTTTGAGAAATAGGGCATTAAAAATGTTAAAAGCTCATTTTTCCCCCCATAGACTTGAATGGCTGTGATGTCATAATGGCCTAAAGCCAGCTGTGCTCGTTAAAGGATCAGTATGTAGGAAATAATGGAAAATAAACTAACCATTCCAAAAATGATCACCATATGTTGTCAGAGAGTAAGGAAACACGATGAATTGAAGTAATGGCTTATTTGACAACATTACTATAACCCGTAAACCCGAAAAAAAAGAGTTACGGGGCGGAATCTCTTGGAATTTTCGTTTATGTTTTAAACGATTAATTCTAGAATAGCGTATTAGTAATGGGCTGGCGTGTCCTCCTATTTGTGTTGCCAAATTAGCAAAGGCCAACTGTCAACTTGCTGTCAATTGTAGTCATGAACGCCTACGAGAGGCAGGCAAATTTCCAAAATGAAAACAAGAAACAAATTAAGTGGACATCGGAGGAGCTTCCTGAGATGGTGACGTCTTCATCAAACGAAGAATATCAAGTCTGACGCAGAGCTGGCCATATTTCTCCACAACAGGTAGCCTAGCCTATAGGCTAAACTTCATCTGCTTTGCTAACTTCAGCTAAATATGTTACGTTGGTTAGAGAGGTATTTTTTGTTTTCACTGTTTCCGTAATGTGTAGCTGGGTCATGGTTGGAGAAACGTTAAAGCAGCTGGTCAACTAACGTTAGCTAAGTCTTCATTACATCTGGCAACCCAAAATAGGCTCGCGTCTGGTAGTCTTGAGAACGTTAACCAGTGTTTTGATTTTGGCCTACAGAACGTTCGGTAACAATCCTACAAATCGCACCTTTGAGCTCCCAGAGTAGTTCCCGGGCTAATCAGAACACTGGCACAGGTGTCACCTGTGAATCCAACTGTCTCAGCTTCTAATGCATACAATCTGGCGCTCCCTAAAACTACAGTGTTTGACACAGTGTTTCCCGTGTGTCAAAATAAAAGTCACAGCCATATCTCATGCTTTGCGCATTATATCTCCAGAACGGCTTGACGCATGCTATAAATTTGGTAAAAGTGTTTGTATGGACTCAAAGATGAAGTGAGTTGATGTTGGAGGTCAAAGGTCAAGTCCATGAATACTCTGAGCGCGATATCTCAAGAATGCCTTGACATACATGCCTGAAATTTGGTATGAGAGTTTGTATGGACTCAAAGATGAAGTGAATTGATGTTGGAGGTCAAATGTCAAGTTCAAGAACGCCTTGACACACAAGGTTTTTTGGTACGAGGGTTTGTATGAACCCAAAGATTAAGTGATTCAATTTTTTTTTTTCAGGAATCTCCCACCAACATTAAGCCATCAGCTTTCCATCCACTACTGTAATTCCTCTGGCATTACATTTCTAGTTTATCATCAGTAAAGCATTTGTTCACAGTTATAAATGGTTTGTTCATAGTAAATAAGCCTATGCAAAAAATATGTTTGTAAATACATGATTTATACTTAATAAATAATGAAACAACCACTTATAAATGAAATCATTTTCCCATTATAAACCAGTTGCAAACTATTACAAAATGCTTTGTTCATCATTTGTAAAGCATTGCTCCTATGTTAATTCTCATAAATAAAGTATTTGTACACACAGTTATAAATTGTTTGTACATAATAAGCCTATATCTAAAATATGTTTATAAATTATTGTTAATACTTAATAAATTATGCAATAATATTTAGTTGATGAAGTAATATTTACTTTTTAATTATTTAACACATACACATGCACTAATGATTAGTTATGGTGAGGATACATATTTTATAAACCACTTCCTAATACTATAAATCATGATTAACTCAGGAGTTACAAGTGGTTAGTTAATGATATTTTGTGAGCTTATCTAAAGTGAGGATTTTCTCTGCCGTGCAACGCATTTTCAAATGAGTTGTAAAGATTACATTCACACTCATTAATTTAGCAGACAAGCGACGTACACATGTCAATTAAATTGAAGGCCATTGACACAACAGTTAAAGCCAGGAATCGAACCCCCAACTTTTTAGGCTACTGCATGCTAGTCCAGCTCCTCATCCACTACACTACCTTGGCCCAGATGGAAACACCTACGACTATGCAAGACTATGCATCTGTAAACTATTATTAAAAACTGTATTCTTCATATGTAAAGCATTATTCCTACATTAATTCTCATTTGTAAATCATGTTTACACACAGTTAAAATGGTTTGTTCATAGTAAACACGCATATCTATATTATATTTTTGAATTGACTGTTGTAATACCACTGGGCAGAGGTAGTGTAGTGGATAAGTAGCCAGGTTAGCATGCAGTAACCCATAAAGTTGGGGGTTCAAACCCTGGCGTCCACCAATGTGGCCTTGCCCTTTAATTTCATTGACATGTGTAAATCACTTTGGGTGAAAATGTCTGCTAAATGAATAAATGCAAATGTAAACTTTATAACTCATTTTTAAATGTGTTGATAGATGAGCTCACAAAATATCATTAACTAACCACTTGCAACTCCTGAGTTAATCATGAATTATAGTATTAAGAAGTGGTTTATAAAAGATGTATCCTCACCCTAACTAATCATTAGTGCATGTGTATGTAACAACTGTTAAATAATGGAAATATTACTTCATCAAAAACATATTATTAGATAATGTATTAAGTATTAACAATAATGTATAAACATATTTTAGATATAGGCTTATTTACTATGAACAAACCATTTATAACTGTGTGAACAAATGCTTTACTGATGATAAATTATGTGTGAACAATAAATTACTAATGAACAAACCATTAACTAATAAGTAACAAAGGCTTAATAAATGATGAATTGTGTGTAGTTATTATAAAGTGTTACCCTTCTGTCTTACTCACGTTACATGACTGAACATGACCCTATGGATTATTATACCACATTTCACTTGACTAAATGAAAAACATATGCTGAGCATGTATATGGTCATAGTGCAGGTCCTACTTGGTTTCTGACAGAAACCACATTTTGTGAAATCGTGTTGTATAAACACAACTACAGCCGTTGTGCGATTAATGGAGGTGCAAATCATCTCCCTTCTTTTCTTTGGTTATTGCCTATGATTCACACTAACTGTAGGTACATACGAAAGATATGTACATACGAGTACATACAAAAGATTTTCTCCCCCAAACTTGTGTGCATCTAGCCTGACTCCGCCTGTCTAAGTACTTCCGCTCATTTACATTTCCCTACAGTACTCCGTTTGGAATAGCTCTCGTTCACTTCGTTTACTTCGGCAACTTGTCTCCGAACCAACCAGCGAACAGAGGCTGTTCCTGAGAGCGATTACGTTTAAGTTGCAAGCCTATCATTATCGTTGTGTAACATACATCATTATACCAAACTTTAGTGATTGAACTCCAATGATTTCAAACTTCAGACAAGCGTCCAACAACCAGGAAATAAACGTTTGCCAATGGATCTAGGCCAGACTCTCTGCTAAGTCAGGTGCATCACCTACGGAGCACGCAAAGGGTCATGATGGGAATTCTTTTTTAGAGGTGGAAATGTATTTTTAGAGCTCCTTTTCTATGGAATCAAAACAACGCCATAAAGATTGTGTGCCCGTGAAAATATATTCACATGTGTAATAGAGTTTTGTCTTCGAGGATATGATTTGCACAAGTGTAGAACCGTTTTGTAGCTGTGGTATTAATTTGTCTGTGTGCAAAAAAAATGCGTACCTGCAAAAATATTTTGTGCACTTGTGAAAAACATTTGTTCACGGGGATTTAGTTTGAATGTGTGTGGAACAGCTTTATAGCTATAGGCATGGGAGAAGTGCGACATCTTTCGTGTGCAAACTGGATCTATGAAACTATAAAACTTTTTTACAGAGACGAATTTTGGCAGCGTTTTGTCATCGTTTCTGAAGAGCCAATCAGCAAATTGGCACGGTCTTGACAGCGTTTCTGCAGAGGCAATCAGCACATTGCATCGCCTACTGATTAGCCAATCAGGGGACATCCTGTGTCACATCTCTCGCCCAGGGTCAGGCACAGAACTAGCGAACTTAGGTCTTAAATCTAACAAGTTATGCCTTTTACAACAAGCTTTTTGATGGAAAAGTGGTGTTTAATTTCCATAATCTTTGTTTAGTGAACGCATAAAACCGTCAGTTTATAAGCAAGAAGAATCAAGAATAAGAAATCAAGAATTAAGATCTTTGAGGTTTTTTTATTTTATTAAATATCAACCCCACCTGAGGCAACCCGCAAATTGCTATCTTTAACGTTACAGTCAGGAATGCCTCATATAGGGATCACGTTTTAATGCAGTTTAGAAAAACAGTACTCCTGTAGGCTTAGCAAACATTACGAAAAAGCCCTTTCATTCCACGGCCTAACTGTAACAAGTTCAACTGAAGGATATTACTCTGCCGGACTCTTCCTTCCGTCTGCCTCTCTCCCCTTCACGCGCACGTGAAGCACTGCCTTGCATTCTATGCGATCCAGTTTGGAGGAGAAAATAAATCTAACTGATTATAAGCTACTTTACCATGATAAGCCCATATAAAACTGTGAGAATGGAATAATAATAATGGTTTCCACACGCACATAGACTCAAGTAGACCTATCCTGTCCCGGCTTGAAGTAAGCCTATAGCCTTTGATGAAGGTATACCTACATTAAAAGAAGACAGTTTTGTGAATTATGGTGTTTTAATCGCCACCGCCCAAGCAACACAACCAACCCATAATAGCAAATAAAGTCCTTATCCTCACTATAGCTACCAATATAAAAGCACTTAACCCTTAGAACCCTAAGCTGTTTTTAGGGCATTTTCACTACCTTTATTCATAAGGATTTATCCTGGTCATTGTAAGTGCCACACACATATTATATATTGTTTTTTTCAGCAGATTCATTTCATGTATTAGTACTAGCATTGTAGGCGGGTCAATATATGAAAAAAAAAAAACACCTAACTGCAAAAAAATTGATAGAAAAGTTTTTTTAACTGATTATGGTACCTTTAGATGTACTTAATAACATATTAAAAATCTAGTAAAATCTGAGCCCAGTAAAGGGGTCATTTTCAAGATGGTGTCCAAGATGGCCACCGGAAGCTAATTTGGGATATCTGAAGCATTAATCAGCCTAGGAAAGTGTTTTTCGTGTTTAATCAGATTTAGAGGTCACTGATTCATATATGTCACACTAAAGTATCAGTTCATAATTTTCAAATACTTATAATTTTCAAGATGGCGTCCAAGATGGCCACCAGAAGCTAATTTTAGCTATATCTGACGCATTATTCAGCCTAGGAAAGTGTTTTTCGTGTTTAATCAGATTTAGAGGTCACTGATTCATATACGTCAGACTAAAGTATCAGTTCATCATTTTGAAAGACTTGTCATTTTCAAGATGGCATCCAAGATGGCCTCCAGAAGCTAATTTTGGCTATGAAGCATTATTCATGTATTCATGATCTACACAAATATACAATGCATGCCTATACAGTACATGGGTCATGGTTAATTAAAGTCATAAAACAGCCACTTACTCGCAAACTCTACTCTACATATTGTAAAAGCATATACCCTGTACATGAAATATAACATTAATCAACAAAATAACATTTCCATCTTCCTCCACACCAAGCATAATACATACCCTATTCTGTGTAGGCAAATATAGTTTAAAGCCGATACATTTTGGCATATACAGTCTAGGGAAAACAAATGAAACACCCTAAAATATATTTTTTCTGAAAGCATATAATCTGTAGATAAGATATAGCACCATTTAAAACATGTCCCATCTTCCTCCATGCCATGAACAATGCATTGCCCTCTATTCTGTATAGGCGAATAGTGTAAAGGGGAAACATTTTAGCCTATATTGTCCAGGCAAAACAGATTAAACACCCAAAACCATATATTTTCTAAAAGCATATAACCTCTAGATGAGATATAACACCAGTTAAGACATGTCTTATCTTCCTCCATGCATGCACAATACAATGCCCTCTATAATGTATAGGCAAATCTAGTGTAAACGGGATATATGTTGGCATGTTAAGTCCAGGTAAAACAAATTAAACACCCTAAAATATATATTTTCTGAAAGCATATAATCTGTAAATAAGATATAACACCATTTAAAACATGTCCCATCTTCCTCCATGAATGCACAATACATTGCCCTCTATTCTGTATAGGCGAATCTAGTGTAAAGCGATACATGTTGGCCTCTTTTGTCCAGGGAAAACAGATTAAACATCCTAAACTATATATTTTCTGAAAGCATTTAACCTGCAGATGAGATATAACACCAGTTAAGACATGTCCCATCTTCCTCCATGCCATGAACAATACATTGCCCTCTATTCTGTATTGGTGAATCTAGTGTAAAGCAGATACATTTTGGCATGTACAGTCCAGGGAAAACAAATCAAACACCCTAAACCATATATTTTCTAAAAGCATATAACCTCTAGATGAGATATAACACCAGTTAAGACATGTCTTATCTTCCTCCATGCCATGGAGATGGTTAATAATCCTGTATTGCATTTGCTCTGTATTAAAACGCATTGATTTTAATTTATGGCTGAAAAAGGTAGAGCATTGAAACATTTTCAATTTTTACATTTAAAATCCTATTCTTGTTTAATTTGACCATCATTTGATATCACCCCTGTAGGCTGAATAGTAATTGAGATATAGCCATTCTAACCTGTTGACAGCCATTTTGAAAATGACCCCTTTCCCAAGGTAAGATTTTACTAGATTTTTAGTATGTTATTTAGCATCTCCAACAGTACCAGAATCCATAAAAAAAACTTTTGTATCATTTTTTTTGACGTTGAACCTATATTGACCCGCCTATTGATTTTATTTTGATTTTTAAAGATTTAAAATATAAAAAGCGTATTATAAAAAATCTTATATTTTGACCTGTATCTCACCACAGCAAGCTCATAGCTCTACATGCATTTAATGTGTGTGTAGGGCAGACTGCCCTGAATCGGGCAATATAATTGCCATGTTGGAGGGATACTCTGGGGCTGAGCAATTTACAGAAATATGTGGTGTGTGATTTACGGAAATAAATGCCATTTTTTATTTAGTGATGAAAAATGACCTTTCTGCGCTCCATATCTGTGACACGAACTGATCTGACCTGACTTGACCCAGGTTTGCGTGTTAACATGTGTGCCTATGGTGTATGCACTCATAATGATTCTCAACTTTTTACTGCATTGCCATGAACAAAGTAAAGGCAAAAAATGTGTTGTTGAACAAATTGGGATGCAATGTGAGCCTTGAATTGGATGCCATGCAGGAATTTGCTAGGATCTCAAAACCGGATTATGAACATGCTTTGCCACAAAAACAGACAAAAATGTGGGGTAAGTCCAGCTATATGAAGTTATTATTTTGCTGTCACTTCGTCTGTTTTATAACCCAGAAGGATGTACTTGGTATCAAATGTTGGCTCTGTGTCTCCTCTTCCATCTGACATGCGTGGCATATCTATCCGATCACGAGTCCACGAGTAATTCAAACGAGAGTAATGGGTGTGCAGCGTTGGTTTGTGTACATGATGTTAATATTTTGCAGTCACTTCGTCTGTTTTTATAAGCCAGAAGGATCGATATACATGGTACCAATGGATAGCCCTGTGTCTCCTCTTTCATCTGATATGCTTGCCATATCTATGTGATCACGGGTTCGCGAGTAAACAAAATGAGAGTTATGGGTGCGCAGGTGAACGCAGAGAAGTATAGACTGTAGATGCAAGTTGATTTAATTTCATGATTTTTTAAAAATGTCATACTTGATCGTACAGCCAAGTGCCTAGTCTCTTTGGAAAGCCCCACTTCTTCTCTGTCATGCAATAAAGGTTTCATCTGCGATGAACAGTTGCGGAGCAATGTAACAGAGAAGAAAGGGTGTGTTTTTTGATGCACTTTGTGTAAATCGGGTTCTAAGGGTTAAACTGTAGACACACACTAACAAACTCTTATTTGGCTACTTTTACAACCTTTTGTATTGGTATGTAAATATCCAGTTCAAAACCAACATTGGCAAATCGATTGATGCTGGATTTGAACCAATGATCCTTAGATCAAAGCTCGCTCCTCTAACCACTGTGCTAGGGCACATCTTGTACATAGTGAAACTGCAATAATTTTTAACACTGAAAGCCTTCTTGATTTCTTGATCTTGATTCTTCTTGCTTATAAACTGACGGTCGCTAGTTCTGTGCCTGACCCTGGCCGAGAGATGTGACGCAGGACGTCCCCTGATTGGCTAGTCAGTAGGCGATGCAATGTGCTGATTGGCTCTGCAGAAACGGTGTCAAGACCGTGCCAAAATTCGCCGATTGGCTCTTCAGAAACGACGACAAACCACTGCCAAAATTTGTGTCTGTAAAAAAGTTTTGTAGCTTCGTAGATCCAGTTTGCACACGAAAGATAGATGTCGCACTTCTTCCATGCCTGTAGCTATAAAGCTGTTCCACACACATTCAAACTAAATCCTTGTGGGCAATTGTTTTTTTCACAAGTGCACAAAATATTTCTGCAGGTACGCATTTTTTTTTGCATACAGACAAATTAATTCCACAGCTATAAAATGATTCTACACTTGTGCAAATCATATCCTCAAAGACAAAACTCTATTACACATGTGAATATCTTTTCAGGGGCACACAATCTTTATGGCGCTGTTTTTAGGGCTGCAGCTATCGATTCTTTTTGTAATCGATTAATCTAGCACTTTATCGATCGATTAATCGGATAATTTTTCTTTTGCATTTTTAAACAACCAAAACACATAATGCATAACGAAAATGACATAGCTGTAAAATGATCAAGCAATTGGCACAGAGGTATTTATTCTAACTCCAAGATTAGGCTACAAAACTAAGCCCATTTATTGCAATTTACCCATTTAGTGTTTTTAAGTGCCAGTGCCATCAATTAAATAATGTTCAAAATGCTCTCTGTAAAATTGCAGCCTCTTGTGCATGACTTAGCAGGGCGAACAAAGCTGTCCATACTATGTTGTGAAGTGCTGGGAGGGAGAAGAGGGAAAGCAATTTAATGTATTAATATGTAGCCTACAACAAGTTTCATGCTGTAATCTAGACCTGACATCAACATAAATATCTGTTTTATGTAGATTTCTACACCTGCAGCATTTACCATTAGGCTACTAACAAATAATTTTACCATTAGGCTACTAAAACATAGCCTACCATTAGGCTACTAAAAAATAATTTCACCATTAGGCTACTAAAAAATCATTTCTGGGGTGAGCCTATTTGCTATGGTAACCTAGCAACCTGTGTGTGCGTGTGTGTGGACGCGTGCGGTGCGTGAGGAAAGATGAGGGTGCATGCATGTGTGAGGGGTTCTTTTTTAGGCATACTGTCTTGCAATTGAACGTGAATAAGTTTACTTACTTAAAAACATCAAAGCTAAACAAGCCATCACGACATCGCTACAAATACAGTATGTGATTAAAATCAGCCAACATCAATGTAGGCTATAGGCTACATAGATAGATGATAGATAGGCTAGATAGATTGATAAATAGCCTAGCCTACTTTATTGACGCTTGGTGAAACAGCATGGAGTGGATATTTAGGTTCAGATGCTTGTTCTTTTCCTTTTTGAGTATGTAATGATCCCAAAACTTTACTTGAAAACTTTAGACATTCTCTGCCATTTATGGATATCTTGACTCCGCCATTGCGCCAGCTAAATTCAGAATGTATCACAATTCACGCGCTAATGGTGTGCTTCCTGAACAACGGTCCGTGTGGAACAATCAGATCCCTGCGCGTATAGTGCACGTCATAGGAATTTAACGAGGCTTCGAGGCAGGGTTTTTGCCTCGAGTAATTTTTGTAATCGAGTTATTCGAGTAACTCGATGAATCGTTTCAGCCCTAGATGTTTTGATTCCATACTTTTCCATTTCCTCGCAATATTCGTGTGTTTTCTCACAATACATTTGACTTTGCGAGGTAACACAAATTTATTGCAAGGGAATGCAAAAGCATTGCTTAGGAACATAATAACTCAAGAAAATGTATTCCCACCATGTCCCTTCGTGGGCTCCCTATTCACCACATTTGCTTATACCGTAATTTCCCAACTATTAGCCGCGGCTTATACATTGATTTTGCAAAATTTCTTCAGCTATGAGGTTAATACACAGGGCAGTTAATATGGTATTAATATGATTTTTGTTTCTTTTAACTTGTATAAAACACTGTCCTGCGGCTTATACACAATGCGGCTTAATACACAGGAAATTACTGTAATGCCATTTACCTTCATTACTAGCCTACCAATCAATCTCCAATACATTTTGCCTGCATTAAAATGTGCTGAGTGCACAAGTTCCGTGCATCAAATGTAACACACAACAGCCTATGATTTCTATGAGCTTAGGACACTATGGCAGGATAACTTACAAGAAAACCGGGACAATATTGTACATGCCCTAATTCTGAAGCAAAGACAGGCCGGTGCCACAAAATGTACACCACACTTACTAAGCTGACACAGCAGTACATGATAGTCCAACGGTTCCATTCAATTTTAAAACTGGAATGGACAATCAAGCAATAAAAATTGAGAATCAAGCAAAAATCTTAATGACATGCACTGGGAAGTAGTTGGAATTTGCATTTTGTAGGTATTCACAAATAGGCTTTATTTTAGTTTAAAGTGCGACCTGTGATTCTAATCCCATACTATACATTATTTGGGGAAATTCAGCAAAAAAAAACTATGAGTGTATGACCTATCCATTAACAATCCCATAATAAGCCAAACAACACGGTGCTAACCAGTGACACAACCTTTTGCAAAACCCAAACATGAACTGTGTCCCTTAAAATAATTAGAGTAAGACAGCTACATATTATCATACCATGGGTACCAAAGGTATTAGCATAGTAGCAGGAAATGTGACATTTTTGCTTAGCACCAAAGCAGAGACAATAAAAATGGAGAGGTGTGATGTTCTTACCTGAATGGTGTGTGGAGATTGCAGCAGGGTCGGGTGACCCACAAAGCGCACGTTGTCGATCTTCAGCTCGAACTTCTTCCCACACATATCAGACTTGGTAGCCAAGATAGTGGCGAGAATAATATCGGAGAACCTACCCGGGGGATAAATGACAACAATAACGAATACACAAAAAGTATCCAACACAGGGAGGAAGGGATGGTATGGGGGGGAGGGGGGTTACTGGGTTTTGGTTGGTGATCATTTCTTGAGGAATCTCGGATTGGTTTACAGATATCTACGCTACTCAGTCACATGATCTAGAGGTCAAAGGGTATTGGAGGAGTTGGGTTGTCAGGAAGGGTAAATGATTTGGGCCATGTCTGTCCACTGTGAGTGGTCTGTGCTTGGGGCGGAGTCAGGAGGAGTTTGGATTTTCAAGAGGAGAGAGGCCGAGGCAGACCGCCGCCACTGTTTGGCAGGAAGAGCAGAGGCCTTTGGTTTGAAGGGAGGGAACAGACTCATGCTGAAACTCATGCTGAAAAACACCACGTCTACCATCCAATGGCAAGCCAGTAGCCAAATTAGCATGTGCCATCCGCCGAAAGAGGCCCACAAATGGCAAGACTCGCAGTCCGAATTAAACAGTATTAACCTCAATCAGTGATGAGTCTGAGGGAATTTACCCATGAGAAATTAACAGGGAGAAAAAGAAAAGCCAAGAAATGTGTTTGGTGAAAGGGACATTTATGAACAGTTCCAGACATGTTCTTTACAGACTCAGTCAGGCCATTCTTTAGAGAACTGAACAGTGATATGGCAGTCCTCATCAGAATACAATTTTTAAAAAATCACTCTTGATTGGACATCAATATAGATCATCACAGGTTGTGGATATCAGGGCACAATTAACAGACACTTGCTAATAATTAGTCTGCGAGCATTAAAACACCATTTGATGCAACATTTACCCAAAAAGTGTGATTCATACCAAAAAAAAAAAATGTGATTCACCATGGAGACCTTAGGGTTGAGGCTGGCGTGCGCATATATATATACAACCGAGATATATATGCAAGAGTGATAGGGAAGAGAGAAATATGAAGGTAGGGTGTTCTAGAAAAAAAGGAGAAGTGGTTTAGAATGAGTTTTGGTCTTACCCTGCTACCAACTGTTCATCAGTTAGAGGAGTTTGTTCTCTGAAATGGGGGTTGGGCCATACAAAAGAAACAAAAGCAAACAAAAAGAAAATATGCAGACATTTTTGACAAGAGTGCATGGCAAAACACAAAACAAGACAAATGTAAATTAGCAGTCCACTCAAGACTTGAATGAATGGGGGAGCTACACGAAACCAACATCCTAGGGTTATTTCTGTTAGTATTTATGGTTAATGTCCACAAGTACATACGTATATATGTATATTAGTGTTCTTTACAGTGAGGCTTGTGCAAAATTCCGAATTTTAGAATGGATCTCCATTCAATTCACGAATTGGAATTTGAATTGAATTGGCTCCGCCCCACAGGAAGTTGAATTTGAATTGGAATGACAGGAAGTGGAATTAAATTCATGTCAATTCAAAGCAATTCCAGAGTCACACAGCAGGAAGAATGTGCTGAATCTCACATGCATTTGCACTGTAAAATCGAATAGCTATTCTTACTTAAAAGGTTTAGTTAGTATAACTCATTTTTTGCCTTTTGTTGATTATGTTGATTTTGCTTTTTGAGATTACTTGGCTAAATAATAATTAATTTAATGTTGAGGTGGACAAGTGAACATGATCATTTAAATCAAGTAAACTATACTTGAATTGCTTAAAGGGAGACCAGGCAAGCCTGATGCTTTTTCTCTACGAAACTCCCCCTCGCTCGGTCTGAAGCTCTTTTCCTTTTCTTTGCGTCTTCTGTCAAGGGTTTTCGCTGCTTCTTCGCCGGCTCTGCCATTATACACACGTTTGCAACAATCTCTAGCGTTTCGTTAGCCTGCCTGCTTCGGTCGGCGGGTAGGATACACTGAACTTGCAAGCGGGATATTCTTCCTAGAGGCAGTAGGGGCGGGCGAGAGAGTCTTCATTCGCCCTGTAACGAGTCATTTGACCATATACCGACTTACGAAGATGAGTAATTAACACGAAAACGTTGCCTGGTGTCCCTTTAAGTTTTGCTAAACTGTTAAGTTAGTTAGTCAGTTAACCTTACCTGTTAGTTAACCTTAGTTTAAAAAAACCTGCAAACCGATTGTCTTGAAATTACAGACTAATCTGGAATAGGTATTCCAAGTTGTGCAAACAAATGCTTACTTTGTGTAGTACACTTACACTAATGAGAATTCATATTTAAACTAACTTGGTCATTACAAGTAAAGTATATTGTGTGTTTATTAAACACAAGGTGTGCTAACTGATGTTACATTTCCTACAGTGCATTTCCAGAATGCCACTGCCCTGTCAAATATCACATATTAATCCTCACTGAAATTAATCTTAAATTACAATAAAGTGACAGTGACACTAACAGTTGTATACTGTTGGTGTGTAATTTATGTGGATGCATCGCACAAGTAGATGACTATCCAAAACACTCTAATGCTGTGGGTAGAACATCAGCAACATGTTACGTTTATTTATATATTGTTTTACACTCTGAAAGAACTGCACAGAGAGGGGGAAACCTTACTATGTACCACCAATATGTGGCACACACCTGGGTTTGTCCAGCGGTTCAGGGAACCCCCTAATCTTTGATGTCCACAGTGAGTCAGGACTGTTTTACCACTGCATTCAAAGGCCTGATTTCTGCAGTTCAGTGTATCCATGATGTTGTGAAGGCATTGGGGTTGATATTAATATCCTGACCAGAGAGGAGAGTGCCATTTAATGGACAGCCACTAACACCACCATTTCTAGAAGCAACATAAGTTTGCAAGGAGATCAGTCTGTTTTGGATAGTCATTGATGGGGTGATGTATTAATATAAATAGTATATATAGCCTTTAGTGTCACTGTCACTTTATTATTATGACCGCCGCTAGCGAAGCGGTCATATAGGGATTGTCAAAGTTTTTTTTTTTTTTTTTTTTTTTCCCCCGTCATCTACTTCCTGAATTTTTGGTCAACGATACCCGGGACACCGAACCACCGGGGCACATGAAATTTGGTGGGTATGTAGCCCCACTAGACTTTTACGGAAAAATTTTGTTTCGTCCCCGGGGGCCACTCCCTCCCCGTGCTGGGCCCCCCGAACCGCAAAAAAAACAAAAAAAACTACCTGAACCGTGGCACTGAGGATGAAGAATCTTTTATGGTATGTTGGTCTCAAGGGCCCACATCAACCTGGCCCATAATCACTCATTTGTGATTTGCACCCCCCCCGGTAAAAAATGAAAATGCAATATTATTCTGCTTTAATTGCCCCTATCTTCAGTTAAGATGTTCAGAACTGCACCAAATGTTATGTGTATGATTGACCTGGACCTGAAAAATTAGGTTATGTGTACATTTAGTGACTGTACACTCATTGGCCTGTAGATGGCGGTGCACACATATACACATGCACACACACACAGGCACCCACATACTATCGGTATTAGAACGGCCAATACATAATTACAAATTCAGTAGGATTAAAAGAAAGCCAAAATAAATAAATAAATATTCATCATCATCATCATGGCTGCATTTCCAGTATTGGCGATAAGTAGTCGTTTGTCCACTAGATGGCGCATCGTTGCAGTGAGACGTAATTTTGTTGGAAGTTAAAAGTGGGTTGGAAAAACAATGGACCTTCCTACAAGGACTGTTTACCGCAGAGAACGTCTAATAAGGATAGGACAATGTTCACATGAAATGTAATTCCCATTTCTTCTTGAAGCCGAAATAAATCTGAGGATGTTTATCGGACATGCTTGGTTTTTACTGCAGGTACGTTAATCTTATAATATCAATAAGGACCTAGGTAATGTTACCGGCCAATTTGATTGATTGCATTTGTAGAAAACTATAAATGCGGTTTTACCAAGCAAATTGATAGCAGCACTGTAATTGTATCTTTCGACTGTCATTTGTTGCACGTGCTACAAAAATCATTCTGTGCAATGGAAGATTTACCAACGTTACACCGGTCTGATACAGTTTTGCCTACATGCGTGAGACTGAGACGCCTGTTTATTTTGTTTTAAGTGTGTGCAGGGTGTGAGAGGGGAATCGATGTGCTTTGATTCCAGCTTGGTAGTTGTAGTCTGTGAAATTAAAAAGCATGTGTGTGTGAAGTATCCAAACACCTTCATTTCATTATGGCTGCTTTAGCATCACACCTTAAGCTACTGTGTAGTGGGTCCCATTTAGAAGTGGCTACTTCATTCGCGCTTTCCTTGACTCATGGAGCTGCGTGAATTTTATTACAACTTTTCGCCATATGGCAGTTTAAGTCCGCTTGATACTGTAAGGCGTAAGCCATTGGTTTCCAAAGAAGATTTTATTTGTGTCGCCAGCATAGCCTAGCCTATTGACAATTTATGTTGTAAATAGGCCTACCTTATAAGCCTACCTGTAGCTTAGGGAAGCTAACAGCTTTCTATTAGGATCTAGTTTGTTAGTTACAGTTTTGTCATAACTCCCTGATGCATTTTTGCATTTAGAATAGCCAGAGCGTGGATATCTCAATCGGAGAATTAAACAATATCGGGTGCCTATGGACTAGGCTGGGTGAACCCAGCCTGATCTGTCCGCTATTTATTTTTTGATTTCTTAAAAGATTAAGCTTGGTCTGGTGAAAGCCAGACTAGCCATGGAGCTCAGTTACACAATGCAAGGGAACATGAATCAGCCTATATTTGCACGAACAATAACGGACAACAGCTCTTCAACTTTGGCCCGTTAAAATGTGTATGAACAGTCTAGCGACGCATTTCATCAAGGCCCATTTGGACATGTCAGTTATTTGCACCACTGGTTAGATGTAAAACAGCATTTCGTTTCAGACTACTGTTACTTAATTTGTGCATTAACAATAACGTTTCAGACTACTGTTACTTAATTTGTGCATTGACAATAAAGTATTACATGAACTAAGGATGACTAAAATCTTATGTAGCCTAGAAGAAGAAACATTCACAAAAAATCCATCCATCCAAAAATGACTTTTGTTTTTGATAGCTGTTGAAAACGGCATGGAACTGACAGAGATGTTTTTGTTTATTTATAAATAAAATATATTATAAATAAATAAATAAAATTATGCTGATACCTTTTGCTTTTCCCAAATACAATGTAGCCTACAGGTGTAAGTGACCTTTCATCAATCCAGTTGCAATGGATGAACTGTGATGAACTGCTCTACTTGTGATTGTTTAGAGATTTTAAAGGTTTTATAACAATGCTACATCTTCTTTGGCTATTCTACAATCTATTCACCTTTTCAGCACCAGTAGGCTACTTTCTGTGCAGCCGCACACACACACTCAGGCATGCCAAACAAGCATACACACAAGTTTCAAGAGTGGGGGATGGAGTAAAATATGGAGACAAATTGAAGTGTGATTTATTTTCGCGGAACGGATGTACAGGACTGAGCGGCGGTCATATTTTGTACCACTATGGTACATCTAGTTGTAACTTAAGATTGAATTTCAGTAAAGATTGATATATGATCCCTTTAACAATATGTAGGCCGGGCCTGTGGCATTCTGGAAATGCATTTTTGTCATATCAGTTAGCACAACCTCAATACACCTGTTGTGTTTAATAAACATACAGTATACTTTACTTGTAATTGTAATGACCAAGTTAGTTGAAATAGCAATTATGTGTACTACACTAAGTGAGCGTTTGTTTGCACAACTTGACATTACAAAACTAACAGGTTAAGTAAGGTTATAAACTAATTTTACAGTGTAGCACAAACTTCAGCAATTCAAGTATAGTTTACTTGATTGTTTACTTTTCAACCTCAAAATTGAAGTATAGTTTACTTGATTGTTTACTTTTTCTACCTCAAAAAACACAAATTTTACGTTAATTTTACTTTACTTTAATAAGTAATCTCAACAAAAGACAAAACCTGAATTCTACTTAAGTTACAAATTGTGTGTTTAATGCAATCATATCAGACATATACTGTGAAGCTTCATTGATTAAACACTACCCTTACATTATGTATATGAATTTCTTCGAATTTCGTTGAATATCAATTCTACTTCCTTTAATTCAAATTCGAATTGTAATTCTACATCCTGTTTTTGACCTTAATTCAAATTCAATTCAAATTCAAGAATTGAATTGGAATTTAGGAGTCATTCTCAATTCAATTCTGAATTGTGCACAAGCCTGTTTACAGTATGTTTCTGCAAATGTGAGCTTGCATGTCATCACCAGCTGTGAAAACCTGAGGGCATTGGAGTGTCTGGAGGTTTCAACAGACTGTAAATATAGTAGACTAGTTATCTTAAGGGAACAGAAACTAAACACTAAAACTTCACTTACTGACTTAAGGGATGCCAAAATAATGACTTAAGTCATTACACACCCCTATGTAAAGCATTTCTCAATGTAAACCAACCATGCTCAATTTTACAAAGTTTAAATAGAAAAGCTATGCATGTGACACATCTAATGATGATGATGTTACTTACATATCTCTCTACATCCTGAATTAAGCCAAACTACACTATAGCACACACACTACACTATAACACATGTGCTTCTACTAATAAAATGTAAGGTCAGAGATATGGAATATAAAAAAAAACCCAGTTTTGACTTCAAAAAATATAAATTTTAGCTTTCCGTAGTGACACTGGGTGGACCAGTATGAATCCTTTCAAATATTCATTGTTAAAACATAGCCTAGTGTTTGAAAATAACATAAAGAATGGTAAATGCACGCCATATGAATGAAAAACACATTCACAAATAAACAAAAGAGAAGCAACAGACTTGGCTACCCCCCCCCCCCCCCCCACACACACACACACACACAGGTTCCAGCTCCAGGGTACACACAGCCATGACGATACTCAACCTTTTAACACTAAAACAGCAAGGGGTGGTAGGGTATCCTCAGTATCGATATGATCACCCTCAAATTCACCACCCCAGATAATGTAGAACCAAATTCAGTCACACTGTTTTAACAGTTGAAAACATTAGGCCATCCTCCCCCTGAAATGGCGTGGGGTAAATGTGTCCACAATTCAAAAAGGTCTCAATAATAATTTACTATGAACTATGGCATTACTTTAAGAAAATTGATGTCTAGTCATTCAGAAATTCATAACAGATCAACACTACACTACATTTACCAACCTAATACAAGAATATGCCTATTATAATATGCCTATTAACTATGCATCATTTTTACATGATCAGTCATTAATTCATCATAAATAGTTTGAGTGTCATAATACCTTGAATCACCATCTTGATCATCTGCAGCATCGCCTGCTGTGTTTAGGGCATAGGGACTTCGCTGTTTATCTTAAGACAATAAAAAAGTATAATCAGTCAATAAATAATGCTCAATCACAAACTTTAACATGATGAGTGAGCAACATCGCCAATGGGCAAAATTCCACTTAGCAACACATGAACTATAGGCTTTCAATGCTATGCCCTGGTACCTCTATTAACTGTATCCCCTGATAATAACGATAGTTATGTTTTACTAATGCCTAAGACATACTTACTCGCTGATGATGATGTGTTTTCGGACACTCTCTGGAAAGGGTACCGAAACAGCAATTTGTTTCCACGGCTGCCAGAACTGACTAGAATGACACTTATGGGGCTTGTCCTATCGCCACTTATAATTGCGTTGCGTTCTGGCTGTTTAAAGGCAGATTTGTGATCTGCTGTGTAATCCATTGATGGAGACGCTGGCTTGTACATGGCTAACTGGATTAATACTGGGTAAATGTTGTGGTGATCTCTCCTGGGATGAAGTCACATGCTTGTCCCCACACAACTGATTCTGTTTACATTGGCTTGTGAGATTGAAGTTCCTTTAGCATAGCCAGCAAGCTTTCCGCAGAAAGTCTGATACGATAGGATCACTGATATGATCCAGAAACGACTTGAACAGGGTAATAGTTGCCTTGATGTCTGTCAACAACTATTAAAAGCAGTTACTTAGCTATTTAGCCATCAGACATTACTGGAGCGGGACCCCATAAAGCTCGGTAGGCAGGCAGGCTATTGCATAAAATTAAATGCAGTGAGGTAACAGTTGCTTACAATAGTTAAAATATACTTTGCGCCAAAGAACAATCATAATTCGTATGCAAATAAAATCATTAGTAGCCTACGTTTACATTACTTTGCTTACTACCGAAACAGCAACAGTGTTGTCTCAGCTTGCTTGTCTCACTAGTTTGTGCTACTTTGTGAGGCTACCGGAATATTTCAGGAAACATGGAATGCTTTGTTTGGTTCCGCACAACTTTAAATTATGCCCAGAGACGAAACACCTTTACCCACCCCGTACTGAGACAAGCCACAGAGGTCCGCTATTCAAATTAGCTAAAGAAATAAAATAGAACCATTCGTTTAATTAAAACATTGAAGTTATGTATATAAAACTCGGTCCGTTCATTAAATAAACCCGTGGTGATGCATATCCAAAAGGACTATGGTTCCAGTATGGGAAGTGTAGATAAACTCTCAAAAATAGGCTAACAAATAGTGAGCTCATTTTAATAAATTGTTCTCTCCTTTTAATTTTTGAAAAATGATCGCACGATTTAGTAAAACGTGAGCATGTTTTAGCCTACTAAATTGAGTGCAAACTCTAGTAAAATGAGACCACAATTTAGTAAAACGAGCGCACTAGTAAAACAAGCAAACAAATTGTGCGCACATCATTCACTGATCATGGTTCGTGAAAGTCGATATAAAGTTATGTCAATAGCAGTGATTAATTTACTCTTTTTCTTTCTTTGCTTGACAGGGCTGACCCCCAAATGGACCGTGGAATCTAGCTGTCTTCATGGAAGTAACTTATCACATGCTGATGCTGCTAGAGTAGGCTATCCATTCAAAAATAAAGTAAACTGTCAAATAAATAATTATGTCGAACTGTTTTATTTCATTGCATGGCTATTTGTTGCCCATTTTCTCTCAATGCAACCCAAATACTGTGTTTAGAAAACCCGACAACTGGTTATTTTAACTAGCAGTTCTGTTGATATAACCCAGTGGTTTGGGTTGAATCTATACCCAATATACTGTGTGAATTTTACTCAACATTTATATAGTTATAACCCAGCACATTGGTTACCTTTACCCAGTCTATTGTGCCAATTTAACTAACGTTGTGTTGATATAACCCAGCGTTTTGGGTTAGAATCATACCCAATCTGCTGGGTTTAATAATGTACCCAGACCATTGGGTTAGGATAACTCAATGTGGTGTTGGTCCAATAGTTAACCAGCGGCTGGGTTATATTTGGGTTATTTTTAACCCAACATTTTTTAGAGTGTAAATGCAAAAATAGAGACTGGGTTATTTTCTCAACCCAAACGTTGAGGTTGAGGCTGTCAGGGCATTTTGTGGGCTTGTTTTTACTCATGTTGGGTTATTTTCTGTAACCCAGCTTGTTGGGATGATAGTTTAGGACAGAGCCCCTCCTCTCTCCCACCTGACGTGGAGTACACTACCCAGCACCTGGGTGACTTTAACACAGCTGCATAGTTATTTGAGAGTTCGAAAAAACATCGTTATTCTTCCAACCGTCCAGTCCACCAGCTGTCAGCATGCAATGGAAATCAGGCGATTTTGTAAGGTATGTATCTTTAACTTTTTTTAAAATGTTTTATCCAGACGGATTTTAAAAGTGCACCGGATGTTAAAAGTCCACCCAGAGATGTAGAAGCTACCCTTCATGATATGAATGGATATTCTGCCTGCCAATTTCGTTCAGCCTCAAACAGGTTAACAATTGTGTCATTCATGCTAACTAACGTTAGCTAACATTAACTTACAATTACTGTTCATGTTAAATATACACAAAGAAAGACTCATAGAAACATAGTTATTTGTTCACTGGGTATGAACTGCTGACAGAAACAAAACGAACTTTTACAACGAACTAAAATGAGCATACCAAGCTGGTTGACATTTGCAGACCATATAGCTAGCATCAATGCTAATTAAATATGCTTCGTGGTGGTTGTAGCCTAGACCAGAGCCATAGACTATGGTTGCAGCCCTTATTAGACATTCTCTGGTTGCAGCTAACGTTTGTCAGGTAATATTAGCCAACACAGTTGAAGTAATGTTAGTCTCTTCACAAGCCACACATACGGTAATAATAATGGCAAACAACATCTTATTAATTCATTCAGGGTAGCTTCATATTATAGCCATGTAACTTAACGTTACTGGGTGTTTTTGTAGCAGAGAAGACGGGCTCTGGTTGTAGTAGCACTATCAGACATTCATTTAGATAACGTTACCCGGTAACGTTAGCATCTAGAACTAGAAGCTACAAGTTATTATAACTGCATAGGTGGTCATGGTTTCCGAGTGTGTTGCGCTAATATTTTGTCTCCTGGTGGATTTTTAATGTTTGTCAACATCATTCAATGATAATGGTTCATGAAAATCTTGAGATAAAGTTCTGTAAATAACAGTGATTAATGCACTCTTTTTTTTTTCTTTGATTCACAGGGGTGATCCCCAAAACGGACGGTGGAATCTGCCTGCCTTCATGGAAGTATCACAAGCTTTTTCTAGCTATCTGTTCAAAAAATAAACTGCCAAATAAATAAATGTCGAACTGTTTTATTTCATTGCATGGCTATTGTTGCCCATTGGATGGATTTTAAAACATTATATTGTAACATTAATGATTTGCAAACATTTATTTGAATTATTATCAATTAATAGTGATTGGATTAAGGAGAAAAATAAGATACTTAGAATAACCCATAAATTAGGTCAGCATAACCCAGAGATGACAGTGAAAATAATATAAATCCTGGATTGTATAAGATAGCCTACCCAACAATTATGTAGGTTTAACTTAACAGTTTTGTTAAATTTATTGCATTTGCGATAATATCGCGATATGATGAAACACGATTTCAAACCGCAAAGGCTGCGATTTGTAATATGTGACGTCACCAAAACGCATTTATACTTGCGCTTGCCGATGCGCCACCGACTCTTCTCACCAACCACTGAAGAAGCAAAAAACGTAAACAAGAGGACCAGCTAACAGTGTCAAGAAAGGTCTGATCAGTAGAGCTACTTTGGTTAAAAATAAACCTCTTCATTACCTTTTGCTCGAACCTGCCATGTCCCTGGTTCTAGTTCATAATTCCCCTGTGCTGCTGCTCTGGCTGGTAACTTCGTTCACTTGTCCAGCTGACGATTAAAACTCCACGACTGTTTAGGCTGCACAGCAGCCATTCACCTGTGCACTGGGGACTTTGTTTACTGGAGTACAGTGACAGTGGGGGCATTTGCGATATCCAAGGGGGTTGGCGGCACAAACATTTCATCTCACAGGTAATGAATTGATGCATAATGTTATCCGCAAGTAGTTGACACAGCTAACCACCAAAAACCCAGCTGTTCTAACATTAGCTTACCAGCTAAGGCTCTAGGCTACATACATGCTGCTAACTTTATCCTGTTTAAAGAGTTTTGTCTCCGCGATTGGCTTTGTTGTGACATGAACAAACTAATTAATTTGCATGCATGCGTATTGCGCTGCGGTGTTTATGATGCTTTAGTTAACATCGAGCCGAACGGTCATTCGGCCGCATTTATTTGCGCTACAACAATCTACAGTAGTTTTTTCCGATTCACGCAAGTAGCCTACAGAGGAGAGGAGCGGGTCTGTGTGTGTGTGTGTGCGTGCGTGCGTGCGTGCGTGGAGAGCACAGGAGAAGCCGTGTCAGTGCCACTACATGTAGACCTATTTGTTAACTAACGAAAGAAGGTCATATCTACATGAAATAGAAACAAAATAGAACGAATCAGAATCATTAAATGTTTACAAGGCTGGAAGTTCAACAAATATAGTTCTACTAATGTGATTAAAATAGTTAAATAAAAAATATTTCATTCATCAATCTTGTTCAATGACCTAATGCCATCATAACATAGGCCTGGGCTCCAGGAAAGAACAGTTTATGTGTAACTTATCTAATTTTGTGTTGGTCATACTATAGAATAATATATTGCTTGTCTTTGTTGAATAAGACAGAAGATAAAGAGCTTCAAAATAATCGCATATCGCATCGCAATCGCAATATTGGTGAGAAAAATCGCAATTAGATTTTTTTCCAAAATCGTTCACCCCTAATTGAGATCCATGTCTTGGGCGAGTATTTCTATAGTGTTAGTTACCTTGCCTATTTGTTATGAGTGTGAAATTCACCTGTTGTGTTGTTGTAAGGGAGGCCACAATGGTTGGAGAATATGATAGTAACGCCAAGTCGGGTACCTCGGGGCACAAGAGTTCCGCACGAGTCTCCGAAGTCATTTTTCCTCTATCGGAGGTCTTCATTTCTGAATATGCAGCATGAAAGCGGCATAAGTCTGTTGTTGTTGCCTCATTCCAAGTCCACAATTAGCTCCTTGGTTTTGTTGACATTCAGCTGAAGACAGTTTGCCTGACACCATAGTCAGCTTCTCCACCTCATCCAAGAAGGCAGTCTCATCATCAGCAAACTTAACGATGAAAGTGGAGCTGAGGATACACAGTAGAGTGTAGAGCAGTGGGCTCAAGGCACAGCCCAGATGATTGCTGAATGTAATCTAAATGTTATGTGCTTGCATACAATCTCTGACTGCACCTTTGATCATGGGGAACTTTTATGTGTGCAGCATAGTAACCCATGATCTATTGCACTGTGTTCCTGTGAATGAAACGAGAGCTATGTTCCCAGGGTCCTATGTTTCCAGAGTCCATGATACCCGTTTTTTTTTTTTCTTTCAATTTTCAGTTACAGTAACCCTCTGAAGTTCACCTACAAAAAGGAACCAAAGCTGCCATCTTTGCCCATATAAGGAGATCCGGATGTTAATTGAAGCTAACTACCTATGGCAAGTTGCATTGTAAGTTAGCTCTGGGGTAGCAAAGATCAAAGTGTGCCGTCTTCACATACTGAAGATCACAGTATCCACTAGAAGGCAGAGGACAAAACTGTGTAGAGCAAATTTCATATTTCTTCGTCCCCGTGAGAGTGTAACAGGTGCTATAATTCAAAATCCCCATGTTAATTTCCAATAGAAAAAAATCTCAAGATACCGGATCTCCTTACTTGGGCAAAGATGGTAGCTTTTTTGTAGGCGAACTTCAGAGTTCTATTAACCCTCCCATTGTGTTCAGGGGCCGTATTCACAAAGAATTTTAAGGCTAAAAGTAGCTCCTCTTTGCAAACCTAGGCATAGGCTATAGTGACAGGTTAATTTAATGTTGCAAAGATACTGCATCAATCCGTATGTTAGGCTATAGGCTATTTGTTTTGCCTTACTCTTTATTCAGTTCAGTGACTTGTGTAGCGTACGCATTCTCAGACCTGTCACCTGTCACTCATCGTCGTAAGGGAGGTGTTTGGAATCCGCAAACATGGCAGCTTTTTTGTAGGCAAACTTCAATCAGCCAATCAGGTGGTCACTTCAGTCAAGCTCGTGCATGAGTAATGACGTCATCCATAGCAACGAAGACTCACTCTTAGTTTAGGAGTTGTCATTTATCCTTACTGAGAGTAGGCCTAGGTCTGAAAGGCTTTGTGAATACATTTTAAGAGAAAACTCCTAGCTAAAATCTTTTAGTGCGATTTAGGAGTACTCCTAGTGGTAAGATAAAAGGCTTTGTGAATACGGCCCCAGGTCAGTAGACCTAGCCTACATTTTAAGTTGAAATATTTCATGTAGGCTATTATCCAGGCTTTATACAAGATTTCAAAACAACCATAACCAAAGTGTGATGGTCTCTGGAAAGAATCTTTAGGCTATCTTTGTCTAAAAATTCAGCAAAATCCAAAAGAAAACTTATTTGGCTTATAAATGTGCTTGCACAATATCTGAAATATGTCTGGAAGGATTTTGCAAAGTGGTAGAAAATATGACCGCCACTCAGTCCTGCACATTGATGAAGAAGAGGTGTCTCTACTGCTTCAGCAAAGTCATCCAACAACATGCCCTTTGGATCCTGTCCTGCAGGGGCGCAGGAGATATTTTGAAAGTGAAGGGGCATTGGCGGAGCGAGGGGGTGGCTTCGGGGGCTCAAGCCCCGAATCTTTTTTCAAAAGCCCTGAATCTTTTTTTGTATGTGTTTTCAATTTCCAACGATTCTAATTTCTAATTTAACTTCCCCTCGGTTTCTCTATAAATGTTACAAAATGTAGGCTACTATTACGGAGCAAATATCCCTTCAAAGCCCAATATTGACAGATAATCTGATTTCCCACACGATGAGTTTAGGCAATGCCAGAGCCGAGATGTAGCGGTAGCGGTTTACGTCATAAACCTGGCAGGAAAGTTCAGAGCGGCGCAGTCAGTTTAAGCCGGTAAGAAAAACTATTGTCAAGACATTAGGCAATTAGGCTTTTTGTACCCCGGAATACAAAAGTAAGCTTCAGAAAGACAGAAAGTTTGTTGTACTGTATTCGTACTGTAAATCTACCGAATCAGTAGATTTACCTGTTGTCAGTTGAGTTCGTTCAATTCATTTATTGTAGGTTAGTAGCTAGGCAAATCTGAAACGGAGATGTAACGTGGCTACCGGCGGGATTTTGAACTTTTTAGGGCAAAAAATACCATGGGATTGATGTGTTCTCCATTTGAGGAACGTAATCAATTGCGGACGTGCACAGACAGCTCAGACACAGAGCGCATAGGCCTATAGGTTAGGCCAGTGGTTTTCAAAGTGGGGGCCGCGAGGGGGTGCCAGGGGGGCCTCAGCAAGTTGGAGGGAAAAATAAAAGCAAGAAATAAATACATTTGAAACATTTAAAATATACTATGAGGGTTGTTATACAATGCCATTATAATAATGTGACGCATATCTGAACATATTTTCAATGATAATGACTGGGAATAATAGTAGAGTGATGGCTTTCATATAGCAGAAAGCCCCAAATAAATTTTTTACACACTGTATGCTCCATCGCGATGGGGTTGTGGCTAAAATAATTATTAGATTAGCTTAATGTAGTTTTACATTTGCCGTAGTATTGTCGATGGGGGTCCTTGGCCAGAACCTAGTGGTATTTGGGGGGCCTTGTCGTGGAAAAGTTTGGGAACCCCTGGGTTAGGCTACTTTCACTTTCTAGAGTGTGCATTCATTACGTAAAAGATGCTTCATACCAAAACAACGATCAAACATTATCAAATGTATCATGACGTGTTGTCACAAAGACTTACTCCAATTAGAAAATCGAAACCAACATCATGTACTGTAAGTGTGCTCTCTCATTGAGGCCTGTAGGCCTATAAGGAAAATGCAATTTCAGTTTGTAAAATGTACCCCCCCCCCCCCAACTGAATTAGTCCCCCAATGTGAAGCACTGAAGGGGGGGATCCCCCCCCCCCCCCACATTTTGAAAAATGAATTTTAAGCCCTGGATTAAAATTAGCTTCATGTGTTCCACTGAACATTATAATAAGTGGGTTCACAATGTGTGAGGCTGTGCTAAACCTGACCATAAGGCTACTTTGGCCAGAGTTCAAAATAAAAATGTATTGAGACAAGGTAGCATCCCATCAGGGTTATCTTAACATAGTATACTAGCCTATAATATACAAACCATAACTCATAAAAAATAAAAAAAACGCTTTCTCTCACATTTTTAAAGTCTCAATGTGTAATTAGTTTACATAGAATTCACTAGAAGTCATTATTTAAGGGGTATTTTTCAATTTTTTCTATCGGGGGGGGGGGGGGGGGGGGGGGGTATGCCTCCGGACCCCCCTAGTCTTCCTGTTTCAAATGTCTGGCTCCACCCCTGTGAGGGGGACCAAATTGTGAACACAAACCCATAGTGAGATCAGATTTCCAGATATCGGATCGCCACCTCTGGCCCACTTTCGACCATCATATTTTAAACTTTCCAGAATATTAAGATAATACCATTGATTGTTTTCAAAAAATGATGAAATTATGAAAAAATTATGTTTGATAAAAATGGTGAAAACTGTGAGATGAGCACAACGCCAGATCTGCCCTCAGACCAGCTTCTTCTTGCTATGTGCAATTCTACTTTTATTTATTTTTTTTAGATTTATTTCACATACTTGGGCCAATGGTAGAATACTGGTCACTACTTGGGCCAATGGTAGAAAAAAGCAACATGGGATGTTGATATTTTATGAAGCCATGAATGAATCATCATGCCTATGATCCAAACATAGTGTACATGATCAAATAGCCTAGTTAGGCCTACTTAACAAGTGTTGGCTTAACAAGTTACCAGTCCAGAACACACAGAAAATTGCAACAGAAAGTTGCCTTTATAATCAACTATTTGTTCCAACAGCATTTAAACAAAGAAAAAAAAATACATAAGAAGTAAAATAAAATACTGTTACTGTAGTAACTGTATCACATTATCCCAAGCTTCAAAGAGCTCCCCACGTCTGTGACAGGCAGACGTGACACCGCTAAATTCTCAGCTTGTTTATACCCCACACTGAACGCATAGCTAGGCCCACTCTGGGGTGTGGTAGCCTACTCTCTGGGATTTATGCACCAAGGTAACTGAAGTATCCAATTTGTGTCTTGAAATTATGTTTGAAATAAATGTCTTAGAACAAAAACGTTGATAGACTTGTATTTTATAGGTAGGCTAGTGAAAACGAGTTGATAAGTAGGCTAGTTGAGTTTGTTATCATAAACATAACAGCTAACGTCATGTTGAGCAGTAGGAGTTGAGCACTAGGCTACCATAAATCCTCAAATTATGCCCAGGGATTGATTCTATTTATAGCAGGACATATAAAGGCAGGTTCCCATATAGGCTACAAGACTGGGTAACAATACCAACAATTGGCATCAGTCCACTAGAAGACATTGTTTCGATTTAAGTCAATGAAATAACACCTCTTCTTAATATTTTATTGTGTTGTATTGTATTGTATTATGTTGGTTGGATTAATAGCCTACGGTTGGCAAAGAAAAGTTGTTTTCCTACCATGGGTCTCCAACACACGTTCTCAAGCTCATTCTCTTGCCGCCCCTTTCAAGCTAATTGCCAGAGGCTGAAGCCTACTACATTTTTTTTAAAAAGTGCTAAATCATGCATAATTAAACAATAACTCAATTTAGGCTACTTGGCTACGCAAAAAGGTTTCCATTACAGCACAACCCCTATTCAATAAGGGGCTACCTTGTCTCGCAATAAACAGCAGTGGAAATCCCGACACTTTTTCAACTGCATGAAACTTAACAGTGAACCATCAAATATCTCCCAGATTTCAGTGCCCATCAGTCCCAACATTTAGCAATATAATCAAACAGTCCAAAAGTAAATCAAATCCCAAACCAAACCGAAAATGCTTTTGATAGCCTACGGGTATGCCGCTCCAAACGAAACGCATGTCTAAATGCAGGTTAGAAATATTTAAAAAAGCCTGCCTCGAATACCAGCCTGCCTCAAATAAAGATGATGATGAATGATTTATGCTAAGCAAGTAGCCTGGATTATTTTATTATTGGCAAACTGGCTTCAGATATCCAACAGGGAATATGAGATTGTGCAGTCAGTACTGTAGATGGCTGTGGTGATGTGATGCTGTTAATGGGGAGTTTTACAGTTAGCGCAAATCCTATGTTATTATTTATTTAGCAAACCTACAAGGGTTTTTTCCTTATCAAAAGTGAGGGGGATGACGGCTGTCTCTTCAGCACTGTGGGGGACATATCCCCCACGTCCCCCGTGCCTCCTGCGCCCCTGCTGTCCTGTCTATTCTTCTGCAGTCTGTCACACCTGCTGTTCTGCCAGCAGTCATGCATGTGTATACACTCAATTCTGGAAGAGTTCCTTCCTCTTCAAGGGTTATGTCTTTCCTAAAAAAAAGTACACTTCATACAATTGATGAAGAACTACAGACCTGTCTCCCTTCTTCCTTTCTTGTTGGCTTTGGAGGAAGTGTTCTTCAAGCAAGTCTATAATTTCCTGTATCAGAACACACTGCTAGACCGTGCAGTCTGGTTTCAAGAGTGGTCATTCTACTGAAATTGCTCTGTCTGGGACTGAACCATTGAGAGTAGATAATGTAACCTATTTACATTTACTATTTACATTTACATTTACAACCTGCGTGGTTCAGCCCTGCACATGCCCGGACTCAAACCCGTAAACAGCAACACCTCAAATCAGGAGTCTGCTCAGTCATCAGTATTAATTCTACTAGACTTACCTGCAGCCTTTGATACTATAAACCATGGCATTCTCCTTTCTACACTGTCTGAACAGGGAAATTCTGGGAAAGATTTTGACTGGTTTGAATCCTACCTTAAAGGGCGTTTTTTCAGTGTGGCTTGTATCAAAGTACCATGACCTCACCACAGGTGTGCCATAAGGATCAGTATTAGGGCACTATTTACACCACTTCCTTGGGTGAGACCATTCGTTCCCATGGATTTGACCATCACTGATATGCGGATGACTTTACCTGTCTTTTCCACCTGAGGACTGTTTCCCATCAGATTTCTGCATGCCTGACATTTCAATCTGGATGACAGACCGACACCTTCAATTTAATCTCTCAAAAACTGAGCTTTTGGTGTTTCCAGCTAAAACAGCTATTCCCCAACAGATTAACATGCGTTTCTTTGAGCATGTAGCCTGAATTGCAAAATCATGTTGGGTTTGTCCTTTACAACATTAGGAAGATCAGACCTTATCTGATACAATATTCCACACAACTTCTTGAGCAGGCCATGGTTATATCCAAACTGGACTATTGTACTAACTCTTCTCCTACTCTACATTGACTCCCTATAATAGACCTTGGCCTTTGGACACTTACTGGATCTGCTTACGCCTGTCTCAATTCTATGATCCAGCTGTACATCCCCAACCACTCACTGCGGTCATCTGATGAGCATCTGTTGTGTCGACCAGCCATAAATGCTAGATCAAATTCAAGACTCTTTTCCTCAGTGCTTCCTCGTTGGTGGAATGAGTAGCCCAGTACTCTCCTTCCTGTGATAGTTTAGGCCCAAAATCCCCCATTTTGGCGATATTATTGAATTTTTGGGAAAATGTCTAAATGCCATGTTTTAATCTGTTTAAGTTAAGGTACCCAATTTATTTGAACTGTATTTAACCTGTAAGAGGTTTATGTTAGAAGGAAATTTGACGATTTCTGATATTTGACTAATATCTGACAAAATTATAATTTTTTAATGATTTAAAATTGTTAGGGTATACTTAGGGTTTTAAAATCATCAGTTAACCTCTGTAAATATGTATTTGATAGAAAAGGACAGTTTTTTGCTAAAATGACACTGTTTTTACCGGAAATGTCCCCATAGTATAGCAAAAAGTGTGTAAAAACATGCCATTTTGGAATATGGCGGCCATATTGGATTTTTGGACAAAATTCAACATGCCTCAGATTTTAATCTGTTCCAATAGGGGTTCTGACCAGGAATCTATGGAGAAAACTTTGACCAAAAAATAGGCCTAATTTTTCCAGCAGATGACCTGTCTATTGTGATGCAACTTCCGCTTTCTTTGTATAGATTCAATGGTGCTCAATCGTGCATCTAACTTGGATATTTTCTTTAAGCCCCTTTCGTGAAAGAACTGGAATCGCCTCGTCTTGATTAATTTCGTCTATAATTTTACACCCTGACTGATGACCCTATCACAAGGCGTTTTAATGAGAAGAAGTATCTAAGTAGGCTAACTAATTATGATCGGTTATGGTTGACTGAATATAATTCTAAATAATGTGTCGTTCTGCTTTTATCTGCAACACAAACAAGGGCCATGAATACTGGCAACCTATTTCGTTTTAAAATGTAGACCTAATTAATCAATGTTAAATACCTATATAGCCACTAAACTGGTGGTATATCAGAAGCATGCATAAACTGACTTTTACTTTTATTTTTCATTTTATGGGATGACTATAATCACAACCTTTTTGTTTGTGTGTTGTGTTTGAAGTGACCTTGGGTGTCATAATAAAATGTATTATTATTATTATTATCCCTTATAACTTTACTTTTTCTTAATTCAAACAAGATAGATACAAATCAAGCAAAATAACTTTTTATCAATTCATTTAATTTTATTTTTATTCAATGCTGGATTCTCTTTGGTTTTGTCAGAGAGATGCACACACTCCTCTGCTTCATTTAGAAGTACTGACTTCCAAGGGCAATGACGACAACTGACAAAAATTTCTGCCAGGTGGCTTGAATCTCAGGCGTGAAGGCAGCGCCGAACTTTGTGGCAACGACGATGGTGAGACAGTCCGCCAACAGCTAAAATTAGAAAATGAGAGATTACACATAGTGACCTTAAAAGTAAAACATAACATATTATATGCATGGTGATGAAGTTTAGACTATTGTACAGGTGAGATGAAGTGTTGTAGTAGGCCTAAAAGAAGAAGGAATGGGAGGAAATACAAAAATAAGAATAATCGTCGTATTTACCCTAAAGTTATCAGGGTCGACATTCAGCTGCACGCAGTGCAGCTTGCTGAGTGCGGCGTAGGTGCCTTTCACATTATCCATGTTCTTCACGCCTTTGTCCAGTGCATTCAGCACAACCTTACCATGATTGGCCACCTTGCTGTTGCCCAGGATTGCTGCGGCGTTGGATAAGTCTCCAAAAGACCCAAAGTACCTCTGAGTCCAGGGATACACAACCAGCACCCTGCCAATGCACAACACAAGCACAGTTGTGTGTCAGCTCATTAGATAGACAAAACCTTAACAAATATGTGAAAATTGTGGTAACTTGCAATACCATACCTGGCAAGGGCCTGCGGTCCTATTTCGTTGACATTGATTTTGGCCCAGACACCAGCAACGGTGCTCTTCTCATTAGCTGTAAACTCTGCCATAATATATTATTTTAACTTTTCCGAGGTTAAGCAAAAAATATTTCGTCTCCTGTTTGAAAGGCCAATATGGTCCCAGCTTTTATTTGGCATTGTACCCCGCCCCGTGCGTCGCTTGCGTTTGATTGGATGCTTCTCGTAAAGGTTTTCAGATGAATTGGAAATGATCCAAAGACATAGCATATCTACTAAATGCACGTTTACTATATATAGCCAAATTATATCCAACAATATATATTTTTAAATATCTTCAAATAGAACAATAATGTCCACAAAAACATGTAATGATTTTTATCTAATGATTTAAATTCAAATGACACATCGCTAGCTTTAAATCCGCCAAAATGTGTTTATTTCGTTGAGTTGTGTAGGCCTACATAATATGTGCATTGAATTTGTAATTTTATCATAGTGACAGATAGGAAAACCCCATGGCGATTTATGTGGAATAAATGCAACTTCAAGAAAGCAATAGCCTACTTTATTCTTCAAATTAATAATTACTCTTATGCCTCCGGACCCCCCTAGTCTTCCTGTTTCAAATGTCTGGCTCCACCCCTGTGAGGGGGACCAAATTGTGAACACAAACCCATAGTGAGATCAGATTTCCAGATATCGGATCGCCACCTCTGGCCCACTTTCGACCATCATATTTTAAACTTTCCAGAATATTAAGATAATACCATTGATTGTTTTCAAAAAATGATGAAATTATGAAAAAATTATGTTTGATAAAAATGGTGAAAACTGTGAGATGAGCACAACGCCAGATCTGCCCTCAGACCAGCTTCTTCTTGCTATGTGCAATTCTACTTTTATTTATTTTTTTTAGATTTATTTCACATACTTGGGCCAATGGTAGAATACTGGTCACTACTTGGGCCAATGGTAGAAAAAAGCAACATGGGATGTTGATATTTTATGAAGCCATGAATGAATCATCATGCCTATGATCCAAACATAGTGTACATGATCAAATAGCCTAGTTAGGCCTACTTAACAAGTGTTGGCTTAACAAGTTACCAGTCCAGAACACACAGAAAATTGCAACAGAAAGTTGCCTTTATAATCAACTATTTGTTCCAACAGCATTTAAACAAAGAAAAAAAAATACATAAGAAGTAAAATAAAATACTGTTACTGTAGTAACTGTATCACATTATCCCAAGCTTCAAAGAGCTCCCCACGTCTGTGACAGGCAGACGTGACACCGCTAAATTCTCAGCTTGTTTATACCCCACACTGAACGCATAGCTAGGCCCACTCTGGGGTGTGGTAGCCTACTCTCTGGGATTTATGCACCAAGGTAACTGAAGTATCCAATTTGTGTCTTGAAATTATGTTTGAAATAAATGTCTTAGAACAAAAACGTTGATAGACTTGTATTTTATAGGTAGGCTAGTGAAAACGAGTTGATAAGTAGGCTAGTTGAGTTTGTTATCATAAACATAACAGCTAACGTCATGTTGAGCAGTAGGAGTTGAGCACTAGGCTACCATAAATCCTCAAATTATGCCCAGGGATTGATTCTATTTATAGCAGGACATATAAAGGCAGGTTCCCATATAGGCTACAAGACTGGGTAACAATACCAACAATTGGCATCAGTCCACTAGAAGACATTGTTTCGATTTAAGTCAATGAAATAACACCTCTTCTTAATATTTTATTGTGTTGTATTGTATTGTATTATGTTGGTTGGATTAATAGCCTACGGTTGGCAAAGAAAAGTTGTTTTCCTACCATGGGTCTCCAACACACGTTCTCAAGCTCATTCTCTTGCCGCCCCTTTCAAGCTAATTGCCAGAGGCTGAAGCCTACTACATTTTTTTTAAAAAGTGCTAAATCATGCATAATTAAACAATAACTCAATTTAGGCTACTTGGCTACGCAAAAAGGTTTCCATTACAGCACAACCCCTATTCAATAAGGGGCTACCTTGTCTCGCAATAAACAGCAGTGGAAATCCCGACACTTTTTCAACTGCATGAAACTTAACAGTGAACCATCAAATATCTCCCAGATTTCAGTGCCCATCAGTCCCAACATTTAGCAATATAATCAAACAGTCCAAAAGTAAATCAAATCCCAAACCAAACCGAAAATGCTTTTGATAGCCTACGGGTATGCCGCTCCAAACGAAACGCATGTCTAAATGCAGGTTAGAAATATTTAAAAAAGCCTGCCTCGAATACCAGCCTGCCTCAAATAAAGATGATGATGAATGATTTATGCTAAGCAAGTAGCCTGGATTATTTTATTATTGGCAAACTGGCTTCAGATATCCAACAGGGAATATGAGATTGTGCAGTCAGTACTGTAGATGGCTGTGGTGATGTGATGCTGTTAATGGGGAGTTTTACAGTTAGCGCAAATCCTATGTTATTATTTATTTAGCAAACCTACAAGGGTTTTTTCCTTATCAAAAGTGAGGGGGATGACGGCTGTCTCTTCAGCACTGTGGGGGACATATCCCCCACGTCCCCCGTGCCTCCTGCGCCCCTGCTGTCCTGTCTATTCTTCTGCAGTCTGTCACACCTGCTGTTCTGCCAGCAGTCATGCATGTGTATACACTCAATTCTGGAAGAGTTCCTTCCTCTTCAAGGGTTATGTCTTTCCTAAAAAAAAGTACACTTCATACAATTGATGAAGAACTACAGACCTGTCTCCCTTCTTCCTTTCTTGTTGGCTTTGGAGGAAGTGTTCTTCAAGCAAGTCTATAATTTCCTGTATCAGAACACACTGCTAGACCGTGCAGTCTGGTTTCAAGAGTGGTCATTCTACTGAAATTGCTCTGTCTGGGACTGAACCATTGAGAGTAGATAATGTAACCTATTTACATTTACTATTTACATTTACATTTACAACCTGCGTGGTTCAGCCCTGCACATGCCCGGACTCAAACCCGTAAACAGCAACACCTCAAATCAGGAGTCTGCTCAGTCATCAGTATTAATTCTACTAGACTTACCTGCAGCCTTTGATACTATAAACCATGGCATTCTCCTTTCTACACTGTCTGAACAGGGAAATTCTGGGAAAGATTTTGACTGGTTTGAATCCTACCTTAAAGGGCGTTTTTTCAGTGTGGCTTGTATCAAAGTACCATGACCTCACCACAGGTGTGCCATAAGGATCAGTATTAGGGCACTATTTACACCACTTCCTTGGGTGAGACCATTCGTTCCCATGGATTTGACCATCACTGATATGCGGATGACTTTACCTGTCTTTTCCACCTGAGGACTGTTTCCCATCAGATTTCTGCATGCCTGACATTTCAATCTGGATGACAGACCGACACCTTCAATTTAATCTCTCAAAAACTGAGCTTTTGGTGTTTCCAGCTAAAACAGCTATTCCCCAACAGATTAACATCCAGTTTGACTCCTCTTCACTGACCCCAACTAGATTGGCACGTAATTTTGGCGTTTCTTTGAGCATGTAGCCTGAATTGCAAAATCATGTTGGGTTTGTCCTTTACAACATTAGGAAGATCAGACCTTATCTGATACAATATTCCACACAACTTCTTGAGCAGGCCATGGTTATATCCAAACTGGACTATTGTACTAACTCTTCTCCTACTCTACATTGACTCCCTATAATAGACCTTGGCCTTTGGACACTTACTGGATCTGCTTACGCCTGTCTCAATTCTATGATCCAGCTGTACATCCCCAACCACTCACTGCGGTCATCTGATGAGCATCTGTTGTGTCGACCAGCCATAAATGCTAGATCAAATTCAAGACTCTTTTCCTCAGTGCTTCCTCGTTGGTGGAATGAGTAGCCCAGTACTCTCCTTCCTGTGATAGTTTAGGCCCAAAATCCCCCATTTTGGCGATATTATTGAATTTTTGGGAAAATGTCTAAATGCCATGTTTTAATCTGTTTAAGTTAAGGTACCCAATTTATTTGAACTGTATTTAACCTGTAAGAGGTTTATGTTAGAAGGAAATTTGACGATTTCTGATATTTGACTAATATCTGACAAAATTATAATTTTTTAATGATTTAAAATTGTTAGGGTATACTTAGGGTTTTAAAATCATCAGTTAACCTCTGTAAATATGTATTTGATAGAAAAGGACAGTTTTTTGCTAAAATGACACTGTTTTTACCGGAAATGTCCCCATAGTATAGCAAAAAGTGTGTAAAAACATGCCATTTTGGAATATGGCGGCCATATTGGATTTTTGGACAAAATTCAACATGCCTCAGATTTTAATCTGTTCCAATAGGGGTTCTGACCAGGAATCTATGGAGAAAACTTTGACCAAAAAATAGGCCTAATTTTTCCAGCAGATGACCTGTCTATTGTGATGCAACTTCCGCTTTCTTTGTATAGATTCAATGGTGCTCAATCGTGCATCTAACTTGGATATTTTCTTTAAGCCCCTTTCGTGAAAGAACTGGAATCGCCTCGTCTTGATTAATTTCGTCTATAATTTTACACCCTGACTGATGACCCTATCACAAGGCGTTTTAATGAGAAGAAGTATCTAAGTAGGCTAACTAATTATGATCGGTTATGGTTGACTGAATATAATTCTAAATAATGTGTCGTTCTGCTTTTATCTGCAACACAAACAAGGGCCATGAATACTGGCAACCTATTTCGTTTTAAAATGTAGACCTAATTAATCAATGTTAAATACCTATATAGCCACTAAACTGGTGGTATATCAGAAGCATGCATAAACTGACTTTTACTTTTATTTTTCATTTTATGGGATGACTATAATCACAACCTTTTTGTTTGTGTGTTGTGTTTGAAGTGACCTTGGGTGTCATAATAAAATGTATTATTATTATTATTATCCCTTATAACTTTACTTTTTCTTAATTCAAACAAGATAGATACAAATCAAGCAAAATAACTTTTTATCAATTCATTTAATTTTATTTTTATTCAATGCTGGATTCTCTTTGGTTTTGTCAGAGAGATGCACACACTCCTCTGCTTCATTTAGAAGTACTGACTTCCAAGGGCAATGACGACAACTGACAAAAATTTCTGCCAGGTGGCTTGAATCTCAGGCGTGAAGGCAGCGCCGAACTTTGTGGCAACGACGATGGTGAGACAGTCCGCCAACAGCTAAAATTAGAAAATGAGAGATTACACATAGTGACCTTAAAAGTAAAACATAACATATTATATGCATGGTGATGAAGTTTAGACTATTGTACAGGTGAGATGAAGTGTTGTAGTAGGCCTAAAAGAAGAAGGAATGGGAGGAAATACAAAAATAAGAATAATCGTCGTATTTACCCTAAAGTTATCAGGGTCGACATTCAGCTGCACGCAGTGCAGCTTGCTGAGTGCGGCGTAGGTGCCTTTCACATTATCCATGTTCTTCACGCCTTTGTCCAGTGCATTCAGCACAACCTTACCATGATTGGCCACCTTGCTGTTGCCCAGGATTGCTGCGGCGTTGGATAAGTCTCCAAAAGACCCAAAGTACCTCTGAGTCCAGGGATACACAACCAGCACCCTGCCAATGCACAACACAAGCACAGTTGTGTGTCAGCTCATTAGATAGACAAAACCTTAACAAATATGTGAAAATTGTGGTAACTTGCAATACCATACCTGGCAAGGGCCTGCGGTCCTATTTCGTTGACATTGATTTTGGCCCAGACACCAGCAACGGTGCTCTTCTCATTAGCTGTAAACTCTGCCATAATATATTATTTTAACTTTTCCGAGGTTAAGCAAAAAATATTTCGTCTCCTGTTTGAAAGGCCAATATGGTCCCAGCTTTTATTTGGCATTGTACCCCGCCCCGTGCGTCGCTTGCGTTTGATTGGATGCTTCTCGTAAAGGTTTTCAGATGAATTGGAAATGATCCAAAGACATAGCATATCTACTAAATGCACGTTTACTATATATAGCCAAATTATATCCAACAATATATATTTTTAAATATCTTCAAATAGAACAATAATGTCCACAAAAACATGTAATGATTTTTATCTAATGATTTAAATTCAAATGACACATCGCTAGCTTTAAATCCGCCAAAATGTGTTTATTTCGTTGAGTTGTGTAGGCCTACATAATATGTGCATTGAATTTGTAATTTTATCATAGTGACAGATAGGAAAACCCCATGGCGATTTATGTGGAATAAATGCAACTTCAAGAAAGCAATAGCCTACTTTATTCTTCAAATTAATAATTACGTCAGAGATTATGCCTCGTATGTCTTTTAAAAATGCATGAAACACGATAATGATGATCATTGTGAAGCAAATCAAAACTACGATAATCTTATTTGTGAAAGTGGAATATAATATTGCGGACACTGCCGGTCTATTTTATACATTTGCAGTCTATTTTACAATAGAATTTGGCTCAGGGTTGGATAAACTGTTATCTTAATGAAAAACACATTAATCAGACCACTCACACCCGTTCCACCCACAAAATGTGCTTAATTTGGCTTCAATTAATTTGATAAACAAAATGTCCTGTTCCAGTTGTATTTGGCACAGACTGAACAACGACCTTAGACGACCCGACAGAAGCATCCTTATAGCCCCTATTCACTACGATTCCTTGACTAATGTTATTCCACAGTATGACTTAACAAATGGCTTGAATAAGAAGGAAAGAGTCCAAACAAACATTTAAATATATACATTGTGAAATGGGAAAAGAAACATAATCTGATCTTGCCTATATATCTAATTCAATATCTAATTCAATATTGACAACATTTAATTCATTGAAAAATAGCCCCTATATTTGTTGACCAGTTCTCATCAAAGTTGTGTTATGACCATGTGTTTATATTCGTGGTGGGTGTATGATTATTTTAATTCACTAATTAGGCTATCAATGTTACCCTAACTAACCCAATGACCCTTGAAAAGGACAGACTTTGAAAAAACTTGGCAGACGGGAAGTAAGGCAAGGGGACTGTAGGCGGAGTTGATGGGTGTGCCTACTGCGGATTTATATAAAGAGGTCTCTCTGCCATATTTTGTCAGGTTCTTTCCTAATAGTTCTCAGGAAAAGAAATCAAAATGAGTCTGACAGCCAAGGACAAATCTCTGGTCAAGTCCTTCTGGTCCAAAGTCGGCGGCAAGGCTGACGACATAGGAGCCGAAGCCCTGGGCAGGTAAGATCTTAAAAAGCAGTATTAACGGGCCGTTATATCATTAGCACTTGCACTAGCATATTTAGCTAAACACAGTTTGGTCCGCAATAACCTGAATTGGGATTGAATTGGAATAAAATAAATTGTTTGCGACTGCAATCTTTTTTTTGTAGGATGCTTGTCGTGTATCCCCAAACAAAGACATACTTCTCCCATTGGAGTGACACCAGTCCGGGCTCCGCCCCGGTTAAGCAGCATGGCAAGACTGTGATGGGTGCCCTGAACCAGGCTGTTGGCAAAATTGACGATCTTGTGGGTGGTTTGAGTGCCCTCAGTGATCTCCATGCTTTCAAGCTTCGTGTCGATCCAGGAAACTTCAAGGTTTGACCATTTTTTTTAACTTTAACAAAATAGTTAACCCTTTTTGAAATTTGCCTAGCGTCAAAGTATGCGCTACATCGTCAATTTGCAATGTGTCTTTTCCAGATTCTGTCCCACAACATCCTTGTAGCTCTGGCTGTGAATTTTCCCACTGACTTCACCGCCGAAGTACACGTGGCTGTGGACAAATTCCTGGCTGCCGTGTCAGCTGCTTTGGCTGACAAGTACAGATAAACTTGGTATCTCGAGAGTCAAGCAGAACATGTTGCTGAACCTGTGTTATATACACCAATAAAAAATATTTACGGATAATAAATGTAGCCTATGCGTTTTATTCCAAGAGGACATATAATCTTCCTTAGTTTCAGTTTGTAGGCCTACAACTACATTTCCCTTAACATTAACTTGACGTATTGTCATTGTTGTTTTAACAAATAAATAAGGATAAAATAATCCATTAATAAACACATTAAAATAATATAGATAATATAGCCACTATCGTAAACCACTCATAAAAGTACATTAGGCTAGGCCTGCCTGATGCACATGAAGAGATCAGATGCAAAAGCCTATGCCACCTCCGTCAAAAATAAGATGACGATAGTGAGTGAATGCTCTCCACACAACATTAATTAAATAATTTCGCTTCAAACCCCACTAAATAACGATGGATAGGCTACAAGCACTTAAAGCAACACCAAAGCACTTTTCCTGTCGCACGCATGCTATTTGTTTATCCAGCACTGGCTTTGGAAATAACAATGTCTACAGACAATGTAGAGTAGGCCTACGTTGGATGATTTTATGAAAGTATGATGTATTGTGACATCAGAAGCAAGTCAAATTTGTAGTTTCTTATGTCTCATTCCATCGAACTACAGACCCGCCCGATCTGACAAACTGTGCGGTTATAGCCGATAGAGGGTCGCGAACAGAATGCCCTGTTACGAGTTGATGAACCACTGAAACGATTTTGGAAACAATATTTTAAGGTACAAAAAACTCTTTGGTGATGCTTTAAGAGGGTTTTCTTCGATAAGATCGTTCGTATGGTTTTTCCGACTGTTTCTCGAACATGCTCGCAGGGTGAACGTGCTCTTAAGGGGAGCTGCCCACGTTACAGTTTTTCTCGATCGTTTTGACGCTTGTTCTGACATCACGTTCTCAAAACAGTTAACACCCGTGTCTGAACAAAAGCACTCTGGCCAAAATGACACATTTTGCTTGCAAAAGGCTGTTCTCTCAAAACACTTGCAGCTAAAAAAAAAAACATGCAGCAAAAGCAAATCTTGCCTTCAAACAACACATCCTGTCTTCAAATCACTGTGTGATTTCAATCAATCATCACACACTGGACAACAAAATGCAAAATAAAGTTCTCAAAATTCAGCATTTTTGCTTATGTCTGTTCCATTTTTTTTTTTTTTCATTTTTCTGGTATCAGAGAAAACTGTGAAAAGATCAAATGTACTGAATAAAAAATAATTAATTAATTTCTCCCAAGATGAAACTGCCATTGACATGTAAGACCTACAGTAAACACCTAGGCAAGACACATTTTTTACAACTTGTCATTTTTCATCGAAATAGATCTACAGTAAACACCTTTTGTGCTGTTTTCTTCACCAAATAGGCTATACAGTACTTTGTCTAAATGTGCATTAGATCCATACTTGCAAATAGCAACACAGAACATGGCATCTCTTATGGATAATGAATGATTGCTGATTGAAGTATTGTGCAAAGGAGTTTCACACAGGTGTATCAGTGATTCAGACTTATGCAAGGAATCTATAGCCTACCACCTGTGAAAAGATGTTTTCCTTTTGTTTAGGACGGGAAAACCTTTTTGAATGACATCTGTGTTAACTGTTTTGCAAAAGGATGTGAGAAATCTGTGAACCCAATGACAATGTGTGAACACATTCGCAAGAGATGACTTCTGCTGTGCAAAGAAAGTGTTCAAGAAGACCAAGTGGATCCCAGTTGCCTTAAGCAGGTCAAAGCAATCGAGAAAAACTCTAATAGTTTTGAAATATCTTCTAATTTAAGATTAGATTAGATTAGGCTAAGTGAGAGTAAGTGTTCAAAATGAAACTTATTAGGCTACGGTATTCTCCTGATAACGTGAGTGGAATGGATTTAATGTGGACGCGCACATAAAAAGGCGCAGTGTCTACAGCGCACGTTTTGCGGTGAAAATGTTCCGTCTTTTAAAAGCAGGTGTAGCCTAATCCGAATCGCGGTTAAATCTATCAACTAGACAACAGAATTAGTAGGGTACCTCTGTTTTGTTTCATTGTACCAGGCCTATGTCAAAAGCAACATTAACGACCATGGCCCAGTTCCCCGAAAGCATCTTAAGCCTAAGAGCGTCGTAAAGTCCCTACGAACGTCTTAAGATTTGCCGACTGTTTTCCGAAACCATCGTAGCTTAAGAGCGTCGTAAAAACACTCGTAGATCTACGAGTGCTCCAGAGTAGCCTACTCGTTACCGGCTAAGAGCGTCTTAACAGTACTTCTCACTGAGGTCACCAACAGGACATACAGAGGAATTACAACTTAGAATACATAATCCAACTTACGTTCCCATTCTTTATTGTGTTTACCTGTGATGAATCAGATTTTAGCGTGCAAAATAGCCTACATTTAATGGTCATAATAATGTGATGAAAAGCGGACAATGATTGATGGTGATGTCAGGTGACTGCACGTCACAGCTAGGCCTACCATTTAAACTTCGGATCTACACATTAATTCACATCAAATGGAAAATAGAAACACTTTGACATCTGCAAGCATCCCAAGTAGGCTATATACCACAAACAGACATAAATAAATAATTGTAATTATTTAAGATTAGATTGTTGCACCGTGCAATAATGTTTCGCGGTGTCACACGTTTAAAGATAAGAAAGTCTAAGAAAGTGAGGAAATGTGTAGGCTTAGATTTTGACGCTGCACAGACTATACTCTTTGGATGTTACTTTCTTCACCTCATAGGCCTAATAAAAGACAGCCTAGTACTTACACAAAGATAATGGCAAACTATTCTGGCAACGTCTCGTTTCATAACTTGATTGCATTATTGTCCGCTTTTAATCACATTAGTATGACCATTAAATGTAGGCTATATGCTATTTTGCACGCTATAATCTGATTCATCCCAAGTAAACACAATAAAGAATGGCAACGTAAATTGGATATAGTAATTCCCCTGTATGTCCTGTTGGTGACCTCAGTGAGAAGTATAAGACGCTCTTAGCCAGTAACGAGAACTCTGGACCACTCGTAAATCTACGAGTGTTTTCACGACGCTCTTTTAAGCTACGATGGTTTCGGGAAACAGTCGGCAAATCTTAAGACGTTCGTAAGGGGGACTTTACGACGCTCTTAGTAGGGGTGTAACGGTTCATGTATTCGTATTGAACCGAAACGGTACGGGCGTCACGGTTCGGTGCATGAATTTACACGGAGAATACACGGTATAAAAATACATAAAACTCGTGTGCGCATTAATTAATGTCATGCGCAATTACTGTTAAGTAGCGAGAGTTACGGGAGTTCTTTAGCGACACCTAACGGCTAATCTGTAGCCTCGCCTTAGCTCTGAAGCTCTGATTGGCGCCTATGTTTTTTTTGTCAGATCGTAGGTCGAGTCCGTCAGTCATTATCAGCACTAAGGTTAGACCCACAAGAGGATCCGCTGGTCTCTTTAAAGTTAGAGGATCCGCTGGTCTCTTTAATATCGCAAGTTTGAGAACTTCAGTTACAGTAACGTTAGTACAGGCGAAAGAGTGCTGGATAAGATGAAACTGTGTGTCGGCGTTGTTCAGCAGTTGTTGGGTATGTGAGTGGAAAAAATGCTACACATTTATATTACAATTATATTACAAGGACCATTCTCCCCAGAGCAACTAGGAGTTAAACGGTGGAAGCCTGGATTTATTTTACCAAACAAAAACAACCAAAATTGTTTAACATTTGTGAAGATGGAATGTTTTTGCATCTTAACTCCTCGTAGGCCTGTATCTATAGGTGACTCCGGTTCTATAGGCCTACATATACCTATTTTTCAACCTACACAACAGTAGGTTATAAAATAGCACACCTATAATATTGCATTTTACAAAAAGCTAGTTGCTGCTATACCATCGCTTTCCATACGCGTCATCTCAGTGGAGGCAAGAGCCCTCGGGCATGTTTCCGTTCATTCAGCACCGCGGACAGCTCCGATGGAGGCTGGGTTAGGCTACATCAGGGTTCCTACGCAGTATGGAAAACCTGGAAAAGTATGGAATTTGATTTTAGTAATTTCCAGGTCTGGATAAGTATGGAAAAAAGAAACAAGGGTATGGAGAAATATTTGTGTTTCCAGACTATTGCATCTACAGTACTAATCACTTCACTTAGGTCATAATGAACCATTCCTACTGTTGTGTAGCTTAACTGTCGGTCCACATCGTCAACATACAATTGAATGGGGGTCCTCAGAAAAAAAAATTCTCCCACAAGGGGACCCTGGAACCAAAACCAAATTGAGAACCCCTGCTCTATGCACGTGCCCTACACCATTGTGCACTGGTATGTTTGCGTAGCTCTGCTATTTTCGGCTAAAACACTGGTAGACTTTTTTGATTTTGTAAAAGATACCACCAAGACATGGATACTGCATTATCTGATAAACTGTTATTGCAAACAAATAATATTGTTTATGGTGATTTCTGAGGCTTCTGCCAGCAGTGCACTAGTCTCCAACATATGTAGGCTATGCTGTATCTACAGAGAACTAAAAATGTGAGTGCACCTTCCAACACAGCACTTCCCCCAACAAAAAGTATCCAAGGGCTACCAAGTTAATAATAAACATTGACAATGCTAGTAGAACGCTCCATTGACAATGTCTAGAATATGGTCAGAAAAATTTACCGTGGCCCCAGCCGTGGTGCAACTGGCTGGGGCACCTGCACCGTACGCCGGCGACCCGGGTTCGATTCCCGCCCCGTGGTCCTTTCTGGATCCCACCCCGATTCTCTCTCCCACTCACTTCCTGTCACTCTCCACCACTCTCCAATCCTGTCGCATCAAAGGCATAAAAGGCCAAAAATATATACTTAAAAAAAAAAATGTACCGAGAAGTTTGAAAATTTGAGTATGGAAAAAGTATGGAATTTTGAAATGGAAAATGTGTAGGAACCCTGCTACATGCTAAACCTATGTTGCAGTTCAGTGGAAAGTATAGTCAAGATTTGTGAAACTTTAAATAGCGCATCAGGACAAAATGTAGCCCTAAACGAATTGCAATTTATTTCGATTAGGCTTTGGACAATGACTTTTTAATCCCTGGAATGAATTACTGAACAGCCCGGCCCCAGGCCCAGGGTCCCAAATTAGCTATTAAGGGGCCCTGAAGCTCAAGACCATGAAGACGCTGTTCTCCATCCCTGATATCTGAATTGGGCCGGTCAAATAGCATGGGTTATGCTATATGTGTCTCAATAGGACCCCTCAATCATATACCATGGATTATGGTATTTGCCCTTGTTATCTGAATGGGGTAATTTAATTGACGCCATATCTTTTTCACAATGATGATTATGTCATATTGTAAGTCTCAATTTGTCCATTTCTTTCCACAAACTCGCCAGAAGTCAGCATTTAAAGGTAATTTTCTTAAAATGTCTAAAAAGTAGCTGGGGGTGCATTTTAAGGAGGCCTATTGCTACTTGTGAAGGGCATATTTTCGTTCACATAGTTCTACATATCATACATTGGATAGTCATCTACAGTTCTGTTATTTTTTATTTATTTATTTTCTAGTTAAATGTAATCACTCTTTATTTATGTTATTTTCGACCGTTTTTGTGTTATTCTTAGTCCTTTTTTCTGATGAACAAACTCGGTTGACACCATCAACGTCAAGTTAACGTTAGCTTCCATTGGGCTGATGAGCGCCTTGGCTAGCCTGCCTTATGTCTCTGAAGTCCCTCATCCATCCGTGACGCTGCACATCCAATGTCTGGACGGAGGGATTGCTCAGCAAGGGTGCCTACTGCCTAATGTCAATCTGCAAGAGATCTGCAGCTGCCACGACCACCGAGCTGCGGCTGACATGCGAGCTGCCATGCTAGGATCTACCGGTGCCTGGAGTCTGGATTGAGTGAAACTGATGACAGCGTCAACCATGAAACAACAAACGGTCACTGTCTAGGACCACCGAGCTGATAATCAGCAGGGTCGCCCATCACAAATTCGGACTGTGTCCTTCCAGTGCTCTCCAGACTGCCAGTGAATTCTCCGGGTTGGTCAGTTATAAAGAACTTTGTTGGTGTTGCATCGTGAAGACACACCTGTTGGCAGTTTTCACGCGGGTCATCTTTGCCCTTGGACATTTTCAGCCGGTTGGAAATTGGACTAATTTTATTTGTAATTTGTATCTATTTTATTTATTAATTTGTTTGTTGTATGTCTTGTATGTCTTGGTGTCATGGGTACGCTGGCGACTACGCCGCTCCGTCCGGCATCTTTTGTGTTTGTTATTTCTTAAATGTATGTCTTGGTGTCACGGGTACGCTGGCGACTACGCCGCTTCGTCCGGCATCTATTGTCTTTGTTAGTCTGTGTCAATGACAATGTTCTTATTGTACAGCACTTTGTAACTTTGTTTTGAAAAGTGCTATATAAATAAAGATTATTATTATATTATTATTACATCCTGACTGCACAAACGAACCTGGTTGAGCTGAGCATTCTTAATTCATAGCATAACGTTACCGTGGCATTGTGTGTTATCCCGTTCACTTTGTCCTTGGTCATGTTTAATTGGCTGTGTACGTATAGCTAGGCTACCCTACCATGACTTGGAGTTTGGTATTTCTGTTATTTGGATCCAATGAGTGAGAGTAAGTGTTCAAAATGAAACTTATTAGGCTACGGTATTCTCCTGATAACGTGAGTGGAATGGATTTAATGTGGACGCGCACATAAAAAGGCGCAGTGTCTACAGCGCACGTTTTGCGGTGAAAATGTTCCGTCTTTTAAAAGCAGGTGTAGCCTAATCCGAATCGCGGTTAAATCTATCAACTAGACAGCAGAATTAGTAGGGTACCTCTGTTTTGTTTCATTGTACCAGGGCCCAGTTCCCCGAAAGCATCTTAAGCCTAAGAGCGTCGTAAAGTCCCTCTTACGAACGTCTTAAGATTTGCCGACTGTTTCCCGAAACCATCGTAGCTTAAGAGCGTCGTGAAAACACTCGTAGATCTACGAGTGCTCCAGAGTACTCGTTACCGGCTAAGAGGGTCTTAACAGTACTTCTCACTGAGGTCACCAACAGGACATACAGAGGAATTACAACTTAGAACACATAATCCAATTTACGTTCCCATTCTTTATTGTGTTTACCTGTGATTAATCAGATTTTAGCGTGCAAAATAGCATAGCCTACATTTAATGGTCATAATAATGTGATGACAAGCGGACAAAAATGCAATCAAACGACACGTTGCCAAAATAGTTTGACATTATCTTTGCTAAGTGAAGGCTATATTTTATTAGGCCTATGAGGTGAAAAGCGGAGAAACCAACTTGTGGTTTAGTCTGTACTGCATCAAAATCTAAGCCTACACATTTCCTCACTTTCTTACTCGACTTCTTTATTATCTTCAAACGTGTTCTTAAGTGACACCGCGAAAAATGATTGCATGGTGCAACAATCTAATCTTAAAATAATTACAATTATTTATGTCTGTGTGGTATATAACCTATACTTGGGATGCTTACATGCAGATGTCAAAGTGTTTCTATTTTCGTATTGATGTGAATTAATGTGTAGATCCGAAGTTTAAATGGTAGGCCTATAGCTGTGACATGCAGTCACCTGACATCACCGTCAAATCGCGTCAAATTAGAGGATATTTCAGAACTATTAACGTGGACAGCTCCCCTTAAGAGCGTCTTAAGAGAAGTGCACGCGCGTTCACGCTACGAGCATGTTCGGGAAACAGTCGGAAAAAACAAACAAACGATCGTAAGATGAATCGTAGAAAACCCTCTTAAGAGCGTGTCTCCGTCGTTATCGGGGAACTGGGCCCAGGCCTATGTCAAAAGCAACATTAACGACCATGGCCCAGTTCCCCGAAAGCATCTTAAGCCTAAGAGCGTCGTAAAGTCCCTCTTACGAACGTCTTAAGATTTGCCGACTGTTTCCCGAAACCATCGTAGCTTAAGAGCATCGTGAAAACACTCGTAGATCTACGAGTGCTCCAGAGTACTCGTTACCGGCTAAGAGCGTCTTAACAGTACTTCTCACTGAGGTCACCAACAGGACATACAGAGGAATTACAACTTAGAATACATAATCCAATTTACGTGCCCATTCTTTATTGTGTTTACCTGTGATGAATCAGATTTTAGCGTGCAAAATAGCCTACATTTAATGGTCATAATAATGTGATGAAAAGCGGACAAAAATGCAATCAAGTTATGAAACGAGACGTTGCCAGAATAGTTTGACATTATCTTTGCTAAGTGAATATTGTATTAGGCCTATGAGGTAAAAAGCAGAGAAAGCAACATGTGGTTTAGTCTGTAGCCTACTGCATCAAAATCTAAGCCTACACATTTCCTCTCTTTCTTACTCGACTTCTTTCTTATCTTCAAAAGTGTTCATAAGTGGCACCGCGAAAAATTATTGCATGGTGCAACAATCTAATCTTAAAATAATTACAATTATTTATGTCTCTGTGTGGTATATAACCTACTTGGGATGCTTACATGCAGATGCCAAAGTGTTTCTATTTTCGTATTGATGTGAATTAATGTGTAGATCCGAAGTTTAAATGGTAGGCCTATAGCTGTGACGTGCAGTCACCTGACATCACCGTCAAATCAGAGGATATTTCAGAACTATTAACGTGGACAGCTCCCCTTAAGAGCATCTTAAGAGCAGTGCACGCGCGTTCACGCTACGAGCATGTTCGGGAAACAGTCGGAAAAACCAAACGAACGATCGTAAGATGAATCGTAGAAAACCCTCTTAAGAGCGTGTCTCCGTCGTTATCGGGGAAGTGGGCCCAGGCCTATGTCAAAAGCAACATTAACGACCATGGCCCAGTTCCCCGAAAGCATCTTAAGCCTAAGAGCGTCGGAAAGTCCCTACGAACGTCTTAAGATTTGCCGACTGTTTTCCGAAACCATCGTAGCTTAAGAGCGTCGTGAAAACACTCGTAGATCTACGAGTGCTCCAGAGTAGCCTACTCGTTACCGGCTAAGAGCGTCTTAACAGTACTTCTCACTGAGGTCACCAACAGGACATACAGAGGAATTACAACTTAGAATACATAATCCAACTTACATTCCCATTCTTTATTGTGTTTACCTGTGATGAATCAGATTTTAGCGTGCAAAATAGCCTACATTTAATGGTCATAATAATGTGATGAAAAGCGGACAAAAATGCAATCAAGTTATGAAACGAGACGTTGCCAGAATAGTTTGACATTATCTTTGCTAAGGGAATATTTTATTAGGCCTATGAGGTAAAAAGCAGAGAAAGCAACATGTGGTTTAGTCTGTAGCCTACTAAATCAAAATCTAAGCCTACACATTTCCTCTCTTTTTTTCCCTCCACTCGGCGGGCATTTGACAACGCTTTTTGGGCACTCGTCGGGCATCCATTTAGGCAGAAATGCGCATGCGCAAGGCTTCACGACACCAATCTTACTCCAGCGGCGAGATCACAACACATGGCACGATGTCTTCACAACACACCATATGATTGGCTCAATGTATTCACATCACACCACATGATTGGCTGAATGTATTCACATGTCGACGTTTTGCCGAGAAAGGGGTGGGATATGCGTAGACAACGGCCATATTGGCGTGACAAACTAGCCCCATGCATTTCTATGGAGTATTTTTTGAGTGCTGTGTCTCCACATTAGAAAGTCTCTGTCTTAAGTGACACCGCGAAAAATTATTGCATGGTGCAACAATCTAATCTTAAAATAATTACAATTATTTATGTCTCTGTGTGGTATATAACCTACTTGGGATGCTCACATGCAGATGTCAAAGTGTTTCTATTTTCGTATTGATGTGAATTAATGTGTAGATCCGAAGTTTAAATGGTAGGCCTCTGTGACGTGCAGTCACCTGACATCACCGTCAAATCAGAGGATATTTCAGAACTATTAACGTGGACAGCTCCCCTTAAGAGCATCTTAAGAGCAGTGCACGCGCGTTCACGCTACGAGCATGCTCTGGAAACAGTCGGAAAAACCAAACGAACGATCGTAAGATGAATCGTAGAAAACCCTCGTAAGAGCGTGTCTCCGTCGTTATCGGGAAACTGGGCCCATATCTCTGGTTGTTGGCATCTTCTTATCATGTATTGCATTAGGCCTATTTCATCAGGGGCGTAGATTTGCGTGGGGACCGAAGGACGTGTCCACACCAATGTCAGATTACGACTGAAATGTCCCCACCAATATTCAGGTTGAAGTGGGGGGGAAAGCGCTCACATGCACTACAAAGAGTTAAATACTTTCTCACTTTGCTGCGGATCATCTCGTACAGATCGTGTAATGTGCAGTAGCCTATAAGGGTAAATCGCGCTGATTTGAAGTTACCTAATAACTACCAGTGAGCCGCAGGAGACGCTGCGCTTCAGCTTCACTTCACTACAAGGCATATGAAGTGCGTCCAAATTCATCTATTCTTCTCTGTTGAACTCCTCGAGTAGGCTACTCATCACACGTGTCACATGAAAGAGCCTTTTCTCAGCTTTTAAACGGTGCTATAGCCACTATTTGCTGTGATAAACAGTTCGCGAGAAAAATTAACTTCAAGAGATTTAATAATTATTCTCTGTGCCCATCTCCACATCCATTCGTCTCGGTGGAATATCGTAGGCCTACACACTCTTCACGCAACACATGACAACCCATATATCAGAATAAACAGCAGACCTTACCGAACACAAAGGTGTAAAGCATTCCCGTGTATAGTTAGCTGTTCCAGATGAATCCGGTTTTGAAATAAATTGTAGAAAAATTCAACATGGTCTTTCGGCTTTAAGCATTTCTTAAAACTGAGCTGTGCTTACATCGCCTAGATATCTGTAAACAGGCCTATTAGAGAATATACAGGCAGCTTATGGTTAAGAGTTGTCAATGTAGCCTTAATGATTCTTTTCACAAAATGCTAAGCATGCATGTATTTAAGTTTCTTAAAACTGAGCTGTGCTTAAATGGGTCAATGCATGATTTCATAACAGACCAAATAGAAAATAAATGTTAAATATAGCCTACATATGTATACATATTAAAATCAGATTATGTGCTACACAGTATAGATCAAGTTGGACAGTAGCCCATTTTAATCATGGGTAGTTGGACATTTTAATCATTTTATATATCTATAGTGGCTGGTGAAAGAGTTGAGTGGCTTTTCCTTTTTTTTTTCGGGGGAATTAGTGGGTAGTGTCCCCACCAAAGCTCAGACCAAACCTACGCCCTTGTATTTCATGAAACGTTGCATTCATTTAATGTTGTCGCAGGTTGTTTACCTGATTAAGTGAAAGCTTAGTAAATTCTGGGTAGCCTACTACAAGGCACAGCATTCGCTTTCTGTAGACAGAAGAACTTCGTGCATCGGCCAAGGCAATGCAGCAGCAGCCTACTTAAATTAAACTAAATGGACAGCATAAAGTTCTGAGGATTTTATTCAGTGTATTCGTGCAGTGTAATCTGCGTGTGTAACACTGATAACCTTCCTGTGTGGGTGCGTCAATCGTAGGCTAATCGGCAAAGATCTAATCTAATTGGCTAATACACGTATCGAATATAAAATTTGTAAATCAAACATACGAACAAAATCTCCACTTTCCGTGCTCATAGTTCTGCACAAAGTAAGTAAACCAATACCCCCCAATAAAAACACTTTAATAATATATAGGCCTACGTGGGGCTTACCTCTGAGACATGCTTCACCAACATCACCTGTCAAATATACCTTTCTCGTTCAGCAAAATCTTAACGAGACACGTGCCTCGAAAGCTGAGTAGCCTACTTTGTAAAAAAGCGTCATTCTACGCGGTTGTGTATAGCCTACGAGCGTTCATGGGCTTCGTAAAAACCTTTCTCCGAGTGAAAACATCATCATTCCGCGTCATTCACGTCACGTAATGCGTGAGTCAGAGGTCGGAAACTGGGGCTAGATTTTATGGAAGCATATGAGTAGCTTTATTCAAATGAGAATGCAATCTGCAATATGCAATTCAAAATGACATTACATTATGCAATTGCCAATTCATTATGTAATTTAATATTGCAATTTGCAATAATTTCCAACAAATTGTATTTTAATTTGCAAAGTGACAATGCAATCCTAAAATCAATTTGAATAATTTTGGTTAAAAAATAGAATAAACATGGATTGAATTGCATTCCATTTTGCCATGGTACTTCAGTCTCAAAATTCAAATGGCAATTCCTTTTGCTTTTCAATTTTCAATATTCAGTTTAATAATTTAACTGTCAATTCGTTTTGCAATTTAATATTTAAAGTGCAATGTAGGATTGCATTTTTAAAACATATTTGGCAAAACTGTCAATGCCAGCTTGAAAAGATTTTGGATTATTTTGGGCAAAACGTTTTGCCATCGTTTTGAGGCATTTTATTCAAATGGAAAAGAAATAGCGCCCCCCGTGATTGCATTGCACTTTGGTCACGCTCTTTGTGTTGCAAAATTCAAATGGCCATTCAATATGCCAAACGCATTGCAATCTGTCAAGTCTCTCGTCAAGGCGGGAACTAGGCTACGTCACTTCCGTGTTTACGTCTTACCCAGTTAGTGCTTGCAATGGAGAAGTTTGCAGCTGCACTAAGGTCTCTGGCTGATTATGTAGAACACCACCGTGTCAACGAGTCTGACTCAACGGACAGATTACTGAAAATGGACGACAGAGTGGGCTATCTAGCCCTACTTGTCCGATTTGATGTCAACCTGGTCCGTTCAAAGATTTCTGAGGCCTTACAGCTAATGGGCGCTAGACGGTGGGGAGACCTTCTGTGGATACCACTGGAGGGAATAGAGGGTTACCTCTCCTATTAGGGAGATCGCGGAGCTCTTTGGAGTTCACAGGACAAGTAGGGCTAGATCGCCCACTCTGTCGTCCATTGTCGTTAGTTAGGCTAAAACTCACAGCCTTTCCTTGCCCTGCTCTCTCTCTCTCTCTCTCTCACACACACACACACACATACACACACAACAGAGACTCCCCTCCGTGGTCTGGCTAGCCTCATAAGCAAACCGGGGGGTGCGGTCGTTCCGGGCCCACGTTTGGCCAAATCTATCTCGCTGAATTGTTGTATACGATGCTTATTTGTAGGCTACTAATTGCTGGGGGGAGGGATGCTACTAAAGTTGCCGCTGGTTGGCAAAGTTATCAGCAGCAACATAAGAGCCTTAATAATGTAAGAACACAGCTGGGTCTCGCGGACACTAGGCCTACTCGCGGTCACGGTTAACATTATTCATCAACTGTGACATGATATGTTTGCGGCGCCAACACCCCCCACCCCCCCAAAAAAAAATGTGCCCCCTTGAAAATCGCAAATGCCCCCTCTGTCACTGTACTCTACAGCCGGGTCTGTCGGCCAGAGACTGCAAACTCCTCCATTGCAAACGCTAACTGGGTAAGAACAGAGAATGTCTAATAAGACATTAGCCCGTAGACGGGCTCTGGTAAGAAGACGTTAACACGGAAGTGACGTAGCCTAGTTCCCGCCTTGACGAGAGACTTGACAGATTGCAATGCGTTTGGCATATTGAATGGCCATTTGAATTTTGCAACACAAAGAGCGTGACCAAAGTGCAATGCAATCACGGGGGGCGCTATTTCTTTTCCATTTGAATAAAATGCCTCAAAACGATGGCAAAACGTTTTGCCCAAAATAATCCAAAATCTTTTCAAGCTGGCATTGACAGTTTTGCCAAATATGTTTTTAAAATGCAATCCTACATTGCACTTTAAATATTAAATTGCAAAACGAATTGACAGTTAAATGATGAAACTGAATATTGAAAATTGAAATGCAAAATGAATTGCCATTTGAATTTTGAGACTGAAGTACCATGGCAAAATGGAATGCAATTCAATCCATGTTTATTCTATTTTTTAACCAAAATTATTGGAATTGATTTTAGGATTTCATTGTCACTTTGCAGATTAAAATACAATTTGTTGGATATTATTGCAAATTGCAATATTAAATTGCATAATGAATTGTCAATTGCATAATGTAATGTCTTTTTGAATTGCATATTGCAGATTGCATTCTCATTTGAAAAAAGCTACTCATATGCTTCCATAAGATTTTGCTAACAGAGTTGCCCAGTTAGGGGCTCGTCATCACTTTTGTCGTCACGTTGTAGTTCGTTTGTAGTCCATGTGGCCTTTCATGTCCAACAGTTTTAATGTGAACTTGGGAATTTGCCCTTTTTATCACTTGAAAAGCTGCATATCTTTCTTTCACGAGCATCTTACACTATATTTTAAGCAAATACAGCTGTTTGTTTAGGATTAGTGAGTGTATGTTTTACCCTTTGTTGTGGCATCCGTGTTTGTCACACATTCGATGGCAAAGCACTTGAACACTTGCTGTCGGAAAAACAAAGTAGCCATGGGGGCGGTCCTTGTCATTCCGAGGTGCTCTGAATGCACCATCAGGCCTATCAAGACAATAATTATTGGAATTTTGAAACTAGTACACAAATTGTGATAGCAGTTGACAACATGCCCGGAGCTTGGAATAATAATGGCATTTTACATTGCATTCAGAATACAGCGTGAGAATCCTGTTAAGGACAGGTTGAATACATCTCATAGGCTATTAACAATAGCCTGGCCCCGCCCACCTAGATCAACAACGGCCTTGTCCGTAAAACTTTTTTTTAAATGTTCTAAAACTTTATTTACCTATTTTTATTTCAATACTTCTACTGGAAATGCTTGAAAAGAAGACGCCATATCTAGTCACCCGTAGCCTATAGGGAGGTAAGATGTCTGTAGCCTACACTGGTAATTCCAGTTTGATATCAACGACATTTTATGAGAGGGGAGGCTTATCATTCCATTCAGACTGACTACACCCATTAATTATTTTTTTTTCCCTGGTCCGACTTTTAAATTTAATCTTAAATGAACATATAACAGGGTGGAACCCAACAGGGTGGATGTTTTTAAGCTATGTATGCTTATAATATAGTATAATATGTTCAACCCCTGAGCTTGGGCAACATGCAGTCCTCATATCTAAGTATGCCACTGGTCTGACAAAAGGTTAAAAACATCAAATAGAACTTGAATTTTCAGAAAGCCAAAAATCGCATCCAAAACAGGAATCACCCAAGAACTATTGATAAGGTGTTTAGAAATATTCGAAAGCTTTAGGTAGGCCTATATACAGTGCCTGTTTTAGTGGGTGGACAACTATTAGGTCCATATAGGCCTACTGATTACCATACCGTGGATAAAACTTGCTAGAGTTATATTGATCTAACGCACAGTAAGACACAGCATCTGATTGTGACTGACTTTATTTATTTATCTTGTGAGAACATTCTCTTAGCATTGCGCTACGAGGTCATGCTGTTTCTCTCAAGCGGCTCGATGCAGAATCTAATGGTACTGTCTGCCGAGAGCAGAGACAACGACAGACAGGAACTTCTGCCAGGCCTCCTGGGCATCGGCGGTGAAGACAGAGGGGCCGAACTTCATGGCCACACACACGGTGATGATGTCAGCCAGGTTCTGTTCAAAATATAACAATAATAATTATTAATTATTATTATTATTATTATTATTATTATTATTATTATTATTATTATTATCATCATCATAAAGAGGAGGAAAACCCAGAACTACGATGTGAAAAGATCCACAAGACTTACCCTGAAGTTATCGGGATCCACATGCAGTTTCTCGGAGTGCATCACACTCAGGTCACTGTAAGTGTTCTTGATGTCATCCAGATTCTTCACGGCCCTGTCCAGTCCATTCATCACGGTCCTTCCGTGTGCGGCCACCTTGGCGTTACCCATGATGGCGGCGGAATTTGACAGGTTGCCAAAGGTACTGAAATGTCTCTGAGTCCAGGGAGACACGATCAGGAGCCTGAGGGAGGAGGAAAAAGAGACAAATTGAAAATTGCACAATTTCTTTGGTGGTGGTGGCGGTAGTGTGTGTGTGTGTGTTGGGGGGGGGGGGGGGGGGGGGGTGCATGCAGGGACGGGAGTAAATTACCTGGCCAGGGCTTGGGGTCCGATCTCATCGGGGTTGATCTTTCCCCACAGGGCGGCGATGGCACTGCGCTCAGCATCTGTCCAGTCAACCATAATGACGTCTTTGGGTTTTCTTGAGGTGCGTGTATAAAGCTCTTCAATAGGAATCCCGTGAGATTTAGAACGCGGGGGTCTTAATTTATTGGCATCATAGACCACGCCCTAATGAGAGAAAAATAATTTGATTGGATTTCTACTCCATCGAACACGTCATAGGTTATACGACTCTTATCAATATTGGCTTAGGTCCCAGATAGATGATTACTGGAGTTATATTGGCAAAGTTCCAATCGTGAATTTGCGTTTCTGAAAATACATTTACACTGACAAAAATATTGTTATATAGTTTTTAGCAACTGTATACAAACCTTACCGATATGGTTATGGTTATAGTCGCTTGCCTTTGGCTTTTGTCCAAAGCGATATACAAATACAAACAATGGTTAAATTTAACAGTGAACAATTTAAAATGTTGTCAAGACTTCAGGGAGAATAGCAATAATGAACAATAATGTAAATTCAATCAATAGCATAATGACAAAACAAATATTATAATATACAAACCATAACTCATAATAAACGCTTAATTAACTAGTTCACCTTTAGACCCTGCTTGAAAGAAGCATATAAGCATGAAATGAAAACTGCAGGGAAGGTCTTGTTTTTGGTTGATGTTTTTCTTTTACTGCCAACAGATTATCGAGATGAACGAGCCGCTAAGGCTACACTATAAATGAGGAACTCATTTTTATATAGTCAATTTGACGTAGACATTATTTGCCTTATTTCTGACCATATGGTTGCAGGTGTTTGGATAATTGTAGCCTATTAATACCATCTGGACAGTTTTAAAAAAGTGAATATATAGCCTACATGTTATATTTGGTAAGGACACATTTATTTATCGTGAGGTCAACAAAAATAACTTAGGCACAGTTCCAAATACTTTCGAAAAAGGGTGTGGGATATCAGCATGGTTAATCAAAAGGTGTGGTTTATATTTTATTCTTGGGCGTGCCCTCGTATACGTTCATATAAATACGGCTACAAATTTGCTCTCGTGTAGCATCTTTTTTCTGAGTCATTCTGTACCTCAAGGAAAGATCCTAAACCGCAAACATGAGTCTCACAGCAAAGGACAAGGCCGCAGTGAAGGCCATTTGGGGAAAGATCGGCAGCAGGGCTGATGAAATCGGAGCCGAAGCCCTTGGCAGGTATGTCAGAACATGTCGGATCAGGTTGAAACTTTGTCACAGAAATGTATCTGACTATGGGGTAAAAGACTTTGTGCTATGATGTGAACATATGTGTGACATCTGTACAAATAGGCTGTTTGGGAATACACTTCTTCTAGCCTACAGCCTATTGTAAATCATGTACTCCACCCAATATAAATAACGTTTGACGGATTGCACTTTTCCTTCTTCTATACAGGATGCTGGTTGTCTACCCACAGACTAAGACCTACTTTTCCCACTGGGCTGACCTGAGCCCTGGGTCTGCACCGGTGAAGAAGCACGGAAAGACCATAATGGGAGCTGTTGGTGATGCCGTCGGTATGATGGACGACCTGGTTGGAGGTCTCGCATCTCTCAGCGAACTGCATGCTTTCAAGCTGCGGATTGACCCTGCCAATTTCAAGGTGAGCTACAGCGATACAGAATTGACAGCAATGCATTACTTTTTACTTAGGCTAGCCTATTTGGAGTTAACTGTGCTCATTGTCTTGTTTCACAGATCTTGGCTCACTGCCTCATCGTTGTCATTGGCATGCTGTTCCCCGCAGAATTCACCCCTGATGCTCAGGTGTCTGTGGACAAATTCTTCCAGAACTTGGCTCTTGCTCTGGCTGAGAAGTACCGTTAAATTGCGGTGATGTGCGCACAAATGTGTACGATTCTTTCTCTGACCACACGAGAGTGAAATAAATATTAAATCAACAAGTACTACAATGTTTTTATTTATTTGTTATCAATGCTAATGTGAAAACAAAGGCTAGCTGAAAAATATACCTCAAAGAGTGGAATGGATTAAAGATATGAATGCTGTTTAAACTTATCTCTAGCCTCCAGTCTAATGAACCTCGGGTAAAACAGTTGATCATGAGTTAACTATGCCTGAGGTCTTGTGCACTGAATACGGGGTGTTGGATTAACAGATAGACTATCATACATATGCTCAGTGTTGTGTGAGGCTAATTGACTCGCTTGTAAAAACAAAAAACAGCATTTTTAGTGTGTGTACATGTTTGACACAGTGAGGCTGTGGCTGCAGATAAAAATTCGATAAGTTGAGAATTAAATATAGGCAAACCGTGAGGCTGCTGAATTTTGTTGAGCTCTGCAATATTGCGTTAAATGTCACGCCGGGTCTGCACAAACAAATTCACAAACTTGAGAAATATGCTTATTGCGATTTTGAGTATATTGGACTTACAGTCACAGTTCATGCCATTGGGCAGTGTAACATTGAGACACAGGGACTTTCCAGTGAATTCCAAACGGATGACAGGAGTGTGTGTTCTGGCACTAGCCTGCTTAAGGTCTGTGCGCGTGTCATACAGGTCTATAGTATGATCATTCATTTCCCTTAATTCTCGACTTAATTGTTGACTTTTTATGCGACTATGATCAAACTAAAATTTGACAGATGATATGGCTATACAACTAATATTGGGGTGGATGTTAGTTATCCACAACGTTGTTGTAAGCTTAAGTGTTGCTTGACTAAACTATTTACAATTAATCGTTTAGCTGACGCTTGTATCCAAAGCAACTTAACATTAACATCATACTTGACCAATGGCTGATACCCTATTACTTCAAACCTATCCTTGCACTGCTGCTATAACTCTTATATTAGGCTACTATGTTTACATTTTTCTCTATATTGTCAATATAATTATAGCCTACTAGAACTGTTACTGTATATAACTATGTTTACATTTGTATCTTATATTGTCCATATTTAATGCTGGTTTCTTTTAATGTCCATCTTTATTGCTGGTCTCTAGACTTGCCCTGCACTAACCCTGCACTGTTGGACTTATTTGCACTACCACCATGACACACACCTCATTGAGCACCTTACCACTGCATACTGAATCACAGGGTCAGTCCCTGCCCTGTCACTGCGCCTCATGCGTACACATCCTTAGTACATTCATGTGGATCCTTGTCTGGATCTTGGATCTTTTACTGTTCATTTTAGTGATGTGGATTTTTTTTTTATCATCCTGTTTATGTTGTTGTGTGTGGTGTCTTTGGACCTTTAATTTCCCCTTGGGGATCAATAAAGTATCTATCTATCTATCTATCTATCTATCTATCTATCTCAGGGGCGCAGGAGATATTTTGAAAGTGAGGGGGACCAAATTGTGAACACAAACCCATACTGAGATCAGATTTCCAGATATCGGATCACCACCTCTGGCCCACTTTCGACCATCATATTTTAAACTTGCCAGAATATTAAGATAATACCATTGATTGTTTTCAAAATATTTTTTGATAAAAATGGTGAAAACTGTGAGATGAGCACAATGCCAGATCTGCCCTCAGGCCAGCTTCTTGCTATGTGCAATTATACTTTTATTTTTATTTTTTTAGATTTATTTCACACTACTTGGGCCAATGGTAGAATACTGGTCACTACTTGGGCCAATGGTAGAAAAAAGCAACATGGGATGTTGATATTTTATGAAGCCATGAATGAATCATCATGCCTATGATCCAAACATAGACTACACGATCAAATAGCCTAGTTAGGCCTACTTAAATTGTCTGGTATAAACCAAATCAACTCTCCACTGTTTGTTTGCAGTTAATATTTATGCAACGTTAGAACTTAACAAGTGTTTGCTTAACAAGTTACCAGTCCAGAACACACAGAAAATTGCAACAGAAAGTTGCCTTTATAATCAACTATTTGTTCCAACAACATTTAAACAAAGCATTTATAATATTGAAAAAAAATACATAAGAAGTAAAATAAAATACTGTTACTGTAGCCTAGTACATTATCCCAAGCTTATTATACGGCTCTTCACAATGCAAGTAGAATGCTCCATTGACTTGAATGGGATTTCCGAAAGTTCTAGCGGTCATTATTTCTTGGGAAAGGACCTCTGAAAACAAGAATGACTGTCAATGGCAACGGAGTTTGTGCTTGGAACTTCATTCAAAAGTGAAAGCAGACGGTTGATCAGCTGTGTTCTAAAGAATGTTTGATTCAAGTTCAGCGTGTGTTGCGAACTATTTGTTTCTCAGCAAAAGCCACGACGAAACGGTAACAAATAAGTGTAAAGAGACATATCATGGAGTTTATTTTTTCGTTTTGGCAAGTAGCCGTATAATAAGCGGGATAATGTATAGAACGCCGGTCATTATGGGAAAATAAGCCCCTTCAGGGCGAAACAAGACCCCTCCGCTGGCGCGTCGGGGTCCGGTTCGCCCTGTCGGGACTTATTTTCCCCATAATGACCGGCGTTCTATACATTATCCCTTACTTCAAAGAGCTCCCCACGTCTGTGACAGGCAGATGTGACACTGCTAAATTCTCAGCTTGTTTATACCCCACACTGAACGGATAAGACTGCTAAGCCATCACTCTGGGGTGTAGTAGCCTACTCTCTGGGATTTATGCACCAAGGTAACTGAAGTATCCAATTTGTGTCTTGAAATTATGTTTGAAATAAATGTCTGAGAACAAAAACGTTGATAGACTTGTATTTTATAGTTAGGCTAGTGAAAACGAGTTGATAAATAGGCTAGTTTAGTTTGTTATCAATAAAGATAACAGCAAATGTCATGCTGAGCAGGAGGAGTTGAGCAGTACCATAAATCCTCAAATTATGCCCGGGATTGATTCTATTTTTAGCAGGACAAATAAAGGCAGGTTCCCATACAAGTCGGGGTAACAAGTGCCTACCATACCAACAATTGCCATCAGTCCACTAGAAGACATTGTTTCTCAATGAAATAACACCTCTTCTTAACATTTTATTATATGTATTGTATTGTATTATGTTGGTTGGATTAATAGCCTACGGTTGGCAAAGAAAAGTCGTTTTTCTACCATGGGTCTCCAACACACGTTCTCAAGCTCATTCTCTTGTCGTCCCTTTCGAGCTAATTGCCAGAGGCTGAAGCCTACTACATTTAAACACAATTGTTGCGACTCAAGGCATTCCAGCCTACGAATTTTATAAAAAAGTACTAAATCATGCATAATTAAACAATAACTCAATTTAGGCTACTAAAAAGGTTTCCATTACAGCACAACCCCTATTCAATGAAGGGCTGCCTTGTCTCGCAATAAACAGCAGTGGAAATCCCGACACTTTTTCAACTGCATGAAACGTAACAGTGAACCATCAAATATCTCCCAGATTTCAGTGCCTATCAGTCCCAACATTTAGCAATATAATCAAACAGTCCAAAAGTAAATTAAATCCCAAACCAAACCGAAAATGCTTTTGATACCGGTATGCCGCTCCAAACGAAACGCATGTCTTAATGCAGGTTAGAAATATTTAAAAAAGCCTGCCTCGAATACCAGCCTGACTCAAATAAAGATGATGATGAATGATTTATGCTAAGCAAGTAGCCTGGATTATTTTATGATTGTTAGTAGACAAACTGGCTTCAGATATCCAACAGAGTGAATATGAGATTGTGCCGTCTTACAGTAGCTGTAGATGGCTGTGGTTAGTGATGTGATGCTGTTAATGGGGAGTTTTACATAGTTAGCGCAAATCCTATAGGTTATTATTTATTTAGCGTACCTATAAGGCTTTTTTTCCTTCAAAAGTGAGGGGGACTACGGCTGTCTGTTCAGGACTGCGGGGGACATATCCCCCACGTCCCCCGTGCCTCCTGCGCCCCTGATCTATCTATCTATCTATCTCAGATGGGCAAGAACAAGATAGGCAAAATTGGTGAGTCTGGAAAAGGTTCACTGACTTACGATATCCAGTAGGGATTGAAAAGGGAAATTTTTCTTCCAGGAAAATTTCGAAATTCTGGCTGCTTAACACACCATTTTAACACAGTCTGGGAGGGACAGAAATGCCATTTACAATACCGGACCGGTATATAAGAATAAATTGAATATTGCAATCCTCCTCAGAGTGTTGTTTTTATCTCTTTTGGGGGGTTTCCTGGTCCAGGTCCACCAGCGGGGAACTACAGATGAGAAACATTTAGATTACCGTGATCGTACGTGTGGCAGAGACAGGCGCGGTTCATTGGAGGAGCGCAACGGCCCTATTCTTGTATGAGGTACGGATCTTAATGGGATGCATGTTAACTGGGGATAAATAAATAGCACGTCATCACAAGCAGGTAGTTTTACCTTATTTACTGATGTGACTCCGATTCGAGAAATAGTAGGCCTAACATAACGTTGAGCCAATTGAGACCTCTATGCAATTAAGACATTTGGGTTAGTAATATTTTAGTTTATGTTCCCTTTATTCGTGTCCATGACAAATAAAACATGATCAAAGGCCTAACTAAACCTTGTTTTGACTGTCGAAAAAGACTGACGCACTAACAAACAGGTTATCAAATCCTTTTCCTGCTGCAACACAACTTTAATCCATAGCCTATCTTGTCCTGTTAATTTGGAATAGAAGCCTATTCACAGAGATAGATAATGATAGTTTTCCATAAACGCAACGACATGGCTGTAGTAGGGACAGCCTAATGGGGGTCCTCCCTATGTTTTCAGCCCTATGCTTCCAAGGCCCTATGATCCCAGGGCCCATGTTTCCCAGTTAGAGGGTCCAATGTTCCCTAGCTTTATAAGGCACATGATGGGTTTGTGTTCTTTGTGCTCATTTCACTGCTGGTTTTCATATCAATGCCATAATAACTAGATCCTTCCTATCAGACATATTTTGGATTTCTGCCTTTTTCAGATAAATAAAGATGAACAAAAATGTATGTGTATTTTAAGTGTAAGTATTTTATTTGACCCAGAACACCAAAGATGCACTTCACAATTTCACAGTGGGACAGCCCTACACCCTCACAAACTTAGTGGGAATACCCATCAAAGTCTGTGAGTCCTTGAGGGGGGAGGGGGGAATCTCTCCCTCTCGGCCATGGGAATATAGGGCTCTGGAAACATAGAGCCCTGGGAACATAGGACCTTGGAAACATAGGACCCTGGCAACATAGGGCCCTGGGAACATAGGACATTGGGAACATAGTATGTGCCTACCTAATGTCTTCTAAAGATCAAATCAAGTGCTGAACAAATGGCCTCGCTGTAGGCTATGGGTCTCAAATCTATCTCAAATGCCAATGTTAGGCTACTACATTGCCCACATTTAAATTAAGTAGCCAGCGAGCATTGTTATGCTGACTTGAAACAAGCCTGAGATGGTAACTTACTTAGTTAGCAACTATGCTTTTGGGAAACGCACCCCTGTTCCATAGATCCACAGAAATAGTTAACATCCTAATCAGGAGCGTGCGGTCCATATGGGCAGGTGGGGCAGCGAACTACCTGAAGTATCCTCCACAAAAAATAGTTTCTCAGTAAATCATTGCTCCAAGTCTACTTTTAATAATGTGATTGTCACATTAATTATCTATAGTTTCTGTAGGCTTTCCAACTATTTTTGGTCTATTGGCATCAACTTTTGGATGATGGTGGCGATTCTCGTTGAGTTTAATGTGTCATGCAATGTTGGGGCAGGGCACCTCGACGATCACATTCCTCAATAATTTATCGCATAACCCTGGCGGCTTCAATAAGGATTGCAATCCACACTAAAAGACGCCTGTATGGTCGTAAAGTAGTCTGCTCCATGGTCATATTCTAGAACTGCTCAAATTATTCCGCCAGTTATAAATTAGGCCTATCGTTTCATTTCAAGATGCAGAAATGGCGAGTAGTGTTGCACCTGTTAACCGCGTTAAGTTTCTGTTAAAAAATAAAATAAAAATTGAGAGGTTGAAATTAGAAGATACGTTAGCTAACCCTGGTGTCTTCCTTGGTTTAGTAGCTAGCTTCTAGTGGATTTAATAGTATCTTTTGACAGCGCAAAAACGAGAAGGAGTCGATTGCCGAGTGTGGAGTAACACGCTCTGGAAATTCACAATTTCGTCGCCGTTTAAAAAAAAACAAAAAAACATAGTCCAGTATTTCTTTCGAAATTGAAATGAAGTTGTATGCAACAGCTTACTAACAGGTTGGAATTTTGAAATGTCACGTGACGTGATGTCGTGCAACGACCTGATGCAATCGACTCCTACGGACTTTCCCCTAAAGATGCCAGCTGCAGCAGCAACATTTCCGGAAAGGTACTGGCTTGGCAATTCTGTACTCTCTATCCGACCACATAAAGACCTCGGGATACTTCGGTTTGGGTTTAGGGACCCTCTACTCACTACCACGTAAGTGTAATGTTGTTTGGAACTGTAGAACAGGTATAAAAATAGTGTTTTGTAGCAGCGAAATGAGATGCCCTGGTCACTTCCAGGCTAACGAGTTTTGACTAAAAACGGTAAAATCGAACTTTCTCGAAACACATCCGAATGACATGATTTTGATGTCAACTCAACGTATGTACTCCCAATCATCCGTAAATTGATCTAAAGTGCATTTTACTTCGGATAATTCCTTTAATGTCTAGTGACATACCAGGGCCATTTTATGATTAATTGAAATACATTTCTTACATACGGTTCCTTTAACTTCGAAACAGACACCTTACTTTGGATAGACAATAGCAATATATCATAGGAGAGATTAACGTCAAAAAATAGACTGGAGTAACTCAACATTTGGCACCTCCGATATGTGTAGTGTTAACAAATATATAGTTATGGTTATGCTTATGGTATTTAGCAGACACTTTTGTCCAAAGCAACATACTTATTAAAATGTACAGGTAGGTGGAACACCTACTAGACATTGCTGCCGGGTCGCACCTCCTCCGCTGCCCATGGGTCAGCTGCAGGGTCATCAGCCAGGAACCACCATTCACCAAATGTTTTGCTCCTTTATCCTTAAAAGGTGTACTGTCACACCAGTGTGAAGGGAATGTTGGAAAATGAACGTTCTAAAGAATATCTGGGTTCATTGAATTCAACATAGAATTTTAGAACCTTGAATTGTTGTGGAACGGAATCTTATGTTAGAATGTTCCCCCACCTTTAACCCACACCTTTAAGTGTTAGTCCTGGAACGTCTCCTGGTGGCGGAGCAGGGCTGTCTCCCTGTCACCCCCTGCAGCTAATAGTTTCCCTCTGCAGCCCGTCGGGGTTAGTTGTTTTTTCCCCAGCTCTTGTCTTTCCTCCTCAGCCATAGCCAAAAGCTCCCCTTCTCAGCCTCCTCCGCTAGCTCTTGGTTGCCTTCTTTAGGTCCCCTCCGGTCACTCCTGCGTCCCTCAGAAGACGTATGGTTGACAGCCCCATGTAGCCTCGGCATCCAACCTCCACTGGATAGATGGTGGTCTTCCAGCCAGCCTCCCAGCACTCAGCAGCCAGCTCTGAGTACTTGGCCTTCTTGCATTCGTAGGCGGCCTCCATCCCCCTCCTCCATCCAGTGGCCACATCACCCTCCTGTAGAGCACAAATAACAACAATACAATAGTTACATTTAACAGTAAACAATTTAATCGTTTGGTAAGACTACACCAAGGTGAACAGCAATAATAAACAACAATGTCAATTCAATCAATAGCCTAATGAAAATAAATAAATACTATAATATACAAACCATAACGCATAAGAAACGCTTAATAAACTAAGAGCATGTTGAACAGATATGCCTTTAGACCCCTCTTGAAAGACCCATCAAAATGATAGCTAAGGAACCAGAAGTGAACACACATATCTATAAAAACTGTGCTTTCATTGTACAACTAAACAACAACATTTTTTCACACAAACACACGGGCATTTGAGGGCGTTTCTGCGGTAACCAGGTAAGCTACGCCATGCTGTTGGAGGTGCAAATAAACACTGAATTGAGATCACAAGAAGCTGGCTCAAGGGTTATAAAAGTATTTTGTCATGTTTAGTTGTATAATGAAAGCACAGTTTGTATAGCCATCTATGCATGTGCGCTTCTGGCTCCTTGACTATGAATTTGGTAACTATAGCGGGCTATTAGACATCTTTAGAACGCTAAAAAAATATAGGAGGTGTCAAACGTTGAGTTACTCCAGTCAAGAGAAGTTAATCACTCCTATGATGTATTACTATTGTCTATGCAAAGTAAAATGCCTGTTTCGAAGTTAACTGATGGTCAAATCAACCAAAACTCTGATACTGTTTGCACCTCCAAGTGGTCTGTGACGTATGTTTGTGTGAAAGAATACTTTTATAAGCCTGGAGCCAGCTCCTTACTATGTGATCTCAACAGCGATGCAGTGTTTGTTTGCTCCAACAGCATGGCGTACCTGGTGACCACCCAAAAACGCCCTCAAACGCCCACAAATGACCGTATGTTTGTGTGAAAGAATCTTCACTCTTCGCTCATCACCTGGCCAATACCATCCCTACAGTGAAGCATGGTGATGGCAGCATCATGCTGTGGGGATGTTTTTCAGTGGCAGGAACTGGGAGACTAGTCAGGATTGAGGGAAAGATGAATGCAGCAATGTACAGAGATATCCTGGAAGAAATCCTGCTCCAGAGTACTCTTGACCTCAGACTGGGGCAACGTTCAACAGGACATCGACCCTAAGCACACAGCCAAGATATCGAAGAAGTGGCTTCAGGACAACTCTGTGAATATCCTAGAGTGGCCCAGCCAGACCCTAGACTTGAATCCCATTGAACATTTCTGGAGGGATCGGAAAATGGCGATGCACCAACGCTCCCTATCCAACCTGATGGAGGTCGAGAGGTTCTGTAAAGAGGAATGGGTGTGTCAAGATAGGTGTGCCAAGCTTGTGGCGTCATATTCCAAAAGACTTGAGGCTGCTGCCAAAGGTGCCACAACAAAGTATTGAGCAAAGGCATGAATACTTATGTACATATTATATTTTCGTTTTTTATTTTGTAATAAATTTGAAAACATTTATTCATGTTGTCATTATGGTGTGTAGAATTTTGAGGGAATTGAATTCATTTTGGAATGAGGCTGTAACATAACGAAATGTAGGAAAAGTGTGAATATATATATATATATATAGGAGAAAATAAGGCTACCCTATTAAATCGGCAAATCAAAGAATCCGTATAGCATTGACCTATGTTATCATAAAATTGCATGATGAATTGGGGCAATAAATGTATTGTAATAATAGGACAGGGTTAGGCTGAGTTTGTGCCACACATCTCTTAAAATTACAACGACTCTTTTGGAAATAATTCAGAAAAGGTGCCTTGAGGGTACAGATAGGCCTATGTTACTGCCCCTTTAACACAACACCCTTTTGCGTTTCACCCGTTTAGCTTATAAAGGATGAACCATTTCAAATGGAGGTATCATTGTTAAGCAAACTGAATGTGATCTTGTAATGAACTGACATGTTTTTCCATATCAGCTTTAGCTCATGGGTTGGTGGGTAAGTCAATGACAAACGGCACCAAGTGGGGGCTATACGCCATAAATCCCGGTTTTACTGTCAAAAAAGAAACACTGATGATGAAGCTATTCGACTACATTTGAAGTAGCCTATAAAGCTGAACGCTCGTGTGGTAATCCAAAATATTGCTTATTTTGCATCTAAAACATCAAATGTGAACAAATGTAAAGTATAGGCTATGATGGGCCAATAGCCTTTTTTTTAACATAAAATCAACATAGGCTACTATCTAAAGCAGACGAAACATGACACCTAGCCATTTTTAAATTAATTTCACTGTTTTTATTAATTTCACTCGACAGGACATCCTTTATACGCGAATGCATCTGAGCTGTGAAATCAAGCTCGGTTGAGTGGCTCTTCGACTGGTTGGGAGAATCTAGTGGTACTGTCTGCCGAGAGCAGAGACAACGACAGACAGGAACTTCTGCCAGGCCTCCTGGGCATCGGCGGTGAAGACAGAGGGGCCGAACTTCATGGCCACACACACGGTGATGATGTCAGCCAGATTCTGTTAAAAATATTGAAGTTACATTGAAAATCAGTAAGGCTAGGCCTACATGTCGCGGTTTCCAAAATAAACACCCAACTACGATGTGAAGAGATCCACAAGACTTACCTTGAAGTTATCAGGATCCACGTGCAGTTTCTCGGAGTGCATCACACTCAGATCACGGTAGGTGTTCTTGATGTCATCCAGATTCTTCACGGCTCTGTCCAGTCCATTCATCACTGTCTTTCCGTGTGCAGCTACCTTGGCGTTACCCATGATGGCGGCGGAATTTGACAGGTTACCAAAGGTACTGAAATGCCTCTGAGTCCAAGGAGACACGATCAGGAGCCTAAGGTGAGGAGGAAAAGAGACACATTAAAAAAAAAAAAAAAAATTGGGGGGGGGGGGGGGGGGGGGGGGGGCATGCAGGGACGGGAGTAAATTACCTGGCCAGGGCTTGGGGTCCGATCTCATCGGGGTTGATCTTTCCCCACAGGCCGACGATGGCACTGCGCTCAGCATCTGTCCAGTCAACCATAATGACGTCTTTGGGTTCTTGAGGTTCGTGCGTAAAGATCTCAGATGAGAAACACTTGTGAAATAGAACGTACGGGGTGAGAATTTAATAATGATATCTGACTCCGCCTCTAACGCAAAATTGAATTTGATTGGTTTCGTGATGCCAGGAAAACTGACCGACGTGACTTTACCGTAGATGGGAAGTGAGCCAAATATTTTTAGAGTTGTCTTGGAAAGATATCAAACATGAATAAGCTTTCCCCCCCCCTTCAACCAAACGCAATAAGAATATTAAGATAAAGGCCTAGGCTATAGCTTAAAACAAAAAATAAAACAGTCACAAATACTGTAGGCCTATATGAACAAGAAAGTAAGCATCCTACAGCTAAATCAGAGTTCAGGAAAAATCACCATGATACGTCTTTATATGCTACATAACAAACATTCCAAATCATGTACTTATCTAATGGTGTATATTAGTTGATACATGCATGCTATTGCTTTTAAATGGTCAACAACAACAGCAACAAAATAACTCACATCTGCACTGCAGTACTCCTTACACGCTTATTATTATTTTATTTTTTAGTATTTTAGTAAGGGCCATATGTTGTTATCTTTTAGTTTTTAAGTTTGTTATCTTCTTTTTACTATAATTATTATTAATTGTATTTATTATTATTAGGGTTATTATTATTAGTGTTATTATTGTTTTTGTTGTTGTTATTATTATTATTATTATTATTATTATTATTATTATTATTATTATTATTATTATTTTATGTAAAGCACTTTGGTGCAATGCTGTTGCTTTTAAATGTGCTATACAAATAAATTGACTTGACTTGACTTATTACAACATAGCCAACTGTATATTGCATACCAAAAATCTGAGCTGAAAATTTCAGTGTCAATTGTCAATTTCTGCCTAAAATGTCATTTTATATTGTCCAACTGCAAGAAAGACTATTTACTTTTGATAGCATGCAGTGTGGTTTATAGTTGGCTAAGCTACAGATCGGCCTAAATTATATTTTATAATAGAATGTAAGAGGCCCTAATAGTCTACTGAAATAACATGACTGAAAATTAAATGAAAGAGAGGGTGCAAATCTGCATGTGCAATGTCAGTAAAACAATAGAGTTGAGAGTTGAAAATAATAGGCTTTATTTTGCATAGGTGTTCCATTAGCTTAATTGTGTTTGACATAGCCTAATAAGTTGATACTGCATAAAATACCACCCACTGTATTAAACGCAGAATGTTATCTCAATTAAAACAGCAATACAGTGGCAGCACACCAAATACAATGACGCAGAAAACTAGGTGTGTCCGGTCACGTAGCCTATACCAGAGGAGTGGTTTGGATTTGATTCCTGGGTGTGCCGCATCTTACACATGTATAAATACAACGTATAATTTTAATTCCTGCAAAGGATCTTTTTTTTTTCAAAAAGCCTCAATTGAAAGCTGACCAACCTTAAGACGCAGTCATGAGTCTCTCTGCAAAGGACAAGGCCAACGTAAAGGCCATCTGGGGTAAGATCTCATCAAAGTCTGATGACATCGGAGCTGAAGCCCTTGGCAGGTAAACAACATTTTTAAAACACAACTAAATTCGGAGCAATAAACTAGATCACCATTAAGAAAGCAATTGAGATGGCTGTTGATACAGTATAGTTCTATTACACTTGTGTATTTAATGCAGACATGTGAACTACAAAATGCATTTCACTGTCTCATTTTCTGCAGTTTTACAATAACTCCTCTTCTTCTTTCCAGAATGCTGGTTGTCTACCCTCAGACTAAGACCTACTTCTCCCACTGGGCTGACGTGAGCCCTGGGTCTGCCCCAGTTAAGAAGCACGGAAAGACCATCATGGGAGCTGTCGGTGATGCCGTCGGTAAGATGGACGACCTGGTTGGAGGTCTCGCATCTCTCAGCGAACTGCATGCTTTCAAGCTGCGGATTGATCCTGCTAACTTCAAGGTAAGCACCGTAATTAAAACCGCCAGTCATCAAAGCCTGTTAACCATCCATCCATCTGTACCTAAACGCTGTCTTTACCTTTGCAGATCTTGGCTCACTGTCTCCTCGTTGTCATTGGCATGTTGTTTCCAGCCGACTTCACCCCTGATGTCCACGTGTCTGTGGACAAGTTCTTCCAAAACTTGGCTTTGGCTCTTGCTGAGAAGTACCGCTAAGTTGCGGTGGTGTGCGCACCAACTCGTGCGTTGTGAAATTTTCTCTGACTACTCAGGACAGAGTGAAATAATGAATAAACATATAAAAAAATAAAATTATTGTCACACTTCTTTTTCCCCTATCATAATTGTTTTCCATCGCCAAATAATGCCACTGTGAATGCGAACAAAGTGATCGGTTGTCAGCACTTGTTGTGATGTAGGCTATTCTGTTCGGCATAATAAAATGAACCCTTAAAACAGATACATCAGCCTATGCACCACTTGGCCACCGCATGAAGTTAGTGAAAAGGTTGCATTCTTCCTGCCTTGGCAGAACTCTAGGTTCATAACACCTCGATCTCTGCTTCACAGCAATATGAATTTGGCTATATCCTTGTCTACCACTGTAACAAGGATTGTGTTCCATTCAACAGTCACACAACCAGGGGATGCCTTTTTATCCCAAATAGGCCTACAGTAACCGATACCAATCAATCCATAGAACACAGTCAGCAGGGTTGTCATGATATCAACTTTAAAAGCAACAGTGCTTTACTTAAATGTCATCTATTCCCTGCCTTCTAATAAGTTATGGTAGGCATATTTAGCAGACACTTTTGATAAAAGCAAATTACAAAACAACTATGTTGTAAAATTACATTTACAATTTAAAACAATAAATAAACAAGCACACTATTAAATATGATTTAACAACAGAACGATATTGGGATCTGGAGTGGAGAACTTGGAAATCTAATCTAATGGAGTGGAAATCTAATCTAATTGACACACCTGGCCCATAGAACATGTAGTTTTGGTTAAAAGAACAGCCAGGAATGTCATGTGATGCTGGACAATACATACTATATTTGTAATCTGTCACAAAACCATTTCTACAGACAAAACCTGTCAAAAACTTGTGAATTGTATAAACTGTATTATACAACTGCAATCTAATCTAATATCTCTCTCTCTCTCTCTCTCTCTCTCTCTCTCTCTCTCTCTCTCTCTCTCTGCGTCTTCTTTTATCATAGCCTATTCATTACATTAGCTGTATGCTCTGGAGAATACACGTGTGACAACCTATGGTTAAGTATGGCAATGTAAGACTCTTTGTAATGTCTCTGAGTGTGACTAAATTACAGTAAATGCATTCAAGTCTGCAGTCAAAATGATTTGCCTGTTTTCCTATAACTAAACAAGAGCAGTCGTGTTGACTGCATGTTTTCCTATAACAAAACAAGAGCAATCGTGTTGACTGCTTGTTTTCCTATAACTAAACAAGAGCAGTCGTGTTGACTGCATGTTTTCCTATAACTAAACAAGAGCAGTCGTGTTGACTGCATGTTTTCCTATAACTAAACAAGAGCAGTCGTGTTGACTGCCTGTTTTCCTATAACTAAACAAGAGCAATCGTGTTGACTGCATGTTTGCCCCCAGTGCCGGTTCAGACCTCCATGGGGCCCTAAGCAAAATCCTGCTAAGGGGCCCTCCTACCTGAACTCTGAGTGTGAAAATTTAACCATTTTTTTACAGTATCATCTGACAACTCAGTGCTCCCAATACAATCATCCCACCCCATTTTGGATGTCTATGGAAGTTACCAAATATAGTGTGTTTCCCTATAAAGGACTAGGAGAAATAAACATAATTGTGTGTGAATCACCTTCACACAGCAATAAATGCCCAGTTTCATTGCCTGGGCTGTTTGCAAAAAATAACTGCAGTTTTTTCAAGTACAGTTCAGTTATACCACAGTAGGCTACAGTGCAGTATAGTATTTTCATGTCCAAAATACTGCATTTCTGTAGTAAAGTTTTTTACAGTCTATGAGTAAAGTACAGTACTATGCAGTAGCCTACAATGCAGTTTTTTGTGTCTAAAATACTGCATTCCCTGCATAAGAACTGCAAATATTTTCTCCAAAACTGAGGTTTTCATACTCAGAAATCTGCAGTTTGACACTTGAAGTAATGCAGTTTTTTTGTAAGGGTCTGGTTGTGCTAGCAGCCTACTGGCTGACTGTTCTTCACCTGTGTCTGTAGTAGGCTACTTGCCAAAGACATAGGCTATGAACTGGCTCCCCTGATTCTCTTATTATTTCAATATTTTTTTCAAACGTAGACTATTTTAAACAATCATTTTAATACTTCATATAGGCCTAATTTACGATGTGCATCTACTGTCCATGCAGCACAGCGAATCAAAGTTAATACATTAGGCTAGGCCTACTTTCCATTTTGCATACGTTCAGTTGTAGGCTATAAAGCTTGACTGAAACATTGTAAAACAATTAGTTATTTTAAAAATGTATGGGAAGAGTGAAATCAACTATTAGTTTTAACGGGTCCTCGCATGTTTCTGCTGAAAAACTGCTAGTTTCATCCCGAGCTGCACGTTATGAACGCATTTAAAGATGCGGTCATTTAAAAAAAAAATGTAGCCAGTCGCCCGCATTCAGACAAACGGAATATGCGATTATATTTCACAACTTTGCCAAGTACTGTGACTGGGAAAGGCTGGCAAGCAAGCCGCAGACAGATCAGGGGGTTCACTTCCCTGTTAGGTAGGCCTATGCTAGACCAGCAACATGCGCTGGAGAGACGCATGTTGACATCAAACCATGGAACGAACGCAAGTTTACCCGACTGCTGTTCCCGCTGTCATTCTCGTGGCGTTTCTTCCGTTTTTCATGCCCTGAATGGTAATTCGGTTTCATGTTCATCTTCTTAATGTATGAGGCACTGTCGCTATAACTAGGGCCTACTTACTTGTCTGTCACTATAGCTTGACTCAAGAGGAGACGGGGGAGGGGGCCTTCATTAACTTGCGGGGCCCTACGCAACTTGCGTAGTGTGCGTATAGGGAGAACCGGCCCTGTTTGCCCCCATCTCTCAACTAAATGTGGTGACCCTCTCGTATGAAAATCTGATGATCTCTCTCTCTCTCTCTCTCTCTCTCTCTCTCTCTCTCTCTCTCTCTCTCTCTCTCTCACACACACACACACACACACACACACAGAGACATAGATGCACGCGCGCACACACACACACACACACACACACACACACACACACACACACACACACACACACACACACACACACACACACACACACACACAATTGGACAAATGGAATCATGGGGAAGTCAATAGGCCTTAGCCATTTTGAGATGGCAAAATAGGCTACTTACAACCTCGCCCATCTTTGTAGGCTATTTTACATCACTTTAAGTCTATAGGCCCTACGCATGCCTGACAATGCTCAGCTTTTACAGAATTTGTCAGTGGGACGGCTGCCCAATCATGTCGCCATTGACTGGGAGAATAGGCCTACTTGCTTTTACTATGAACAAGACGCGTCCGCGAGGTGCAACTGGCAGATTTGCGCAGTGCGTGACAGGTCATGAGCATACAAGGCCAGCTTTATTTATCTTGCTGGGTCTGTGTGTAGGCCGTAGCAGAGTCCATCGGGTAACTCACGTGCCCGCCTAGAATAGGCACGATTTCATTCACATCTCAACATTGTGTAGGCTACGCGAATGTATAGAATACGTGAACACTTGGTCAAAAAGCAAGTTTCCTAAATTTTGAGTTACACTTTTTACAATTGACAAGTGTTTAAAGTTTTGTAATAAAGAGTCTATGAGATCTGCAAATTGTGTTTAATGTGCGATCCCCCTTTTTGCCAAAAGGGGGATCGGTTCAAGAATTTTTTTGTGTTTAGTGTTTCGTGTTTTAGCAATTGTGAAAAACTGTAATTATGTGTTGTGGACCCTGTTTTCAAAATTGTGCTTCAGCAATTGTAAAAAAACTGTAAACTCCAAACGCCACCTGGTGGTAGTACTTGAACATTGCATCAATGAGCAAACACTAAAGTCAAAGCAATGAGTTTTTAATGAGAACTTTAATCTTGAATTCGATTACCCAAATGGTAAACTGTTTTTGCCTTTTCACGGAGCAGACAGACTTCTAGTCCACAACTTGCCTTGGCAATGTGTAAAGCTATTAGTCAAAATATATTTTGCTTCCATTCTTTCTTTCGAAATCAGTCAGATTTTTCTTCCTGAACACGACCACAGGGCCAAGTTTTCTTTTTAAAATAGAGTTTGAGCGCCATCTGTTGTCGACTGGGTTGACAGTGCCTTGGCCTGTTTATGCTCCTCCAGTACTATGACTACTGAACAGTAGGAGGCGTCACAAGACCACCTTACTGTAATTTCAGCACAATTCGAAGGTTTCCCGTCTTGTCATATTTCGTGACGTAGCCTAAACTAATTCCTGATGCCACAGAGAAGTGATCTGAGACAGGGGTGTCATACTGGGTGTAAAACTTCTACTGTTTATAGTGGAGAGGGGACCCTTAAAAAGGCTGGAATATATTTTATTTTACCTGGATATTATAATTTCCTAATTAAATTTCATAACATGAGGGCCCATCAGGACTGCCTATGCAGGGGCCCAGGATCTTGTGCTACGTCCCTGATCTGAGACAACATTAAGTGAAAGTGTAGCTGTAGCACTACCATATATGATAGCAAAGCATTAGCCATTTCAGTTTCTTGAATGTCAATCAGCACTACCAACTGTCCAAAAGTTTGCAGAAACAGATTTATTCATTGCAAGATATTAGGCTAAAGCTTGGCCTACTGCTTAATATTGTAAGAGATTAAGGCACTCTAGTCTAGCCCAACAATTTGGTTAACTGAATTTAAAACGATTTGATCACCGTCCGCTAATTTCTGGTTCAATGTGAAGAATTCAGAATCAACCTAAGAATGTGTAAATGTTGTGATAGCAGGCTAGTGCTTCCGCTCTCAGAAGGCCTTGAAAGTGAACGTCTGTAGGCTAGCCTACAGTAGGCCTAAGTAAACTGCAGACAAACTCTCTTGCTTTATATGCACTGTTGCTCGGCGTTCTAGATTTGATTGATTTAATTCTTATTTTCTGTTTGCTTAACTCTTTCACGTCCGCCAATGCAAAAAACAGTAGGCTACCTATATACGAATGATGCAAATGCTGCTTCTCTGCATTGAAAACAGTTGAACATTATAAAAAGTCTTAAAAGGTCTCTGAGCCCAAGCAGTAGCCTATGGTGTGCCAAAAAAGAGGTCACAGGTCAAAAGTCAAGTCAAGTTTATTTATATAGGGCCTAGCGCATTTCATACACATAGGTCATTCAATGTGCTTTACATAAACAAAAGCAAACAGTAATAACAAATAAAAGCATATAAGGGCAATATAGTCAAAGAATAGTTTAAAAAGTAAAGATCATAATAAAAAGAAAACATAAAATGCACAAGGTAAAATCATTTAAAAATACAGAAAGCAAAATAAAGAAAACAAAAAAATAATACATAAAAAATAATAAAGAAAGCAAAAAAAGGCAAAAGTAGTAAAAGGTAGAATAATTTTCAAGGCAGATTCAGAATTTTGTGATTCAGCGCAGTTAGCAGAAAGCATCTGAAAACAGCTTGGTCTTAAGAAGGTGCACTCTTTCCAAAGTAGGCTATCTTAATGCGGGAGGGACTGGCTGACTGTTTTTTATATATATATAGGCCTATAAATAGTTCCAAAAGTACGGAGCCCCTAAGGGGACATGAGCAAAAAATTTCAAAATTGGGCCTTGGCCTACTGGTTAGTGCTTCGGACTTGTAACCGGAGGGTGGCTGGTTCGAACCCTGACTAGTAGGAACGGCTGAAGTGCCCTTGAGCAAGGCAACTAACCCCTCACTGCTCCCCGAGCGCCGCTGTAGCAGGCAGCTCAATGCGTCGGGATTGGTGTGTGCTTCACCTCACTTGTGTTCACGGTGTGCTGAGTGTGTTTCACTAATTCACGGATTGGGATAAATGCAGAGAACAAAATTTCCCTCACGGGATCAAAAGAGTATATATACTTAAAAGCCTTAATGGATTTTACACTCAAAATTAGTGTACGTAATTTGTAATACATATGAATGCAAATCAATATAGAAAGATAATGAATTCATCTAATTTCAAACATACATTTGTATAGTCATAGTCCAACTATCAGGTTTCAAGGAGAAATAAATAGGCTTCTTTCCTTGAGATAAGTTTAGGTCACCAACATCAGAAATATATAGTAAAGGAGTCATTTTTGATCGGACGGGAAAGAGTTAAATAATGGTAGGCTATGTGTGAAATATAGGCAGGGGATCTTTGACGAGTGGGTGCGAACTTTTACTTGAGTGCAAACCTTAGCGAATTTGCTATAGCTGATCATCTTTGATTACAATCAGTTCATAGCCTATCAAAGCAAAATCTGCGGGCCGCGCCAAAACCCCGCCCACACATATTACGCCCAATCATGTACGATTGGGAGGAGTAATGCGATGTATTTAAAAGACTTTCAAATGCTCTTTCCACACACAGGTCTGGTTACCTTCACATCTAGATCGTGCAAAAAGTCTCATTTATCGCCAATATGGTTGAGTGGAGTGATTTCGAACGCAGCACCATCCTGGACATCTTTGCTAACATGGACTATGACGTCGTTGGCCCCAAAGCCCTTGCCAGGTAAAAAGACAGTCGTGTCAGATTTGCGTATTTTAGACCGTTTTGCTTGTCTATAATACATTGAAATACTCTATAACATATGCTTATAAAACCCACCAGGTGTCTTGTCGTGTACCCATGGACGCAGCGATACTTTGGCAACTTTGGAAACCTGTACAATGCTGCTGCCATCATGGGAAACCCAATGGTCGCCAATCATGGTAAAGTGGTGCTCCATGGACTGGACAGAGCCGTCAAGAACATGGACAACATCAAAGCAACATATGCTGAGCTGAGCGTGCTGCACTCCGAGAAACTGCACGTGGATCCCGACAACTTTAGGGTGCGTTCCATTTTGATCACAGATATAATGTATGTTGTTTACAAACTAAACAAATAGCACAGCGATTAAAATGATGTCTCTGTCCTTTCCTGTAGCTGTTGGCTGACTGCCTGAGTATTGTTGTTGCTGCACAAATGGGAACCGCTTTCACCGCTGATGTCCAGGCCGCATTCCAGAAGTTCCTGGCCGTCGTGGTGTCCTCCCTCGGCAGACAGTACCACTAGAGACTCTACACCTCCAACAAGAAAGCAAATAACCATCTGATGCTTTCTGTGTCTTTGCAGATGTGTATACGACGTTAATGCAAATAAAGGTGTCCGCAAAAGTATTTCAAGTTGTCACATCTAATGATTTTGCTCATAGGAAAGCACGAAACATGTAAAGACATCACACACGGTGTTATGTGGACTAGGCCTATGCCTACTTTGGGTTTGGTCTCCTGTTGTATAGTCTGCATTTTTATATCAGCTGTGTATCTAAAAAAAGGTTCATAGTCAAGTTTATTTCTATAGTCATTTCATGACCTCACTCTTCTTCCTATATTGCCCTGCATGTGAAAACACTTCATAACACTTTAAACAGAGGTTACGATTAAACTGTATTCAGAAAATGCGTTTATGCTGTTAAACAGACTAAGTTAAACACAAAGGTCATTAAGTTATCATAGTCTTATTGATTGAAATTGAATGGTCAAAACGATATACACTAAGCTATCAGGAAACACGATACAAGAGCACCACAGCTATAGCTTGGGTGAACCCAGTCGAACCTGTGTGCAAATTTAGACTTAAACTAAAATTTGCTTACAGGTTCATCTGGGTTAACTCTAAACCATGTGTAAAGCAACTGATTATAATTCACATGAGGCTAGTACTCATTTTTACTTTAGTTGTAATAACCTAATAAAGCAACTGAGTGTAGTTTTGATTAAAAAAAACAACATTGCTTCTATTTCTTTTATTTCTTTTTTCTCATTGCATTGAATATATAGGCCTACATTTCATCAGACGACATACTAAACATAAATGACATGTGTGAGGAAAATATAGAATGGAAACAGTTCAGCAAGTGTTTTTGAAGTGCTATTTCATCCACTTCACACGCCCAATAGGCCTAGGATGTAGAAGAAGTAATTTCGGTATTGGTCGATCCTACAATTAGGCTAATTAACCGTCCTCCATAAAATGTCCCGAAATGAATAGGCCTATAGGCCTACATTATTTCACTATTATTCAGCAAGAAGGTAAATTAATGAAACAAAATCCAGAAACATTTAAATCGACAACATAAACAAACAAATAAATTAACTCACTAATAAACTGAATTAATAATAATAATTTACATGTATTCATTTAGCTGACACTTTTCATCCAACGTGACTGTCAATTCTATTACAAGACTAGGCTACATTGTCCACGGAACAACTCAGGGTAGAGCCTTGCTCAAGGTCACAACTGTGGAAGCCGGGGATTTGAACCCATACATTTGCAGGCTACTGCATGCTAACCCAGCTCCTTATCATACACACTACGCTATATTTAATAATAAAATAATAACAGATAGGCAAATGTGTTTGTGCTTATTGGTGTAATGGAGGCTACCGCAGCTAAACATCAGTTGAAACTCAGGCTAATTGTCGCTAATATTATAGGCTACCATGTTTGCAGTAACAGGGTGAATAAATAAGAAATTGTTTAAGGGTATAGGGCTACTTTCATGAAAACATAATTGTAAACAATGATCTAAGGAATGTATCCTATCCAAAAGAATTTATAACTTTCAACCATGATGTGATCGTTTTTCCATAAAAGTAGGCCTATAGTGTAGGCTAGGCTAAATAGTACTCTTTGTATAATTGTACACAAACTGATGTTGAGGAAAGTTAGGCCCATATAATTCCATCACTGTGTCTGTGATTAATGGTAAATTAAGAGAAAAACACCGGATGATACCATTGCTGTAATTTTGTTTTATTATTCAGACAGTTTACATGCGAAAACTCTGTCGTCTGTTTAAAGGATGGACAGCCGACTTATCGGTATTTTTCGGCCAAAGCAATCGCCAAGGCACTGAGGAACTTGTCCATGGACACGTGGACTTCTGGGGTGAACTCTTTAGGGAACTTGATGGCCAACACCACAAGGATGCAGTGAGAAAGGAGCTGGGAAAGAAAGAGTCGAAGGAGATATTATTGTTACCGCTACTGTCCGAGAATCGCAAAAAATATACGAATTCATAAAATAATTTAGATTGAAGCACAGGACAAACGTGAAGTTATATACCTTGAAGTTGGCTGGATCAATACGCAGCTGAAAAGCATGCAGTTCACTGAGTGTAAGAAGTCCTGCAGTAAGGTCATTGATCTGACCGACTGCAAAGCCAACACCACCCATGACAGTCTTGCCATGCTTCATCACGGGGGCAGAGCCGGGGCTGAGGTCATCCCAGTGGGAGAAGTACGTCTTGGTCTGAGGGTAGACCACCAGCATCCTGTCCAGTCATAATGCTGGTTAGAAAAAAATTGCAGGCGCACACGTACATTGCACACACAGGTAGATATTATCAATGTATTTTTAAAATCAGAAAGAAGAAATTACCTGGACAGGGCATCGCCCCCAATTTCCTCAGCTTTACCAGCGATCTTGCCCCAAAAGGCTTGGACTGTCGCCTTGTCTTTAGCTGTTAGACTCATGTTGTTTCTTTCCTGGATTTAAGACTTTACACTCTTTGAGTCCAGTGACATGTCCAGGCGACGATTCGGCCTTTTTAAAGGCCACCTCGAATCACTTTGTGGGCACACCCAAGACCCACCTCTCACCTGGCTAGATGCCAACTTGACCTCTGGCCAACAACTGCGATATGTAATAGCCTATTTTTGACAACCCGTAGGCTACTAGCTATACACCTGATGTCTTACACATGGAAAAGCAAAATACACAAATAAATCAACGCGGTGGAGTTTATTCTAGCCAAAAACCACAAAAATTCAACACTGACACTGGTGTTTTTGAAATCTTTATCAAACAATTAAATCGGGTGTCGCTTGAGGACAAGTCATTTGAGGACAATCACGAGTGTTGTCTCCCACGTTTTCCTAAATTCAATAATTAATCCTAATGAACTTGTCGGACAGATCTTGAAGAACAATGAAAAATAAAACATGACGTAAAAAATGAAATTTCATTCATTAATTGATTTTAAATGAAGCATCACACTGATTAGCCGTGTAACCTATGAAAAATCAGAGACGCATAAGCAATTAAAATGATTTGCTTTATCAGCGGACACTGCAGTATTTAGCCATGAATATAAAAAGGCGTAGTAGGCTGTTTTTTACATAGGTATCACTAAAACATTTGGTTATCGAATGAGCAACTTGTTTGGGTGGAGCCACTGTTGCGTATAGATAATGGCACATGGTCACCCGCACGATAGGTTATAGGCTACATTTGACTATTAGCCTACCTAAAATGGTTAAATTCTGCTTAGCCGAAATATTTAGGGACCAACCATCTTCATTTCTATAACATTATTTTAAACCTTCATATTGTATTTGAAATAAAATGAGCGCTATAACCCTGCATTGTCCAGGTCTCACGTCATCGGCAATGTGGATGTTCCTTTCCTTTACACATCAGTTCTCACCCGGTCTAAAATGATCTAAAGAATTAAAAAAAATATTAAAGATGATACCTGAAAAAAATAATGTGATACTACATCACAATAGTTGTTTACAAATGAATGTGTACCACATACAGGCCTTCATATTGAGTAGAATAGTGTAGTATTTATCATTTTGCGTTAAACTGTTTCATAGCCTACAGGCCTGCATAGAAAGCAAACTTAAAAAGCACTATAGTAATGCATCCTTATTCACATTTAATTATGGGCCTAGCCTACAATCATTTGATTTGACCGACCATCTTAAAAAAACATGTGGACAATTTTTGAACAGGATAGAATGGTGATCCGAACTGAGGTGATGTTTGGAAGGTAGCAGAGAGGCCATCATTAATAATTCCATCTTGAGTGTTGAGTCTTGACTCTAGTCTGAGTAAAAATCTTGTTCTTTTATTGTAGTTAGGTCTGCTATCAACAGGGCGGAAGTCTGTGACGTTGATGTTTTATTTATTTATTTATTTACGTTTATTTGACAGGGACAATGCTCAATATGTACAGTAATTGGGGCAGACTGCGCTCGATAGGCCTACTAGCCTACTCGAAGACTAGCCTACTTGAACCATCTGTAGCACAACTTCGGGTGGCGCAAGCACACCAGCTTTGGAGAAAATAATGGCTTTGCGTTGCCTACCCTCTTAATTTTTAGACTCAAGACAAGAAGAGCAAGGGGTAACGTTTGAGGTAAAAGCTAGGGGCCGGTTTCGTTCACTCTTAGCGAGCTACGAAGACTCCAAAGGTAAACCTTACCAAAGTGGTTTACCTTTGTAGTCGTGGTTCCCGACCTGTCCCTTAGGAGTCTTCTAAGGGAAAAGGTCCCTACATCTGACGTAGGCTACAAGGCACTGTCCACCATGAAGGTGCTGAATTGGTTGACATCGATTGCTCGGAAGTCGATTTTTCACTTCACGGAGAAGCATGACAGCATTATGAAAGACAGTGCGTTCTTTGCACACACAAAAAAACATTGCTCAAATATCGCCTCCAGGAACACTCACACCACTTCACTTATTAATAGCAGACTATGATAAAATGTTAATCAAATGATCTACCCTTAATTAACCGTTTTCGCAAGGTATGTAGGGGGAAGCGATCCGCAAGCTGTGGGCATGACCAGCTGCTATAACCCCATAACAACTTTACCCATTACGTCATCCTTCATCACTCCATATCAAGAACCTATAATAGTATTTTTTTTTTTTTTTTATCAAAGCTGATTTAATTTATTTAATTCAATATATTGTGCCATTGTTTAACACATTAAACATAAAAGCACCATCTTCTACAATGCTTTAGGCGGGGGGGGGACAAGCAAGAAACAAGACAATAGGCTACCGCTTTTAATTATTTTTAAATGCGTGCACATTTTATTATTTGTGTGAAAACATTTCCAGAAACTATCTTCCTAATTAGCCTTCTTACATAAAATCATAGGCGAACAAAAACCGATATTGTAGGCTACTATATCATATGAGTTGCATGCGCAACAGATATTTCTAAAGATTGCTGTAGGCTACTAAGCTACAGTGGCGGCGACTGGCGTCGCAAGCCGAAACATTGCTAAGGTGCACTGCAGCCAAAGATCCTTGATTAGTCCGCTTTAACCCTCTCTGGTGCAGCCAAGAGTGCTCCAGACGACGTACGAAAGACATTCATAGCAAAGTACCTTTAGGGAAATGCGTGAAAATTTTAAAGGTAGAGCTCAAGGCCGTAGTCATGATGTCAACATTGGGGGTGAGGGGGGGGTGACCCCCAAACAGAATTTCAATATATAATTTAAAAAAAAATTAAGGGAACACTTCAATCATACACTGGATCGGCACTCTGACACTGTTTGGCTCTGAGCACAAGTAAAACTGTTGAGGCAAGTGTTTTATTTTTCAAGAACTGTCAGACATTCTGTGAATGTAGTTTGAGAATGGAGAAAAGGGTGGAAGGTTTCAAAAAATGTGTTTTAACAATTGTGGAAAACTGTAAATGTTCCCTTATTTTTTTGAGCAGTATATTTCCTGCCAAAAATATTATTAAAAATCACAAACAAGTCAAACAAGTCAGTCAATTACGGATTGACGGACATATAGGCATGGACGGATTATGAACCCCTGGGCACATGTGGAAAAAGCCCCCCAACCCAGTTAAGATAGGGGGGTCCAGGGGCATGCTCACCAGGAAGATTTTTTTTTAAATGACCCTTTACATTTTGACTTCTGGTGAGTTTTCTAGAAAGAGAAGAGAAGGGTGAAGAAGCAGCAACTTCACACAGAGGCTTGGGCTTCGAGGCCCCCTGAGCTCTTGGACCCAGTAGGCTCATTCAGTAATCCATTCATGGACATACACCTGTGGCATGACTCCATTTGTCTCCATTTGGCTCTTTGACTAATTACCTGGGGTTTTTTTAACTAAGGCTTAGACTCATAGGTTTGGTATAGCGTAATAAGATTTTGAATTTGGATTTTGATTTTATTATGCTGGTGGCTAATCACACAATTTTAACAATGTTCTGGGTTGGGCCATGTCTAGGCTTTTCCCCCTCAACATTGCATTGTGCCTACTTCAAAGGGCACTGTTCCCACCTATTTTGGCCTGCATCAAATGCTTGACCTCTTTAGAAATTTGACCCCCTGTATTTTCTTATAGGAAACAATCAGAATAATTGTGCGAAGTACTGGCACAGAGTTATAGAGGCTAGAATATTGTTTTTTCTTTATTCGGTTAACAAGCATCTCAATTGACCACATTTCAGCCCTCTTGGTCACTTGATATGACTTTAGAAACACAACGCCTAGATTTCTAGGCTAGCTGTGTGCAAAAGTAGATCAATATTTATATGAGTACTTTAGACCATTATTTGCCAAGGTATGCTCATGCGTTTTGTAAAATGCCCTATGGAAACTCCCTATAGGACTTTTACCCAAAATGCATACTGACCATAAAAGACATACTGCGTGGCAACCTCTTGGTGTAGAAGCATAATCCTTGTCTTAAATGAAAGGTAACACTCTGAAGTTTCTTGTAGAGTATTTGGATTGTATGCATGGTGGTGTCCAGTAAGGGACCAACTATGGCAGCGATCCAACGTGTCCTTGTATTGAATCAAAGACGGCGCCGGCCGCGGAGCCGTTTAGTCCATGTCGCTCCATAGCTCTTTTTTGTTGCTGTTGAACAAGTTATTCCGAAAGCTGGAAAACAGTGTCACCTTGTGCAAGCTCACTTCGTCCAGCAAAACTTCAAGTCCCTCTGACGAGAAGCTTGGTGCCATTTTTTAAATATATTTTTTTGGCCTTTTATGCCTTTAATTTACTGGACAGTAGAGAATGACAAGAAGCGAGTGGGAGAGAGAGTCGGGGTGGGATGCGGAAAGGACCACGGGGCGGGAATCGAACCCGGGTCGCCGGCGTACAGTGCAGGTGCCCCAGCCAGCCGCACCACGGCTGGGGCCTTGGTGCCCTTTTTTACGTTGCTTCCCCACCATATTCTGTATCCAACTCACTCTGTTCATTGTAGATAGCCAGGTTGCTTTTTATTGAAAACATTAACCAATGGCAATTAATATAAAAGTGTACATCATTTTTAGAAGTCTTTAAAGGAACCATATGTAAGATTGTGGCCAAAACTGCTGCTGCAATCACTTTCAAAATACTGAAGAGCGGTGTATCCCCTCCCCCTCCCCCCTGACTCGAGGTTGCCAACCCTGATGGCGAAACACTACTGACTTCATGATTAGTAGATAGGTGGAGGGTGGCGCATCATGACATGACAAAACACAACATCAACATCAGTTGAGGGCTGCAACTTCACTTTTTAAATGACAATATCCTGGCCGGACTGCTGTTGTCAGTGATATAAGTATTTGAAATGAACATGATTTTTTGATGTCTAGTGACATATCAGGGCCATTTTATGATTAATTGAAATATTTTTCTTACATACGGTTCCTTTAAACCCATGTCAAGAAGCGGCACAAGTGGCACAACGGGATAAGGAGGGTTGATGATTAGCGAGGGATAGGCCTACCCGGTTAGTCTACCCGTCACAACATATCGTGTGAACATACTGACAATTTGATAATTTAATTAATAGTCTATATTTTACTGATAACTTAAACTCTGTTAAAATAAAAGTTACTGGAATAATTTGAGGAATGTTTCATTTGCATAGAACATGTTGTCTTTCTTAACGCCGTCATGCACCTTCGGTGAAGTGGAAAATCGATTCCTGAGCAATCGATGCCAACTAATTCAGCACCTTCGCTTGGGACAGCGCCTTTGTAACGTCGAACGTAAGAGGCAGCGTGTTATGAAGCTTCCTAAGGGAGACTTAGGGGAACACACTTAAGAACATCGGGTTATCGGGAAACTGGGCCCAGGGCTGAATCGCGCAGGTTCAACACAACGCAGGTTACACATGGATGCACGATTCAACAACCATTTCTAAGAGGCCTATAAACAGGTTCATAAACAGGTTCACCCAGATAAATATGACCATAACTTTGAACTGACCAACACCACCAGGGGCCGGTTCCCCGATAACGCTCACTCTTAGTGCGCTAAGAAGACTCAAAAGATATATCTTTCCAAAGTTGTTTATGTTCCTAAGTGTGTTCCCCGAAGTGTCCCTTAGGAAGCTTCATAACACGCTGCTTCTTACGTTCGACGTTACAAAGGCGCTATCCCAAGTGAAGGTGCTGAATTAGTTGGCATCGATTGCTCAGGAATCGATTTTCTACTTCACGTGAAGGTGCATGACGGCGTTAAGAAACACAACACGTTCTATGCAAATGAAACATTCCTCAAATTATTCCAGTAACATTTATTTTAACATAGTTTAAGTTATCAGTAAAATATAAAGGTTCAAATTAAAAAAATGTTTGCCATTGGTTAATGTTTTCAATAAAAAGCAACCTATCTCAAATGAACAGAGAGAGAATCAGATACAGTATGGTGGGGAAGCAACGTAAAAAAGGGCACCAAGCTTCTCGTCAGAGGAACTTGGACTTTTGCTGGACGAGGTGAGCTTGCACAAGGTGACACCGTTTTCCAGCTTTCGGAAAAACGTGTGCAACAGCAACAAAAAAGAGCTATGGAGCGACATGGACTACACGGCGTTTTTGATTCAATACAAGGACACGTTGGATCGCTGCCATAGTTGGTCGCTTACTGGACACCACCATGTTTACCCATTTATAGATCTTATAAATTTAGAGGCAAATTCTTTGCCAGCTTTTAATTATCAAAAGTGATTGCCAATTTGAACGCTTTATTGACATTACTAAATAGCCTAGGCTAATTACCACCATATTAGTTCTGATACCAAATAAAGTAAACTTCATAAATAGGCCTGCATCCATTGCGAACATATTTTATTATTAGTCTTCAAATGTCCATAACATAAAATCATCGTTGAGCCACAACATTGTCAACATACTGTCGGCCCGGGCCTACTAGTACAAGCTGCTGCGCTGATTTCTAAAGACTGCTGCACAGTGGCGGCGACTAGCGTCTTGAGCTCAAACAACGCTAAGAAAGAGCTTACGAATGATGCAGACAAACCTTACGAACGTGTGACTTACAGAAGATATACTTAGGGACCGTTCGTTATTTATAAATGGGGTCACCGGAGGGATTTTGAGTGCTTCAATCAAAAGTTGCATGACCCTCCCCTGCCTGCAAAATTTTTTTTAATGACCCTCCAGCAGTCTTTTCAAAAAAGACATAACCCTCCCCGGCCAGTAGTCGAAACCTAGCACTTTGAGAACACATCCAACTCATCCTCTGCTTTCTGATCTTACACATCACACTTCACCAAGATGGTGGCCATTTCTGTAGCTTTACTCACTAACATTGTTGTGGAAACACAATAAGCATGGAAACTAAATGCACACTTCCTGCAACTGCATTAGCCTACTTGAAATAATTTACTCCTCTAGTAAGTATTCACATGAAATAAAACAATAAAACATTGAGACCATTCAACAAAGCACACTGGGTAATAACAAATTCAACACATGAACTTGTTGCTATGGACTCGTCTCTAGGCTTCCTCAGTCATTGTAAAGCTGCCAAAGCTGAACATTATCCAAAACTCAATTTCTCAGACGAGCGTCAATTTGGGAGCTTGCTACACTCCTTCCTTCTTAAATGACTTGAAAAGACCGTACAATTTCACAAATAATCACAGGGACCGAAAAATACCTAACAAGCCAAATTTTTCCGGGTTTAGGCCTATCATTTTAACTTTTCCCCGCTGTCTTGCCGTTTTAATATTTTCCCGTAGAATATCCCATATTACTGTAATACTCTCATAACATTAGTCCTGCATTCTGGCCTGTCTCTGTGTTGTCCTGTTGTTACCCCTTGCCCTTCCAGAGAAACAGATGTATTCAAATAATCGTTTGCTTGCTTGAATGCGAACTCAGAGTGATGTTAACCTACAGTAGGCTTATTTAAGTTAACGACGTGGTTGTTGTGAGAGCACGATTCATTGGCGCTTGCCGTGTTCGTCCGTAGGCTATGTCTACGTGCGCACCTGCCAGGTTAAGAGACAAATAAATCCCCCTGTATATTCACTCCAAGTTGGCCTACCATAACTTACCAACTCTAGCCTACACTGTAGACCATAAACTGGCTATTTATATGACCAATGTATTTGTATTCTGCTTTATGAAGCAGAATTACGCACTGCTACTTGGAACGTAACACATTTTTGTTGGCAGGAGAGAGAATGACAGCGATTAACAAATTGCACTTGTTGCTGGTTACCAATAAATAGGGCCTACTATATATTTTTTTGCAAACAACAAAAACAGAAAGGATGGAGACAGCAAAGCTAGAGATGGGCAGGAACAAGGTCAATTGGTAGAAATGCTTGTCAAAATGTTAGGAGCTGGATGTGTGGATGAATGAAGCACAAGTATGCTTTATAAGCATGCACACTGTTTAAAGTTAGGCTAGGCTACACGGTAAACTACAAGTAAACCAAAGTTAGCTTTTTTAGGGCTGGATAAAGTTGACCAAATGGATATAGCCTGTTAGACGTGAATAAAGTAGGCTACTTTGTTGCTCCAACCCTTCCAACGTTAATGGGGACGGATGTTGACATTTTCCGTATTTTGCGTGAGAAACCCGGGAAATCTCCCTTATTTTCATTGTTCAATATTGACAGAGCTATGGAACGAAAGAGAACGTTATATGGCGACAGAAATCAACAATCAAACAAGCCACTTTGATTTTTTGCTGTTTTCATTAATACAAAAGATGGGTGACCCCCCCTCCTAGACAAAAAAAGTTAGGTGACCCTCCCCTCAACAAAGAATAAAAAGACATGACCCTCCCCTATTTTCCTCCGGTGACCCCGTTTACAAATAACGAACGGTCCCTTAGCGTACGAACGTGTCGGGAATCGTGCCATAACGTTAAGAGAGAGGTTAAGGAATAGGTTAAGAACTACTTAGCGATAAGAACGTTTTGGGGAACCGGCCCCTGATGTTTACACGCATCCTCTGTTGGCATTGTTTTGTCAATTCATGATTAAATATATAGCAACACATAAACATAAAAATAGCTTAAAACTCTAATGGCTTTGTGCGTCAATCAAGGTTCTTTAAGCTTAACATGTGGAGTCCACGAATGGTGTTTTGCTGTTAAAACACCTTAACATTAAGGTATTGTAATAAGTATTTGCTCTGGGTATATTTTAGGCGCTGCCACCACCTTTGTTCATCCGGTATGGTCCGGCGTAATGTAAAGGGAGAGGCACAGGGATGGCACCAGGATGTACAGTATTAAAGATAATATTTATTAAAGAGTACAATTCATTAAAACTATATAGGCCTACCCGGACTGATACCACCACAATACATATAACCACCCTCACTCAGCAAACACCATGACACCATATATTAAGATCGCTCAGTGTAAGCTTTCTCATAAAACCCTTTCACCAGCTCTTGTAAGGTATAAGGCTACTTTGTTTGTTTGTGCCACATTGATAACACAATAGTTGGACATTACTATGCATATTAATAAGTTTCATATATTAAAAGGGGATATCAACACGACACCTGGAACCTGCCAGTCTATCTCTCTCTCTCTCTGGTGCGCACTCAAGATGCATTTTCCAATTAATTAGAGTAGCCTAGCCTAAGTAACGTTCAAGTTAGATGTGCTGCATGATCATCCTGGCAACACGAAGTTGGTGCATTTTGACATCATAAACATTCTGGAAGAGAGAAAAGCAGTTAGCAGTAGAGCTATTTAGGGCTATTGCTGCTGTTATATTAACCTACAGAGCAACTAGGACAAGCGCAACTACAAAGTGGGGTCTGGGTCTGTGGTTGCGCGGCAGTTGCTAGGTAATAATGTAAACTTTTTGCTGCCAATCACCAAAAAGCATGCCTTTTATGTCTGTGTACGTAGGCTACACGGGATTTGATGTAGGCCTACGATAACTGAATACAACAGGAAAGCCCTGCAGCACATAGTGAACACAGCTGGAAGGATTATTGGTGCTTCACTCCCCTCCCTAAAAGACATTTACACCACCCACCTCAACCGCAAGGCGCGACCACAATTGTGAGTGATACAAGTCACCCCGCTCACAATTTGTTTGATCTACTGCCCTCTGGGAAGAGGTACAGAAGCCTGCGCTCCCGCACTACCAGACTCACCAACAGCTTCATACACCAGTGCGTTTCCCAAAAGCATCGTTGCTAACTACGGTAGCAACTAACATGGTTGCAACTATGTAAGTACGACACAACTGTTCCCCAAAACGATAGTGTGAACTATAGTGGTGGAACTTACATAGTACGATGCATCGTGACACTGCGTCAGTGTTTCCCAAAACCATAGTAGCAACTAACGTTCGCAACCACTATCGTAAAGTTGTGTAGTTACAACTACACCTCTCGACCTGTAGTAAGTAGTAAGAACCATAGTAGACGACGTAACCAACCCTGATGACGGAACACGCAGAGGACAGATGGATGAGAGGTAGCCATTAAACGATCCCATAACATTGTTGTGGGATACCATACCATAGCATTGCTGGAAGCTACAATTGCACATTACTGGACAACGTTATGTGGTACAGTGGAAAGTGAAGTGTTGTGGAGTTAGCCTACAACAGAGCGGCCTGTGGTGAAGTGCTATGATGACCGCAATCATCTGTGTTGTTATTATTCGTGAATTTACATGTAGCCTAATGCTAATGTGTCAGCACAGATTCTTTCGAACACCCGTTAAGTTATCTGGTGATAAAGCTTTTGAATGCCAACGGTATTGTTATGTGAGGCTAGCATTGTAATTGTTATAAAAGGATAACGTTACATTGTAGTCGTATGTTAAGTGTGTTTGGATGAAGCATCTGCTAATCATACACATAGCTAACGGTATATGGACTCTACAGCCCATTATGATGTGGTGAAGTGACTGTGCTGTGGCAGAGACTGTAGCGTGTGGGCTTTACATGAGAGAGGTCAGGGGTTCAAGACTGAGTCGATGGGTGTGAGGTGAGTAGCCTATGCCTGTGGAGTGGGGTTTGTGTTGTATCTTGTCTGATCACAAGCTATGTTTAGCGGGTGTATAAGTTAGACTACTCTCAGTTATTATATGATCTTGATATTTGAACACATAGCTGAATTATGTTGGTACAATGACATTGGAAAATGCTGCTGTTGAGTAGCCTCTCGCTTGGAGAACTTTAAGACCTCTGGGACTTAAGTGAGCGTGCAGAGTGCTGTGGTCAGTGTCAAAATGTGACATGATTTTCACTGATTTAACTTGTCCTTCATGGCCCAGGTATGGGTAGGCCTGTCATGGGAGGCGGAAAAATGGTAAGTTGCCTTTGCTTTGTGACCTTTCAATCTGTGTATGTATTTTGATGTCATGGCTCATAGGGAACATGTGTGTGTGTGTGTGTTTGTATGTGTGTGTGGGAGGGATCATGGGGAGAAAGTGATGGTGGGAAAGTTAAGTACATTTACCCCCTCACCCCCACCAAACTAAAAGAAATGTAAAAAACATAAACAAAAGGGGAAAAAACAGGTAATGTGGCAGGGAATTGTGGGGTTTGGGTGTTTAGGGGCCAAACATATGTGCAACTAATTCCCAGTGTGCTTCCAGGCCAGCAGGAAGGTGTGCAGCAGCCACTGGAATGACCTCTTCCACCTCCTCCACTAACAGCTCCACATCAGCCGGCAGTGGGATGTGATCCTGAAGGGCCATGTTGCAGAAGCGCCGCCACCAAAACCACACTGCACGCCTTTGCAGGATGGAGCTTCAGGCCACCAGCGGATTTGCTCACACACCTTTCCACATGCCCAGGGCCCTCTCCACAACAACGCGGGTCCGGCTATGGGCGTTGTTGTACCGCGCCTCTGCCTCGCTGTTGGGCTCCTAGATGGAGCAGTTGACATGCTTGTATTATCATAGGGGGTTGATGGAATAAAGTAGGTCTTGAAATGTCAGTGCACTCAGGGAATATAGACATGCATTTGAACAGTATATACTTTGCTACTGTCTCAGCAGCACCTACAGTAACACTGTGTGTGTGTGTGTGTGTGTGAGTGTGAGTGTGTATATGTATGTGTGTGTGTGTGTGTGTGTGTGTGTGTGTGTGTGTGTGTGGGTACAGCTGGCGCAGATCCTTCAACCATTTGAGCATTGAAACATTTGTGCTATGTGAACTGTCATTTTGTGGTTGTGATTCAACACACAACTTCATAACTACAATGGATGAAAAGTAATGGTAAAAAAACTGTATCTGTGCATTTAAAATATCATGAAATACTTGTGTGTGGTAACAGTATTCAATTTTCAGTGTCACAGTGAAAACACATAACAAGGGCAACATTGGAAAAATGCTGCATAAAGGCATGAAAAACTTCCAGTGAAATGAAGGGCAATCATAAAGTAAAGTATTCATTTATATAGCGCTTTTAGAACAGAGTGAAACCCAAAGCACTTACATAACAACATGTTTAACATTGTTCATATTACATATCCATATTTATTCTGCTCTTACTGTAAGGTAACTGATAAGATACTGCACATATTTATATTTAATTTATATTACTCTAAACCACCTTCTGCAAACCAACTGTATACTACTGTCTACACTGCACTATATTTATTGTCCTGTCTATGCACCACCTGTCTATACTTTATATATCACATTGCACTTTTCTGCCTTTTTGGCACTTCTGGTTAGATGCAAACTGTATTTGGTTGTATTTGTATTTGTGCTCTGCACAATGACAATAAAGTTGAATCTAATCTAACCATGCCAATTTGCATAGAACATAATATAGGCTACATGTATCCTAAGCCTAGGCTAGTAAGCATATGGTCTCCAATCAGTAGTTAAAACTAGGACTACAGGTTCTAAACGATCATAGGAATATTTAGTGATTGAGCCTATCCAAGATTCCAACATCATTATTAATTTATCATTATCTAGGCTCGAACCTATGACTACAAGATCCGAAATGCAGAGGTCTATCCTTTCACGCCACCTTGTCACGCTACAACAAATGAAAATATTGGCCAGTATTTAGCCTATAGGCTATTCTGTGTGATTCATTAAATGTGTAACTTATTTGTTCACATGTGCTCGGTTGGCGATTTATGCTTCACTGATTAGGCTCATTAGTAGGCTACGTTCAATAGACTGTGACGTTATTATTAAAATTATCATTATTATGCCTATTATTTTTAATAGCCTAATATATATATTTTTTTTTAAAGCATACATAGCCTAGGGCCTATTGAAATTACTGCCTATTGTTGTAATAAGTATTATCATTATTATTATTGTTATTATTATTATTATTATTATTATTAATGATATTATAACTGCTGGGCCCAGGAAACGTCATGCAATGTCAAATTTCATTCATTTTGCGTGACTTCATGCGTTCGGCTCTAACCGACAGAGCCCGACATTCTCCGAACACATCTGCAACCATTGTAGTCTGAACTATGTTGGTTGAAACCAACATGGTTCAAACTAACAAAGTACTATGTAAGTACGGCGGCTTTGGGGAACAGTCGTAACTTACATGTTAGTTAGTTGAACGATGCATCGTACCACGTTAGTAAAAAGCTAACCTCCGTAGTTGTACGGGAAACGCACCCCAGGCTGTTAGGATGCTGAACTCTCTCCCCCCTCTCCCCCCTCCACCCTCAGCTACATAACATCCTGGACTTTGGACCCACAATGGCTGCCTTGCACTACTCCACTTGCAATACTCCACTTGTACACTTGCACACTTTGCACACTTTGCAACTTGTTGTTGTTGTCCTGTTGTCCTGAAAACACAACACTTCTGCTGCTCTTACATAACTTGCACCACTATGCCACTTGCTTACTTAGGTGAAACAGAACTACCTCAGCCATTTATTGGCCTGACTTTGCACTATTATATTGACTGTCTATGCACAATTGCACAATTTCAACCCAATTTTGCTGCTCTTATTTCTTCATTGTATGTGCCTTCTTATTTACTTTTTATTGTTTACTTGAATGTTATGTTTGTCTGTGGACTTAATTGGTAAAATATGTCTTGTCTTCACCGTGGGATAGTGAGAAACGTAATTTCGATCTCTTTGTATGTCTTGGCATGTGAAGAAATTGACAATAAAGCAGACTTTGACTTTGACTTTGACTAAACACAACCAAGAACAAAACCGTTTGAAACTAGCAGAAATTATAATCAGAAGTTAATTTTCACCAGAAACCGGGACAATTCGTGTCCCGGGAAGTATTAGGCCTACTAATTATCCGGGACAGTCACTCAAAAAAGAGAACAAACCCGGGAAATCCAGTGTATGTGGCAACCCTACTCACCACGCAACACACCACACACAGCAAACCACATAGGACCGACTCCTACTGGAGTGGTCAAAAAGTAGCCTACCTAATAGCAATGTCATTTATCTTACCTTAAACACATACAATTTGTCCATTACCTTATCATGCCATTGTGATGAGAAAGGAGTTCAGACATTCTGACATTGCACGAGGCAATTCAGAAAACACAAAGCTGTCAAAGATAACAAAACTCTCAGATGACATGCTACATCACACTTGTAGCATCTACCTTGTAAAGAGAGGTGAGCGATAGATGGAGACAGGAGAAAAACACGCCTAAAGAGACAAAGGAAACTTCTTCATTCATCCACCAAAGCAAATATATCAGTCTTTAGCAGTGCCGGGAGATTATGTGCTGAATATCACTTATGTCGACGTTACGTTAAGTCCCTCCATGTTGTAACAATTTCAGTTTCACCAACAATGTAATAAATTGCATTAATACTTCGCTTCTCAAGGAGCAAGCAAGGTTTGTTCCGGTCTGAGCGGCCTTGTCTTTGAAAAGTAGACTGACAAAGTAAGAATGCATGTCACTGAAAAATGTGAAGACCTTGGCTTTGATGACATGTAACTCGCATATAAAACAAGTTGGCATATGGACCTTAAAATTATTTTAAACTGGGCCCACTTCCCCGATAACGACGGAGACACGCTCTTAAGAGGCTTTTCTACGATTCATCTTACGATCGTTCGTTTGGTTTTTCCGACTGTTTCCCGAACATGCTCGTAGCGTGAACGCGCGTGCACTGCTCTTAAGATGCTCTTAAGGGGAGCTGTCCACGTTAATAGTTCTGAAATATCCTCTGATTTGACGGTGATGTCAGGTGACTGCACGTCACAGCTATAGGCCTACCATTTAAACTTCGGATCTACACATTAATTCACATCAATACGAAAATAGAAACACATTTGACATCTGCATGTAAGCATCCCAAGTAGGTTATATACCACACAGAGACATAAATGATTGTAATTATTTTAAGATTAGATTGTTGCACCATGCAATAATTTTTCGCGGTGTCACTTAAGAACACGTTTGAAGATAAGAAAGAAGTCGAGTAAGAAAGAGAGGAAATGTGTAGGCTTAGATTTTGATGCAGTAGGCTACAGACTAAACCACATGTTGCTTTCTCTGCTTTTTACCTCATAGGCCTAATAAAATATTCACTTAGCAAAGATAATGTCAAACTATTCTGGCAACGTCTCGTTTCATAACTTGATTGCATTGTTGTCCGCTTTTCATCACATTATTATGACCATTAAATGTAGGCTATTTTGCACGCTAAAATCTGATTCATCACAGGTAAACACAATAAAGAATGGGAACGTAAGTTGGATTATGTATTCTAAGTTGTAATTCCTCTGTATGTCCTGTTGGTGACCTCAGTGAGAAGTACTGTTAAGACGCTCTTAGCCGGTAACGAGTACTCTGGAGCACTCGTAGATCTACAAGTGTTTTCACGACGCTCTTAAGCTATGATGGTTTCGGGAAACAGTCGGCAAATCTTAAGACGTTCGTAAGAGGGACTTTACGACGCTCTTAGGCTTAAGATGCTTTCGGGGAAGTGTGTCCTGGGCCCACTTCCCCGATAACGACGGAGACACGCTCTTAACCCTCCTGTTATCCTTGGGGTCAATTTGACCCCAAGCAACGTTTAACATCATAAAATATATGGTTCACTTTTTTTTTTTTGCTTCATGTTTCATGACTTTTCCTAAATTGAAGGGTACAACAGAGTTAGCATGAAATTTGTTCAATAATATGTTTTCAATGTCCTGTACAAATATTTTGTACATTGATGTTCCTTGGGGTCAGTTTGACCCCAGCTGTATGAAACATAAGGTACATGAATATTTGACACATTTTGGATATTGTTATTATCATTATTACATACACAAGTACTTATTACATATAAGTCATTTTGGCAGGACTCTAAAAGTCAAAAGGGGAAGCAACAGCAAGCCTTTGGGCTGCTGACACTGGATGGGCAATATTGCCAGCCAGGGTTCCAAGGTTCATAAAGGGGTGTGGGGGGGGTGGGATTGTTTTGTAGGGCTTTTGATGGTGGTTATCACACTCTTGTTAAGTACCTATCACAAAAAAAACTGGGTAACAATATGAATTATAATCATTTTCTGAGGGTTTATTTAGCTGGGGTCAAATTGACCCCAAGGATAAAGAGTGTCGGTAAGATTTGAGGATAACACAAGGGTTAAGAGGGTTTTCTACGATTCATCTTACGATCGTTCGTTTGGTTTTTCCGACTGTTTCCCGTACATGCTCGTAGCGTGAACGCGCGTGCACTGCTCTTAAGATGCTCTTAAGGGGAGCTGTCCACGTTAATAGTTCTGAAATATCCTCTGATTTGACGGTGATGTCAGGTGACTGCACGTCACAGCTATAGGCCTACCATTTAAACTTCGGATCTACACATTAATTCACACCAATAGAAACACTTTGACATCTGCATGTAAGCATCCCAATTAGGTTGTGTACCACACAGAGACATAAATAATTGTAATTAATTTAAGATTAGATTGTTGCACCATGCAATAATTTTTCGCGGTATCACTTAAGAACACGTTTGAAGATAAGAAAGAAGTCGAGAGAAAGAGAGGAAATGTGTAGGCTTAGATTTTGATGCAGTAGGCTACAGACTAAACCACATGTTGCTTTCTCTGCTTTTTACCTCATAGGCCTAATAAAATATAGCCTTCACTTAGCAAAGATAATGTCAAACTATTCTGGCAACGTCTCGTTTCATAACTTGATTGCATTTTTCATCACATTATTATGACCATTAAATGTAGGCTATTTTGCACGCTAAAATCTGATTCATCACAGGTAAACACAATAAAGAATGGGAACGTAAGTTGGATTATGTATTCTAAATTGTAATTCCTCTGTATGTCCTGTTGGTGACCTCAGTGAGAAGTACTGTTAAGACGCTCTTAGCCGGTAACGAGTACTCTGGAGCACTCGTAGATCTACGAGTGTTTTCACGACGCTCTTAAGCTACGATGGTTTCGGGAAACAGTCGGCAAATCTTAAGACGTTCGTAAGAGGGACTTTACGACGCTCTTAGGCTTAAGATGCTTTCGGGGAAGTGGGCCCTGGACCATTTGAGCTCTCAAGACGCTAGTCGCCGCCACTGTGCAGCAGTCTTTAGAAATCATGCAGCGCAGCGCAGTAGCCTACAAGTCAAACTATGGTAGGCCGATAGTATGTTGACAATGTTGTGGCTCAACGATGATTTTATGTTATGGACATTTTAAGACTAATAATAAAATATGTTCGCAATGGATACAGGCATATTTATGAAGTTTACTTTATTTGGTATCAGAACTAATATGGTGGCAATTAGCCTAGGCTATTTAGTAATGTCATTAAAGCGTTCAAATTGGCAATCACTTTTGATAATTAAAAGTTGGCAAAGAATTTGCCTCTAAATGGCTAAGATCTATAAATGGGTAAGCGTGGTGGTGTCCAGTAAGCGACCAACTAGGCCTATAATGGCAGCGATCCAACGTGTCCTTGTATTGAATCAAAGACGGCGCCGGCCGCGGAGCCGTTTAGTCCATGTCGCTCCATAGCTCTTTTTTGTTGCTGTTGAACAAGTTATTCCGAAAGCTGGAAAACTGTGTCACCTTGTGCAAGCTCACCTCGTCCAGCAAAATGTCAAGTTCCTCTAACGAGAAGCTTGGTGCCCTTTTTTTACGTTGCTTCCCCACCATATTGTAGGCTATCTAACTCTCTCTCTGTTCATTGTAGATAGGTTGCTTTTTATTGAAAACATTAACCAATGGCAATCAATACCGCATTAAACAGAAGTAATTGCAGCTGCTTGCCAATCAATTCTAATTGTAAGGTACCTTACCATTAATATAAAAGTGTATCACACAATTTTTAGAAGTCGTTAAACCCATCAAGAAGCGGCACAAGTGGCACAACGGGATAAGGAGGGTGGATGATTAGCGAGGGATACCCGGTTAGTCTACCCGTCACAACATATCGTGTGAACATATTACTGCCAATTTGATAATTTAGTTAATAGTTTATTTTTTACTGATAACTTAAACTATGTTCAAATAAATGTTACTGGAATAATTTGAGGAATGTTTTATTTGCATAGAACCTGTTGTCTTTCTTAACGCCGTCATGCACCTTCACGTGAAGTATAAAATCGATTCCTGAGCAATCGATGCCAACTAATTCAGCACCTTCACTTGGGACAGCGCCTTTGTAACGTCGAACGTAAGAGGCAGCGTGTTAAGAAGCTTCCTAAGGGACACTTCGGGGAACACACTTAGGAACATAAACAACTTTGCAAAGATATATCTTTTGAGTCTTCTTAGCGGGCTAAGAGTGAGCGTTATCGGGGAACCGGCCCCAGACTTGTAGCCTACTGTAACAAAATGCACTGGGGTAGGGGCCAGCTAGAACTACAGCTAGTTTAAACGGTGCTTCAGTTCTCTGATCATTACATCAAACCAGATCGTCAATTTGAACAATCTTAACCATTTTAATTCGAGCCCAGAGGGCACTTCACCTTGTAGGCCTAGGCTATTTATTGTATCCACTGAAAGGTTGCCCATCGTGGCGTCACAAATAATCTCACTCGTCCATATGGTATTTCTTTTGTTTTTTGCTGTGGTTTTGTTTGAACAGATCACACTCCTTCGGGCAAACCATTTTGATTAATCAAAAACGTTGTTGGCTGTACCATAATCAGTCTACACATCATTTCATCATTCCCCTACAGTAAGGTCCAGTAGCCTGCAGTAGCCTTTATAATTTAGAACGCAATGCGACTCGAAATAGGTTACACTCAAAGAAAAAATCATGACACATGATCTGACTTTTTCCATTGATTTATTAATTGCTCAAATTAAGTCGAACCAATGACGGGTTCGATTGAGGTATGCAGTTCTTCTGTCCCCGCATTAGCGATACTTCTCAGACAGAGCCAGGTTAACTTTGGAGAGGAATTTGTCGACAGCCACATGCACTTCGGGGGTGAAGTCATCGGGATAGTACATCGCCATCACCACAAGTACATTGTGGGTTATGATCTGTTGAAAGGTTACAGTATTAGTAGGCTATTATATTAATCATATTTCAAATGAAATAGGCCTAAGAGAACGTAGGCTAGTCCATACATCAGCCTAAAAGTCCCATAGGCTACCTTAAAGTTGGCAGGATCCACACGCAGTGTGAAGGCATGCAGCTCGCTCAGTTCGAGCAGGCCGGCCAAGAGGTCATCAATTTTCTCAACAGCATCCATATAACCAGTCATGACAGTCAAGCCATGCTTCCGGATAGGGGCAGACCCGGGGCTCAGGTCTTTCCAGTGGGAGAAGTAAGTCTTCGTCTGGGGATAGACGAAGAGGGTCCTGAAAGTAAAATGAGAGGGAAATATGAAGAAATATGAAGAGCCTATACGACAGCATTCGAGTAATTTCTGACTAAAATATGAAGTTTGTAGGTCTACCTGGACAACGCCTCATTACCGATGTCCTCCGCCTTCGGTGCGATTTTGGTGAAGAAAGACTTCACCAGGGTCTTGTCTTTGGTTGAAAGGCTCATCTTTAACGTCTGGTCGTTGTTGAACTAGACAAAAAGAACTGTAATTGCATGGTGACACAGGGGGGCTTATATTGTCCTCATGTGATGGCAGTGTTTTGAAACTCCACCTCCAAATGTATTCTATTGGGTGACACCGACAAATAGCCTGCCGTAGTAGGATGAAGACCGGGTTTTTACCTTATTGGCAGTAATATCATGTAGTAAATACATATAATACACATATCATATAGCCTAGGCTAGTCTGCAAATCCTACAAAATTGCCCTAGGCCTACAAAACGAACCAGGCCTATGAAGGAAGCCACCCCAAACTATACAACATAAAGCACCTTGAGCAGAACAAGTTTGATAGGCTTGATGTTTACATTTACATTCAATCATTTGGTAGAAGTGTTTCTCCAAAGCGACTTACAGCAATAAAGGAGGCTAACATTTTGCATTTTAACATTTTAGCTACAGAGCTACAGCAATAGAATAACAGTTAAGCCACAATGGGAGAATTGCCACTGCACCTGTCAATAGGCCAACTAGTAGGCTACTGGCAATTGTTTATATTGTTATACTCAAGAGAGGCTTAGCCTAAGTCAGCTCGCATTTCTGCTGTATAATAGTAGAAAAGTAGTCCAAATTGACGAAAAGAGGATAGCCTGTGTCGTAAAATAAGTATAAAGGATTTTAGTTAAATTTTAAAGCGTCATCTGGAGTTTGATTGAAAGTAATAAAACTGAACATCGAGAGAAAAACAAAAAGATAGAGTTATAGAAATTGGAGGATTAAAGCTACATTTAAACAACATAGGATCATGGTTTGAACTTAATTAAAAGTTAGATTTTTGCCACACGTTTGAACAAAATTAATTTTGTTAACTTAAATTTAACTTTGAAAGTTGTCGAAATAAGACAGCACTTGCCTTTGTGATTGATGGATCCAAATGTCCAAAAGATAAGTGGCCACAATGGTCAGCAATGCAGCTCGGATTAGGTCTAATTACTGCATGAACTTTCAATCCCATTCGCCTCACCCAAATATAAGCCCTTGCCAGCCAGTCCACCCTCTTGACCATTACACTACACTGGCCAGCTGCCAATCGACCAATGTCGCGCCTTTTTGAGAAAGGTGTGCACTAAGATCACTGTTTAATTCGGCCTAATTTAATATTGCTAGCCTAGTTAAAAGTCCGACATTTAAAAGATAGGCTATTCATGGGCTACAACCGGTTGCTTAACCCTTGTAAGGTGTTCATATTTTTGTTACTTAGCCAATGTTCCCGGGACTGGTCTGGTGGACCCACCACATTGTTAGGCTTTTAAATTAATACAGCCATAACAATTTATGTAAAAATACTTAACAGATGTTTACTTTAGCTCAATTATCAATGATATAGACATCATGTAGCCTATGGTTCATATTTGCCACTTAGGCCTACCCCTGTGAGATCACATTTATGATCATTTTAGTTTTTTGTGAGAAAACGAGGAAATTATAAAACATGTAAAAAAAAGATTAGAACTTAATCAGAACAGGCTACTTGAATTTAACAATTTTGTAACTTTGTGTGGGAATGGTGCAGAAAGACAACATTCCCGCACGCAGACACCTTCAGACATGCACACATAGGCCTACTGTAGACGCACAGACACACACAGAGACGCGCAGACACACACACAGACACAGAAACACACACACACACACACACACGGGTAGGCTACATAGCACCTACAATTATTACACTCGGGTCCAGTAGACCCGAACATCACACGTGTGCAGTCATTGAAAATAAGTATTTTTTTATGTTCTTCACAGAAAATGAGCCAAGGCCAATGAGTCTGAGTTAATAATAAATAGCATAATTTTACTTTTAGCAAACATTGAAAACGGGTCCCACAGACCCGAACACCTTACAAGGGTTAAGTGGCCAAAGTAAGACAAAGTACTATACCAAATATAGGCTATAGGCTAAACCCTACTGTATCAGATTCTGGCTAGATGTCCATATCAAATATTTATGGTGATGGAAGAAACTGTGAAATTATTTTTTTGACCCATTTTTGCAAGGAGATTTTTTTTGCGTGAGGTTTGGCAAACGTCAGTGGCAGATGATTTTGGCACAACTTGTTCCATCCGACAACAGCTGATAAGACGATCATTGAGAAACATACTTTGAGATGTGCACGTAATCTCGATGTTTTGTCTGGTGCCGCCCTTGTTGAAATGAATGGGTGGCACACATTTCCTGTCGTTCTTAGAATTTCTATTTCTACTCCGGCCAATGGAGGGTGGTCAATGGTGTATAGCAAAATACTGATAAATCATTTATGTGGTTTAGATGTATGAATAATGAAGAGTGGCCAGACGTGTCCTCGTTTTGATTTTCTGATTTAACGTATATTTTTCAAGAATAAGACCCATCCGTTGACCTTTACATCCTGTTATCATTTATTGACGCTACTGACATTGTATTATTCCAATATATAGGCCTAATCTTTATCTTGTCTATACCACCTAGGCAAGGGGTTAGGCAGGTGCATCTAAAAGAAACTAGAATATTGTTGAAATTTCCATTTCTCTTCCCAAACTGAGATTAAATGCTCAGGAAACCATTGCCAGTGTTTTGATTAGCTGATTAGAGCCCTTTTCAGGTCGACATTTCTGTACTTATTCTAATAGGCTATTTTGAGATCATCATTTTTTGATTTCCATGAGCTGTAAACATAATCATCGATATCAGAATAATCAAGATTAAAACAAAAAAGCGGCTTGAAATATTTCACTTCATGTGTAATGAATCCATTATATGACAGTTTCACTTTTTGAAATAAATTACAGAAAAAAACATTTCCCTGATATTCAATTTTTGAGATGCCTATGCTTCCTATAAGTTACAATTACAATAGAAATAATTTGGCGCCCCCTGCTGACGATGCTTGTGCAATCAAGATGTCAAACTGTAGTTTGGCCAGAGCTGGATGCACCTTTTACAATAGTCAAAGAGCGCCATCTGCTGGGAGAGAATGAGCATGAGAGGGGGATAAACCAAACACTGAGTTATGATGTTTTAAAGTATGCTATCCACACAAGGCTTGTAAAGGTCTAGGTTTATTTTCAAAAACATAAAATCCAAACAAAACATACAATGTGAGTACATATGGGTATAGAACAAGGCAAATATGACGTATACAGACATACAGAATAGTGAAGAAATATTACTGATATAAAGATATAAAGGTAAATACAAGAAACATGTAGAAAAAATGATACAAAACCCAATTAGTCCAAAATATAAAGGTACGTGAAAAAATCTAGGTGTGTTAACAAAAAACCTAGACACAATTTTCCTTTCTCTACACTTTTCTCTAAATCTCTGTTGCCAGAAGGATCCAACAATTTCTGTCTTGCTAAATAATAATTCTCTCTAATGTTTGTTTGCTCATTTTCTTCATAGTCTGATGATATATTACTCCATTTTTTTGGTATACTTCACACTCCTTCGGACTATACTTCATAGATTTTGTTCCTTAGGCTTTGATTACACTTTCTGGTTCCAGCACATCCCACCTCATGGATGACCCGTGAGCTGCCAATACATATGGAGGCCCAGAAAGGCCAAAGTACCAAACAACTACCCCGACCTGAAATCACCATCCATTACCAAGTCAACCCGCAAAAACCCCTCATACCTCATACCCTAGTACCTAAATGAATTGTCACGGACTTGTCAATGGCAGACGAATAAGTCTCTTCAATAGAGTCAATAGGGGTTCAGTCCCTAAATCAAGTTTTCGCTTTAACTTTTTTGATGTATCACTTAGCATTTTTGATCAAAAATACAAATACCACATTCATCTTTGGAAAGACCATTTCCAACACGTTTTACACCATAGTATCCAAGGAAGTTTGTGATAGTTAGATACTAAACAACGATTGGAAAAAGAGGCTTGGTGCATGACTCACTATCTGTCTGACACTGAAAACACCAGTCTGTTTTCCATCTGTTATTATGACAGCAGCAGCTGGTTCAACTATGTTTGCAAAGGGATTACTGTCCTAACAACACACTATACGGCAATTCCTTGAGGTTGTTATTCAATAAAAGCATAGTGTACTGTAATTCAGTATGATCGGAGAGGACTTGAGAAAAATGTTGTTGCTGTTAAAACTGTAACTCTTTTTCAAAATGGCTTAAAATGTTATCAAAATAGTACAAACGAAGCATTACAAATAAAGGTCCTTTCTGGAGACATATTGGGATTGTGCTGAAATGGCTGGTCATATTCGTTCATCTGAGTAAGTTTGGATGCAGTGGAGCCACTGTGTTCACCCAAGGCAGTTGCATTAAAAAAAGGACACTTTGATGTCGGTTTTGACAACTAAACAGGAACTCCCTGACAGTTCACTGAAATAACTGATGCTTTCATATGCAACAACATCCATGTGACTGAAAAACGCTCAATTAAACATATTGGTTGATACAAATAAATGATTTTACAAATTAAACATACAACAGTGTAAAATGCATTAATCTAATGCTCCTGAAAGACTCCTACTCCACTCTGATGTGGACGTCAAACAGGTATAAGTTTGTGCACTAATATTGCTGAATAGCTTGTGAGAATGGATTCCATCAAGTGTGACTGTTATTGCCGCTACAAACAAACACAACCTAATGGTTTTAGAACATGACCTGTCCAAACAAAACGACAAATCTGAGAAAATGAGAGCTAACCTTGACACTACAAACAAAAAAGATGTGTTTCTTCAAAAGACTTATGTGAGTTGTGTCAATTGTGTTCTTGCATATGTGCGCACATTTCCATAATATAGGTCCTATAGACAACACAATATCAAACATATTATATGATGTGTGCACACAGACACACACATGAGAAATGCGGGTATTCAAAAATGCACATATAGACACAGGGGTATGTACACACACACACACACACACACACACACACACACACACACACACACACACACACAGATGCATATGTGCACACACACATACAAACACATAAAATTGTGGTGGAATGCTTGAGGAAATGGTGGTGGAAGTTGTGTTAAATACACAAATCCATTCTCTTCGGTCATTACTTCATTTCACCAGTAGGGGGAGAGGAGCCCAACAGTGGGGACTTTGGTGAAACCTGAGGAAGCAAACACAGTAAGCTAAGATAGCAAAACAGGACTGAACTAAATCACTTGAATTATAGATGTGTGTGTGTGTGTGTGCATGTGGATGCGTGCAGTGGCGCCGGCAGGCGTAATCCTGTACGCACTGTGCGTACAATTTTTTCACAGCTTTATTTATGAAATCATTCAATATTGGCCTATAAAAAAACACTTGTGTGTAGGGCTGTAACGATACACCAACCTCACGATTCGGTTTGTATCACGATTTTTGACCCACGGTTCGATACGAATCTCGATTTTTATTTTTTTATTTTTTTTTTGGGGGGGGGGGGCTAGACATTTTATTAAATAACATTTTAATAGCCTCCCTTAGAACACCAGAGGATTACAATATAATATAGGCCTATCTATTATTTTATATCCTGATATAAAAAATTTTTTCTGAATGACTGATATTAAATAACATTTTAATAGCCTCCCTTAGAACACCAGAGGATTACAATATAATATATCTATTATTTTATATCCTGATATAAAAATATTTTTCTGAATGACTGATATTTATGACAGCACACTTTATGCAGTTTAGCCTATAGCCTAGGCCTACTATAGCTATAGCTTAGCCTATCATAGTCTACTGATTGGACTGTTCAGTTTCCCCATGTGTGTTTAAGTTTTAAGGTAATACTTGTTCTTGGGACAGGCCCTTTTGGGAAACGTTGGTATTGAGATGATCAGTCAACTTCAATGCAAGAGTTTTAAACAAATATGTGCAGCATGCTAATGATGCTAAGCGGATTTAATAGTAATTTAGCTAGTCATCTATGCGTCCTTGCTTTCACGATTGTGAATATTTCATTTAAGTCGCGCGTGTTCATTGAGCAGGAGAGGGAGGGAGAGTGAGAGGGAGAGAGCGCGAGAGAGAGCGGGGCAAGGAGAGGGGGTTTACAGTCTACAATGAAACAAGCAGAGGTATGAAATTATTATTTATTTATTTATTTATTTATTTATTTGTTTGTTTGTTTTTGGACAACGTAGGCTACCGATAAGTAAAGCGGGAGTTGTGGGTTGCTTTTGCGGCCGCATAAGCTGCAAAGCACTGCGTGAAACACTAGAAAGGGTGTGTCGCGATTCTGCCTTTTCACACCGCGACACAGGCTGGTGGATATGAATGTCGCGATTTCAGTTTCGAATCGTAAATCGTTACAGCCCTACTTGTGTGACAACTAGCCTATATTTATTGACTCATGTGCAATCTGAATATTGGCATTATTCCGAATAAAACCGGAATATGGTGTGCATGGAAATCATAGACTATAAAATATGAAAACGTAGCATTGCCATGCCTTGGCCTGTGTGGCGTGGCTTTGCTTGGGTCAATTCTGACGCTTAAAAACACAACGTTCCATTCAATTATAGGATAATAGCCTAAATCATTCAGTCATGAAAAGAAAACAACAGCAACAGCTTCATATTTTTCAGGCGTTTAACCGTAACGTTAAAAGACGCACTGTTCTTAGCAGTGATGCTGACACTGACAGCAGCGAGAGATTGTCCTCTACGGTCACGGTATACACATGTTTAAAATGTTGAATTGTTTGCTTTCCTCTGTAGGCTTATTTAAAAAAAAATAAAGCACTGTTTGGAACAAGGATTCAGTTAATGCGTAGAGCAGAGGTCCTCAACCTTTTTGGTGCTAAGGCGCGTCATGACGAGTAGGGTTGGTGCGGGTGTTAAAAATCCTTGACTGCGTAGGCTTGTCATCTAAAAGTTTGGGAAAACCAAAACAGCAGTGCAGTGTATTTAGAGTGTTGTGAGCAAATTGTTATTGTTAGTAGATTACCATAACTGTGTTTTTCTCTATCGCAAATTGCGACATAAACTTGTTTTTTTCTTTCCCTTTTTCGCGGGTTGGGCAGTGAAGTTAATGCGCATAAGGTATGTTCACCTAATTTGAGCCAGAGCACCTGCTCTGTAACGGTATTCCTGTCCTTCCCAAACTGCGTTTAAATAGTGTGTTTAGCAACCAGAATTTTTTTTAAAATTCCCGGGGGAGAAATCTCCCTCATCCCAGAACTTTTAAAAAGCTTGAAACACCCCTATAGCCCACGTAGCCTGCAGCCAGTGTTGTAAAAGTTAGACGCTTCATGCAGTAGGCTATTTGATAAGGGATGACATGGGTAGGTTGACGTGACTAAGAATGGCTCTCTGTTCCAATTTATGTAAAGGTTTTTCTTAGACTCAATAAAGAGAGGCCTACATAATAGGCTAGCCTACATTTACCAAAAACGCAAATCTTGTAAATAAGGTCGAGTATCGAGTATTTTTTTTTGGGGGGGGGGCACCTATGGTGCGTACTATGGAATACAACCCTAGCGGCACCCCTGGATGCGTGTGTACACATGTGTGTGTGTGTGTGTGTGTACGTGCATGTGTATTTGTGTGCGTGTGTGTGTGCGCGTGTGAGTGTGTGTGTGTGTACGTGCATGTGTGTGTGGTTGTGTGTGTGGTTGTGTGTGTGTGTATACGTGTGTACAGGCATGTGTGTGTGATTGTGTGCATATAAAGTGTATAAACAGGGGACTCACAGGGGACGGAGGCTTGGCAAAGTTGAGGTGGGCATAAAGAAGCACAGCGATGTCATTCTGACTGGCCTCCAGTGCTATGGAGAGAGCTGTGCTGCCATCCTACAAGAGACAGACGCACAAACAGACAGATTAATCACTCTCTCTCTCTACCACTCTCTCTTTTATCACTCTCTTTCTCTCTAGCTCTCTCTCTACCACTCTCTTTTATCACTCTCTTTCTCTCTAGCTCTCTCTCTACCACTCTCTTTTATCACTCTTTTTCTCTCTAGCTCTCTCTACCACTCTCTCTTTTATCACTCTCTTTCTCTCTAGCTCTCTCTCTCTACCACTCTCTCTTCTATCACTCTCTTTCTCTCTAGCTCTCTCTCTCTCTCTTCACCAGCCCACCCATCCATCTATATATCTATATCTTTAACATGAAGCAAAAGCATCTGGTCATCTTAACACTGTCCTCCAACTGGAGCGGAATTAGAGGTTTGAAAAGCACCAGCAGGGATGAGTAGCAGAAGGATAGAAGATAGAGGGATAGGAACAGAGGAGGGAGAGGTGGAAGATAGAGGGATAGGAACAGAGGAGGAGGGAGAGGTGGAAGATAGAGGGATAGGAAAAGAGGAGGAGGGAGAGGTGGAATATAGAGGGATAGGAACAGAGGAGGGAGAGGTGGAAGATAGAGGGATAGGAACAGAGGAGGAGGGAGAGGTAGAAGATAGAGGGATAGGAACAGAGGAGGAGGGAGAGATAGAAGATAGAGGGATAGGAACAGAGGAGGAGGGAGAGATAGAAGATAGAGGGATAGGAACAGAGGAGGAGGGAGAGGTGGAAGATAGAGGGATAGGAACAGAGGAGGAGGTTGAGATAGAAGATAGAGGGATAGGAACAGAGGAGGAGGGAGAGGTGGAAGATAGAGGGATAGGAACAGAGGAGGAGGGAGAGATAGAAGATAGAGGGATAGGAACAGAGGAGGAGGGAGAGGTGGCAGCAGCCTCACATTATCGGTCAGTGTAGCGTCGCAGCCGGGCACGGAGAGCAGCTGCCGCACGATGTCCACGTGGCCGTGCTCACACGCGCACATGAGCGCCGTGGAGCCGTCGTCGTCGCGGAGATTGACCTGGGCCCCGCAGGAGAGCAGCGCCCGCACCATGTCGCCGCGGCCATGGCTCACCGCCAGCATGAGAGCCGTCTGACCCGCCTGGAGTGCACGCACACACACACACACACACACACACACACACACACACACACACACACACACCGTCAGGCTGACCAGTGTCCTTACAACTTTATGTAGCTATTGAAGTACACACACTCCCCTGACGCTCCCAACACACACTGTCAGAGTGAGCAGTTCACTCACACTCACACAAACAAACAAATAGCCACAAACAAACAATTAGCCCCCATCCCTGCCACAGAAGCACAATGATTCACTTACACGCACATACACACACAGTGAAGCAGACTGAAATCCTTGTACAGTCACATCCAGCATTGCCACAGAATTACACACACACACACACACACACACACACCCACACACACCACACGGTCAGGTGGCATCCCATGGTGTCGTACCTGGCTGGCTTTGGCATTGACATCCCCTGTTCTCAGCAGCTGTAGGACGGTCTGCAGGTCGCTGTCGGAGCTGAAGGCGGCCAGAGCGGTCAGCATGATGGCCGTGTAGCCGGCCTTGTTCTGCTTGTCAGCATTACACAGGCCTGTACAGGAACGCAGGGTGGCAGGTGGTCAACTCGCATTCATGGTGAGCTACGCTTTTGACACACCTTGGACTGACCAAGTACTTCTTTCCCATTATTATAAACTTTCACACATGCACATACTCTCATACCGGTACATATTCTATACAATAGATCCACTGGTCATTTCATTGGTCAGTCTCACTATAACAAGCACAAACTGACGCATAACACTCACAAAACACAAACACACACACACACACACACACACACACTAACCAGTATCCAACAGTAGTTTGACCACGGGGAAGTTGGAGTGAGAGACAGTGTAGTGCAGGGCAGTGTTGCCGTTTCCGTCAGCCATGTTGATGACAAACTCCAGCAGCTGGGGCGAGAGGGTGGCGAAGGTGTCCATGTAGGCCCTGACCACCGCTGTGTCCGCTCCTTTATGGCACGACACGCGCAGCCACTCCTGGAGCACTGAGGTGTAGGCTGTCCGCTGTTGCCCCACACACACACACACACACACACACACACACACACACACACAATATAATGAATATGACGCATAGTCAACCCAAACGTTTAGCTTTTTTTCAGAAGACACAACAGTAGGATGTCTGTCTCAGTCAGTGATCTGAAATCTGCACATGAAACCAAATTGAAACGTACCGCCCCCTGCTGGCTGAAGGCATTCGGTTCACCAACAGCTTTCTGTAAGGTATGAAGTGCTGTCATCAGGCTCTCGCTGAGTTCCAGTCTGAAAGACAAAGCACAAGAAAATAACTTTCAAAAATGTAAGGGCACAAATTCATCCTATATATATTTGCATATTAATTTGCTTGGAGGTGTCATGGGCCTAATTCAATGAAATACCGTTGAAGGAAGGTGAACCCCAGTGAAATGCACTCGAAGGTTGTTCTGTTAGTGATGTTTATTGCCCGCAAAGTTTGCTTTGTTAGTGATTTTGTTTTTGATGGTAATTAAGCTTGGTTGTTGACTGGCCGCTGTGTGAAATCCTCTACCTATAGCACTAGGAATTGAACATCTCTCCTGTGTATATTTGGAAAACAAATGCTGCTAATGCTGTCAGAATAATAACTAAACGCAGATGTACAGTAGGAAACCAATGCTCCACTGTACCCAGAAATGACTTCCATCCTCTATACTCACTTGCTTTCCTGACTGGCTGGCGATGCAGAGCTCACGTTCCCAGATGCTGGCTCTGCGACTGTGGATTGGCTTGTAGGTTGCTGGGAGCTGGAATCTGTGGCTGGTGATTGGTTGGCTCCCTGCTCAGGCGTAAGGTGAGTGGTTTGTGATTGGCTAGCCTGCTGCTGAGAGGCCGGGGCAGTGGTTTGAGTGGCGAGGTCTTGGGCCTCCGACTGGACAGCACCAGTGTCGGAGTGTTTGGCTTGGGGAGCAGTTTGTTCTGAGGCAGACAGAGGAGCTGGCTGGACGTCGGGTTGTTCGGTGGCAGTGACCTTCGCCTGGCCGCAAGAAGAGCCGCCACTGGCATGAGATGGCACAGAGGCAGTGACGCAGTCATCTGTGGCCACCACAGCCGCGACTGGTGATTGGCTAACAGTCTGTTGAGGGTTTGCGTCCGTGGCAGGTGATGTGCCGGTGCTCTGGGGAGCCAGCTGCTCATTGGCTAGCGCTGGGGCAGTGTTGAGCTGTTGCGGGGGCTCGGGGAGGGCGGTCTCTCGGGCAGCGCTCGTCTCAGGGGGACTGGTGGCCTTAGGCTGAGGTGGACGGGCCCCAGACTCCGGAAGCTTCTCAGGGGCCTCGTGGTATTCACTCGTGTCGCTCTCGTCCTCGGAGCTGTCGCTACTGCTCTCCTCTGAGGATGTGGATTCATACCTTCAGGACACACACACACACACACACACACACAATTACTAGGCAAACCAGGACATGTTTCATAGAGCTTTACATCATATAGCAAACAGGCATAAAATTACACACCCAGTATCAGTCGGTTTACTACAACCCCAAAACAGAAAAAGTTGGGACGTTGTGTAAAATGTGAATAAAAACAGAATGTAATAATCTGCAAATCTCTTTAACTCATATTTAGTTGGACTCAAAAAGGACACAGACAACATATCAAATGTTGAAAATGACAAATTTGACTATTTAATGGAAAATATATGTTAATTTTGAATTTGATACCAGCAACATGTTTCAAAAAAAGTTGGGATGGGGGTAACAAAACAAAGAAAACAAAAGGAAGAATGTTTCACAACTAATTAGGGTAACTGGCAACACAATTGGGTATGAAAAAGAGTATCCCAGAGAGGCAGGGTCTCTTAGAAGTAAAGTTGTAGGAGTGTTCATCACTCTGTGTAAACCTGTGTGCACAAATGATGAAACAATGTCAGAGTAATGCTTCTTAACATTGTGACGTATTTAGGGAGTTCATCATCTACAGGACATAATATTATTAAAACATTCAGAGAATCCAGAGAAATATTTGCAAATAAGGGAAATAGCTGAAAAACAAATTGGATGGCCGTTGTCTTTTGGACCTCAGATGGCACTGCATCAACACCAGACCTTTTTCCAGACCTGTCATTGTATGGGCTCAGGAAAACCTCTGATAACCATTGTCTATGTGCCCAGTTTGATACTCAATTAAAAAACTGCAGCCAAAATTGTAACAGTTAAAATTGTATTGAGACATGATACAGAAAATACCACCCTCTTATCTGGGTCTGAGCTTGTTTAAAATGGACTGAGGTAACGTGAAAAGAGGTCCTGTGGTTAGACCAATCAAAGTTTGTCGTCCTTTTTGGAAATCATGGACTCATCTGGGCTAAAGAAGAGAGGGCCTATCCAAGTATCCAATCTATCCAACTTGTTTTAGTGCTCAGTTCTGTTACGACCCTGCCGGTCTCTGCCTACCTGTCTGTCTTTGTCTTTCTCCGGTTTGCAGGGCGGAGTCAAGACACAGGTGCTGCTGATCACCTGATTGGGGCACCTGTACTATAAAAGAGGCTACCTGTCTGAAGTTCAGGGTTCCCTCTCTCCATTGCAGCATGCGGCGCCTTTGTCTTTTGTTTGGGCTTTGCACATTACTCTGATTTACACCATACCTTTGTTTTCTTACCATCTCATTAATACTGACTTCACACTTTGCATACATGATTACTTTAATAAATACATATTTTTTGTTAACTCTTTATCCACGTGTGGTCTCCCTATGTTAAAATCACCCAGAACGAGCCGGGTGGTTGTAACATATGGGGGCTCGTCCGGGATCACTTTGGGGCCTTTTTGTTGAGTGGAGTAGGTAAATGCGCTGGTTTTGGGTAAGTGAATGTATCACTTAAATTTGTGAATGGGTAGGCGGTCTAGAAGACGCGACCTGTTTGAATTGAGCATTTGCGCATTTGATTGGCTACTCCGATTGTGCTTGAGTGCACCCTAGGCCAGTAGGTAAAAAAAAAAAAAAAAAAATGGGAGATTCGCGTGGATATCGTTGAGATGGTAAGAGTTTTGGATACTTTAGTTTTGTATAGTTCTGTTAAATATGTGGAGAGGGGGAAACCAGTTTGGTTTTGCCAAGCTGTTTGTAAGCAACTGAAAAAATAGGTAAGTGCTGTCTTGGCATTGTTTGCAGGAACATTGATTTCGTTTGTTTCGTTGGAGCAAAGTACTAACCCTGCGTTAGATTTCAGACCGTTCTGCGCTTTTTGTCTGGCTTTTGGGGACTGGCGTGCTTCGCCCTGGGCTGAGGACACAGCCGTGGTCTGTTGACTTGAGGGGCCTAAAGCCCGGATGGTCACTTCCATCGGTATGGTGAGTAAAAATCTTGGTTCTTGGGGTTAAGCGAGAAGACGTAGGTGAGTAGTATTCAGGGGAATTTACGAGTTAGATGTGGGGGAGCTCCTGGTGGCTCGTTTTTGTTTTGTTTCGCAAACAATGCCATCATGCACACAACAAATTCATTGTATGGTTGTTTAAGGTTATTGGTCAGTCACTTGATGCTTTCAGTTTGGGTTTGAGTTTAGGCTATTGGTAAATTGTTGGTCCGATTTGTTGGCTATACTGCGCTCAGTTTTGATTGTTTTGAAATGGATGCTGTTAATGTATTTTTGGCCTCTCCTACAGAGGATGGGTTGGAGAGATTAAATAAAGCGGAGCTGCAAAAGGTAGCTAAACAATTTGAGTTGGAACTGGAGGCTGGCATGGGAACTATGCTTTTTCCTCGTATGCGTATAGGTGATGGATACACTGGGGAACAGTATAAGGAGCTGGTGCTTTTGATGATGCCTTTTCTGTTGCAGGAAAGAGAAAGAGAGCTAGCACATCAAGCTAAACTGAAAGAAATTGATCTAGCACATGAAGCCAAAATGATAGAAATGGAACGGGCTTATGAAGAGAGAAAACGGGCTTATGAGCCTGAGCGGTTTTCGGTCAGGTCAGAAGGGACGCTCCCGTCTGGGCCTTCTGCAGGTTTTTGGCATGCTTCAATATCGTCCTCTGTGGCAAGACCTTTGCAGTTGGTCTGTGAACTGGATTTGGGTGTTAGGCATTTTTCAGAGATGGTGCCATTTTGTAAGATGGGCCAGTCTTTGGTTAAGGTAGATCACACTACCACTACAGCTAGCCGTAAGTCTCAGTGTTTACCAGATTTTCCTGCCTTGTTGTCTGACAATGAATTTGAAGATATGGGCCTAGTTGATTTATTTTCTTTGGATGAGTCTGCTGAGCAGATTAGTAGGCCTAGTGTGTCAGACCAGGGGGATCTAGCTTCCTCTCGAGGTCAGCAACAGTCCACTCAGCTCTGCAACACTGATTTAACAGCTTGTGTCCATCAGTGTTCTGAGGAAGAGAGTACAGTAGAGGAGGAGGTAAAGTCTGGGGGACTGTCTTCAGCAGGTGAGATGGTTCACTCATTCACTCCTAGCATGGTGGCAGCATGCATTCAGGAGGAGGTGAATGAGTCTGACGACCATGTGTTCCAGCCTCAGCTTAGAAACTTTGAACATGTGGCAGATTTGGAGTCTTCCTGCCACCGCTCTGAGGAGAGTGGTGTGCAGGGGACATGTTTGTTCTCTGGTCCTGTACAGTTTTCAGATATTTCCACACCCACACAGTTAACTGACCATGAGGTTTTGGGTGAGGCTTCCCCAAAACTTCAGCGCTCACTTCCTAGGTCTCTAGACAAGGAAAAGGCAAGGGGTGTGGACTTGCGGGTTGAGTGTCAGTTGGTTAACATTTTAGCGAGGCCCTATGTTTTCGCCTGCCCATCTTTAGAGCATACACACAGGGATGAAGAAGTTTTGGACTGTAGTCCATCTCATACCATCAAACAGAAAGAGGCTTTGCCTCTGATTTGTGCTTTTCCATTGTTTGACAGGGGTGGGGGCATGTTTTTGGATATCTGTCTATCCCTCACTGTTTGTTCTCTACAGGTTCTTCAGCAGTGCTTAGTGCATTGGATGTTTGGGCAGCCTTGCAACCTGGATGTTCGACATAACTGGGGTGTAGGCACTGTGTTGGCTTGGTCCCAGGGGCAAAATGATCCAGGTTGATCAGTTGTAGCTTTGGCTGTGTCTTCTGTCTGTCTCTCTTGTCCTTAAAATGCTTTTCTTAGTGGCAAAGAATTGCTGGACGGTGAGATACAGACATGGGAGACTGTTATTCTGCAGCTGGGGCGTTCAGGCTCTTAGTTCTACCACACACATTTCTGGACCTAAGATAAGTGACTGATCTTTATTGTGATTTTGATATCTGTGCATGATTAACATATTGTCTTAATTTCTTCATTGAATGTATGTTTGATTTGGGGTGTCTTCTAATTACAGAGGTCCTCTTCGAGGGTCCTCTGTCTTTAAGGGGGGGAGTGTTACGACCCTGCCGGTCTCTGCCTACCTGTCTGTCTTTGTCTTTCTCCGGTTTGCAGGGCGGAGTCAAGACACAGGTGCTGCTGATCACCTGATTGGGGCACCTGTACTATAAAAGAGGCTACCTGTCTGAAGTTCAGGGTTCCCTCTCTCCATTGCAGCATGCGGCGCCTTTGTCTTTTGTTTGGGCTTTGCACATTACTCTGATTTACACCATACCTTTGTTTTCTTACCATCTCATTAATACTGACTTCACACTTTGCATACATGATTACTTTAATAAATACATATTTTTTGTTAACTCTTTATCCACGTGTGGTCTCCCTATGTTAAAATCACCCAGAACGAGCCGGGTGGTTGTAACAGTTCGAAACATAACATCTATGACGGTGTGGAGGAACATTGGTGCCTACAGCGTGGGCATCTTGCACATTTGGCAAAGCACAATCAATTCTGAATGATGTATACAGGTTTTGAGCATCATATACTGCCATCCAGGCAATGTCTTTTCCAGGGACGACCTTGAATATTTCAGGAAAACAATGCCAAAATGAATTCTACACATATTTAAATAGTATTTCCAGGTGCTAAGATGGCCTGGTCTGCAGTCCAGATTTGTCAAATTAGGTGCATGATGGAATGAAAAGCATAACTTAGAAAACCCCATACTGTTGAGCAACTGAAATCCTTAAAACTCTAGCAAATGGTCTCCTCAGTTCTTAAACATTTACAGAATTGTGTTAAATGAAGAGATGAAGCAGCACAGTGGTGAACATGCTCCCGTCCCAACTTTTTTTTTAACTTGTTGCTGGCATCAAATTCAAAATGAACATATACTTTCTATGAAATAGTCCACATTTTCATTTTCACAAACATTTGATGTTGTCTATGTCCTTTTGGCTGCTAAATATGGGTTTACAAGACTTGTATATTATGACATTCTGTTTTTATTTGCATTTTACACAACGTCCCAACTTTTTCTGTTTTGGGGTTGTACTACAAATCACATAAGGGTTCATGTAACGCCGTTCAGTTGCAGTGAAGACATTCCAGCTCCAGTCTGTACTCACCCTCCATTCACCCCAATAAACTGCAGGTTCTTCTTAGTGGTGGGAGAGCCAGGTTCTCCATCTGCTTTCCGCTTCATAATGGACCTCAAAGTGGACTGGGGAGAAGCTGGGGGAAAGAGGAGAGCATTTAGATGCCATGATGGTGGGAAATTGAAATAAAAAGGGGAAATTGAAATAAAATAAACAACTTCTCAGGATAGATTAGGGGGAGACGGAGAAGAAGAGAAGATCAGAGTTTAAAAGGTTACACTTTGAGAAAAATTATAATTAATTCCTTCACTGCAAAAAATGGCCCAAATATAAGAAAATTCATTACAAATCTAAGCATACTTGTACTTAAAAAAAAATATCAACTGTACTTGTAAAATCAAATTTGGCTGCCAGTGCCATAAGCAAATTTGTCTTAATAAGACGTCTTAAAATAATACAGACTGCCCATTAAATAAGTCGAAATGATCTTACGAGAAGGCGCTAGGTAAGTCTCTTTACACTCAAAACAATAGCAACTAGATTTTTGACACTAGATTTAATAACACTTGGTTAGATAAGCAGTTTTGGCAGTGTTCCTGTAGCTGTTTTACCTAGCTTTGTAGGCTCCTGTGACTGGAGGTCCTCCACAACTGTGTGCTGACCACCCTCTCCTTCATTCGACCCCGCATTCAAAGGGGTCACCTGATGGCACTTGGTTTCCATGACAATCACAGGGCTGGTGACAGGCACTGAAGAGGACACTTCACTCCTCAAAAGGACCTCTCTCACTTGCTTGGAGCTGATTGCGATGGGCAGCTCTCGAGGTCCTTCTGAGAGTCAACACAACAACATGCACGGAGGTCAGAGCACAGTAGAGGAAAGGGCTGCACAGCACACAACATTACATCTCAACATTACATCTCAACATTACATATCTCAACATTACATATCTCAACATTACATATCTCAACATTACATATCTCAACATTACATATCTCAACATTACATCTCAACATTACATATCTCAACATTACATCTCAACATTACATATCTCAACATTACATCTCAACATTACATATCTCAACATTACATATCTCAACATTACATATCTCAACATTACATATCTCATATCTCAACATTACATCTCAACATTACATATCTCAACATTACATCTCAACATTACATATCTCAACATTACATCTCAACATTACATATCTCAACATTACATATCTCAACATTACATATCTCATATCTCAACATTACATCTCAACATTACATATCTCAACATTACATCTCAACATTACATATCTCAACATTACATCTCAACATTACATATCTCAACATTACATATCTCAACATTACATATCTCAACATTACATATCTCATATCTCAACATTACATCTCAACATTACATATCTCAACATTACATATCTCAACATTACATATCTCAACATTACATCTCAACATTACATATCTCAACATTACATATCTCAACATTACATCTCAACATAACATATCTCAACATTACATATCTCAACATTACATATCTCAACATTACATATCTCATATCTCAACATTACATATCTCAACATTACATATCTCAACATTACATATCTCAAAAACCTATGGTCAAATCTCAGAAATTCCAACTATTTCTAGATTAGAACATTCTGAGAACATTTTGAAAACATTCCGACTCGATTCTTGTGGTCATGCTTACCCTCTGTGCTGAGAGCCTCTGCCTGGCCCCTGAGCGGGCCTTCCAGGAGGGCCCCGGAGGGTGCGCTGGCGATGGAGGGGCCCGCTTGTGCCCTCACCAGCATGGGCTGCTCCAGCGTGTACACCTGGATGCCCACGGTCCTCTGCTCGCGCTGCTGGGGCTGCTGGGTGAAGCTGACCACCGTCTGCAGACTGGAGCTCCGTCCGCCGCCCTGCGGCTGCTGCTGCTGCTCCTGCCAGCCCAGGCTGGTGGCCCGGACCGGGTGCTCGGCCTTAGGCTGGGCCTGTCTGGCCCTCTGGGCAGCCTCGGCCTGCTCCTGGGCGCTCTGGAGCTCCTGCATGGCTTTCTGCAGCTGCGCCTCCAGGCGGCCCACCTGGCTCTTGAGCGACTCGGTCTCGGGCGGCAGCCCCAGGTCCTGCTCGCGCACGCCCACGCCCACCTGCCGGTAGTGCTTCTCCCTCTCGTCCCGCTCGTCCTCGGGCCCCACGCCGACGGTGCGGACCTCCCGGCGAGCTCCGGGCCGCGCGCCGCCCACGATCACCGTGTCCTCGATCTCGCAGCCCGAGTCCTGCCGCGAGCCATCGGCCGCCGTGGGGGACAACTCCCCGCCCGCCCTGCTGCCACCGCCGGTGCCTGGCGTCGTCGGCGTCGTTCCCCCGGCGCCTTCCGCCGCTGTTGTCGTCGTGGTGTTGGTGTTGGCGGCGGCGTCCTCCTCGGGGATGTCGATGTAGAGCTCGCCGCGTGGCCGGCCGCTCCTCCCGCTCCCGCCGAAGCCCAGCGTGTGGCCCAGGAACTTCTGGCTCTTGAGCTGGACGCTGAGCTGCCGCTTCTCC
>NW_027468774.1:41586233-41593733 GCF_046254945.1 Alosa pseudoharengus
TGTGTGTGTGTGTGTGTGTGTGCGTGTGTGTGTGTGTGTGTGTGTGTGTGTGTGTGCTCTGTTTACATCCATGTACTCACAGCACTGCCGGGAAGGTCTCTCCTCCCCCTGTCTCTCCTCTCCAGGCTTCTTCTATTTCTGCGGCTCTGTTTCTCCTACTCCCTAGGGATAGATCACAGGACACACAACAGAGAGAGAGAGAGAGAGAGAGAGAGAGAGAGAGAGAGAGAGAGAGAGAGGCGAGAGCTTCAATTATATCTGGACACATCATTATCTTTATAAAAAGCCATGAGGAGAGGATATAGACACGTTCCAGTTTGACAACTTTCGAGGCGCGCCCCAAGATATCAGGACATTGCTTCCCAGTGGCGCTGGTCTCCCCGGAGTGGAGGCGATGAGACGACGAGGAGAGACCGATGGGTGATTTATGGGCGAACTCACACCTCCCTGGTGAGGAAAACAAGGCTTCATCCCTACAGCGACCCTGTCGCCAGCTTTGGAACGCTCCCCACACGCCCTACACGCCCCCTCCCAGAGAAATACCCACAACAACATGCTGCTCCACAAATGAGCTCTGCACCAGGGAGCCTCCCAGCCGAGATGTTGTGCAATGTTTTCTGTTTTTATGACTTCATGACTCAACCTCCTGGATCCCAAACACAGACACACCCCTCTCCCTCTCTCCCCTACTCACTCTCTCACTGTCCTTCCCTCTATCCCATGCCCCCCCCCACTCTCTCTCTCTTTCCTCCTGCTCCCTCTCCTCTCTCTCCTTTTCTTTCTCTCTCTCTTTCTTTGCTGTGGGAACAGCCCAACCCTTCCAGAAGCATCTCACTGTACCCAAGTCTGTTTCATTCCTTCCACACACAATAACGGGTTAGTCATTCCCGTACGCCTTCGCCTCCCTGAGACCTGGCCTCGCCGGCGAGGAATGCGTGTGACCCACCACGGCCCAGCCGACAACGTGACATTTTGCGCTGTGACAACGGCAGCTTGGCTCCCGCCTCGCGGCGACTCCCAGCTCCCCCAACATCTGGGCTGGGGTTTCACACAAGCAGAGCGGAGCCGCGTCGCACTGCGCCACGAAGCAGCTGTGCTGATCTCCAGTCAGACTTCCCCCACCACCACCACCACCACTCTGCTCCACTCTGTCCTCACTTGTGATCCCAGACCAGCGTTGTAAAAGTCCGGCTTCAGAAAGTAAAACTCCTACCGTGTATTTGTTCTACCTGTGCACCTAAAACAGATGATTGCACTACTAATTAGCTAATCTACCTGGCTGAGGAGTTGCGCTAATTAGAATCTGCTGGGTTAGTCAATGGTTGGAACAAATATGTGGTAGGACTTTTACTTTCTGAAGCCGGACTTTTACAACTCCTTGCCTAAGACGAACTGATCCTGAAACAGTATCCCCACTCACTCTCATCCAGATGCCATATGTTTACAGTCCCTGAGAACTGTGCTCCAGCCAATCGAAAAGGAGAGATTTAACAAGGCTAACTCAATGCCTCAGTAACACTCCCATGCCTTTCAATATGGATGTGGGCTCCGTGGAGGGGGAACATTAAGTCGCATTGTTCCACACTTTTGTCATGGCTGTATCTGGAGAGAGGGAGTCCGCAACAGAGCCTTGAGGAATGATAGCAGCCAAATCACAAAGAGTCATTCATTCAGGCCCAAGTCCACAGCTGGTTCTAATATAGGGATGGGAGGGGCAAACAGAGGGGGAGAGAGAGAGAGAGAGAGAGAGAGAGAAAGAGAGAGAGAAAATGGTGAAGAGAGAAATTGGGAGAGGGTGGAAGAGAGTGAGAAAAGAAAGAGAGAAAGAGTGTGTGTGCGTGTGTCTGAGAGAGAGAGAGAGATGGAAACTGTGCCTAAAAACACACGTAATGGCTATCAAGCCCTTTCAGTGGAGTCATATTCCTTCAGAAACACACACACACACACACACACACACACACACTCTCTCACACAGAGCTGGTGGGAGCATACGTGACAAAGCCAGTGAAAATGGAGGACAGCAGAGCCATGTGTCCTTCCATATCCTACGATTACATAATCTGCACCACAATACACAGCTTCTGATATAACCTAGAATGTGTGACGAGACAAGTTGCTTTCCTCTGAACAACTTGTCCTGTGCATCACAACAGAATTGGCACTATCTGTCAACAAATAGCACATGTTATCAATGTAAGCACTGTGCAACATTAGGACATACAACAACATCTACGGCAACATCTAGATGTTTGTATGCGTATTCCTAGTAGTATGGTTGTGTGGAATGCACTTCATTGAAATCTGACCAAATGTAATTTTAGTGTACGAGAAAAAGCATATACACTAACCACTAACAAAAACACAGAGGATCTAGGAGCATTTGTGGATGTATACTGTAGGCATTTGTATTCAGTGTGGGTAATGTAGGCTATTCCGGATTTCGTATTTAGAATACAAAATTTGAGTAACTGTTTAAATACAGTTACAATTTAAACGGTGGTATTCAGAATATAGTTACACTTATAGATTTAAGGGATTACATTTTAAATTATAACATGTAGGACATGGTTTTTCCAATTCAAATATTTTTTCAACCACACCATGTAGCCTATGTACCTATCCCTCAGGTGGCTCCTTTCTCTTTCCTTGTCTGTTTCTGTTGATAGCCTAAACGAGAAACCTCCCAGGGAATGTAGAATGTAAAATAATGTTGCCCTAATCGTTTTGTGCTAGGCCAATAGGGCCAGCATGTTTTAGGCTAGTGTAGGTTCTCATTTCTTGACAGGACGTTCTGCAAAAACACAACATCTCAACTATCACAAACACCTCTCTGGAAAAATAAAAAAAGACAATGATCAACTTTACATAGAGCCTTTAAGAAACGTTGGATCTTTTGATATGTTTTGATAACTCAACATCTACCTCACATACCCCAGAACAACAGAGCCACACCAAACTTCCACCAGCGTTTTCTGCTGCTCTGTTATCAGCTGAGGTGTAAGGGGTAAATGTCAGTGGGACCTTATGTGTGTGGGGGTGGCAGGCAAGAAAGGGTTACAGGAAAAGGAGCTCAGAGTCCCTCTGGATCCAGAAACAACCCGTTCACTTCCTGCTCACTCAGAAAGAGACACATGGTGGGGAGAGAGAGGGAGACACAGGGAGCAGGAGAGGCAGAAGAAAGGAATGGACGAATGGTGTGAACAGAGAGAAAGAGCAGAGCTGAGAGAAAGAATGCCCGGGATAATGAAAGAGAAGGAGAGAGAGAAAGAGAGGGAGAGAGAGAGAAAGAGAAAAAGGAAAAGGGAGAGGGAGAAGAGAATGAAATAAAAGGGTAAACAGAGATGGAGAGACTTGATGGAAACTTCCCGATTAGAAAAAAAGAGAAAAGCACACGAGCAGAAATGCTGCACTCAGATTTGGAAAGCGCCATCCGGGGCCCACTGTACATGCCATTTGCTATACCTTATTTGGCCACACTCTGCAAGGTAGGCAAATGGGAGCTTAATAGGGGCTCAAATGAAGTTAGTCTGGAGATCAGGGCTGAGGGGAGAATAATGATCTAACAACAGACCTCTGCTAGTAGATTAAAAGGGTTCCTCCTTAAAGATTACCATCATAGGCCATGCATTCCACAGACTCGCCGGGTGAAAAAAAGAGACGCATCAGACAAACAACAAAAAACAGAGGCTGTATCTAGTCCTGGGAAGACATACCAGTACCTCTGGAAACGGCAGGGATTGGCCATTCCTCGGACTAATTGCGGAACAGCAAATTGCACATGAGTAATGTATGGAAAATGTACTAATCATGATTGCGCTGTAACGACTGCTATGGGGATCTGTCGGAACACTCTGGAAGAGCCCATTAAAAAACAAACAACTTCCAAAATGGGCTGGAGGCCCAACCAAATAAGCAGACTTTAAACAATAATGCTCTTGTGTTTAGAGGGCAATGTGTCTCATTACACATAATAAAGATCAACAGTGGGACAAGACATTTAATTAACTTGTTCTGTGTGTGGTCACTGTGGTCACAAGACTTATGAAATCCAGTTGATGGTCTTGCCAAAGCGTTACACACGTTTCCAGCGTTCGTTCAATTGATCGTATTGATTTGGGGAGGTGGGTGTGCTGATATCTGGCATGCCTATCAGAGGCTCACTGGAGAGTAAGAGGAGGGGTCGAGTCTGTTCAGGGCTGTTGGTGGTCCCTCAGACTCTCACTGTGGCCATAACAGAAAAGTTCATTCAGCTCGGGCTGTAACAGATGGGTGACTGCGACCCTCTGACACACATACACACACACACACACACACACGCAGGGAACTTTCTGGAGGGCCCTGAACACCGTCCCCTCATCTGGGAGTGCGCTCCGAGGTTTTTTTTTCTCTGAACTGTTCCTCTGGCGGACAGTGTGACTCACGTTACAGCCGTCAGGGCTACGGCCATTACAGCTCCTGGAGGGCTAATGGAAAGACAGGGGGAAGGCGATGGCAGCAGTGCTGCCTGGCCATGACCAATGCTGAGAGGGAAAAACAACTCAGACAGACAGACACTCCTCTCTGAGCTCCATAGGCCTGGAACCCATAGAGCTGTTTTAGACATCAGTGTTAGAGTGAGCGGAGTGCAGTATGGAGAAACAGACGGCATGTTTTTTTGTTTTTTTTGCTGAAGTGGCGGAGGCACGGGCCAACAGGGCCTGACCCAGGGAGGGGCCCTCGGCCGCCCGCGCGCTCACATTACCGTGGTAACAGGAGTCAGACGAACACAATATCGGAGCCGTCGCCACCGCCTCGCCGAAGGTCATTGTGCTAAATTCCAACAGGAAGCTCCGGCGAGGTGGGGCTGCGAGACAGGAAGGCCAAAAAATAGAAAAAGGGGATTAAAAAATGAGAAGGGGCTTTTAATGTCGACCGGCTCCGAGGGGCCGCGTTTGGAGACAAAGAGCTACAGTGGCTCGGCAGCGCACAGGCGAGGAGTGGGAAAGAAGCTGTGGAAAAAACAGTGGTAGGTTTGGGGCGGTTTGGGGCTAGACTATGACACAGACCAGACCCTGGTGCCTCGACGCCGGAGTGATCTGTATAGAGTTGCGCTGATGTGATAAGGTCAACCATGTGGTGTTGAAATCAAGAGTGTGGACACTGGACAAATGTGGAAGAGTGGTTAGAGCCGGCTATGTGCGAGGCATCTGGGCAGAGGGAAAGGAAGGGAGAGACAGCATCTGGGAGAGAACTATGGGAAGGGTGAAAGTGCTATCCAGGGGAAGGGCACAAGGACATTTATCACCCATCCCAGTCCAGGACTTATTCCAGAACATTCTTGAGAATTTAGCAAGTGATAGTCGACACGATGATAAAAATGTGTCCAGTTTCCTCTTTGAGAGAAAACAGCCCAGTTGCCTTTGATTTATATCCCTTCAGTCTATAGCCTCTTCAAGCTAACACAAACAATGTATAACATCACAGAGGCTATATATCAAAGGGTAAATTCCTATTTCATGTTCGTTTCCCCCCAGTGCTAAAATCCACATCAACATATTTCCACAAACACGGGGAGAAGCCAAGAGCACACACCCCTCTGTCAGCACAGATGGAGCACAGAGGGGACCAGCCTTCAGAGGGGGAACATCATCTGCATCAAAGCTGCTCGTCTAGGTTTAAGTCTAAAACTGGATTTAAGACTGGAGTCTGGATTAACACTAGGGTCTTTGGTGGGGGTGACACAAATTAGATTTACAGAGTTCAAATCCTGTTTTTTTCCCCCACAGAGCATATGTCTTCAAAAAACAACAGCTGCTCAGGGTCTTTCCCCATTTAGTTGTTATGAGACCAGTGATGATGGGGATGTTAGGGTTAATTTCATGACTTTCAACCTGCTGTTGTGGTTTGTTTGGCCTCCAGGCCTAAAGAGAGGGACAGATTAAATTACCCAACAGTGTGCCTTTGATCATATTTGGTTACTGTGCTGGGTGACAATGAGGGGACTGTACATTGGTGCACTGTCAAGGATAACCCACTGTGGTCAAACTGAGGACTATTTGAAGAACTTACCAATGATTAACATTAAAGGGGCACTTTGCCCCCAAATCTGAATTCCTCAAAGTTACAACTTGGATGCTAATGTCACCTCAACATATAGGCTATGACCAGGGGTAACTTGGGGTATATTCAATTGGCTGGCTACACCAGCTCAAAGGCTCACAGTCCGCAAATTCTAATAAATCAATACAATTACACAGCTTCGTCTGGTTCTTGGCATAATTCCATTAGCCGGGCTAAAACCATTAAAATGCCCAGCGTGTGGCCCACCATACAAATGCGGTTTATAACCTTGCATTCCAACATTTGGAATCCCACTCCCGTTCGCTCCCCATGTTCCAAACGCTGAAATCGGGAATGTGGAGCCGTGAGACTGACGCATACCATACCCGCTGCTCCTGGCAGGAGTAATAGGGCAACTCCCACTAAGCATCTGAACGTGTAATATAAGTTGTAAACAACAAAGGGGAAGTCTTAGAATACCAATAGTCTCTAAAGAGGTCTAACATGTGAGCGCACTAATTAGGTTTGGTAGTCATTTTAAATTGCCTACACAATAGGCAATATGACCTGAGGCATCACCTATGCAATCTGTGGAGGTGCATAACTGGGGTTGAATAGCCTACTGTTATACATCTTCACATGCACTTTCCAAACTGCACGGTAATCGATGCCCCTTTACAAAAAAAAAAAAAACACAAAAAAAAACACGTTAATCTTAGGATAAGTTAGTCCACACTGACGGGAATTTTACGTAGGCCTATCCTAAGCATACAATGAAACTTCGAGTTTAACACAGCCTCGGTCGAACTGGCATTTCATAGAAAAGAAAATATAACGATTCAAACATACAAGTGATATTGGCCACATCGCACTTTCTCGGCCATCACAGGATGGATGGACGAGTGAGTAGCCTGTGTGCAGCGCAGCAATCAGAGGAACATCTGGAAGTCATGAAAACTCCGCCAAAGAGCTGACCCACCCTCTCCCTTGAGTCAGAGTAATCACGGGATTTTATTTAATAAAGAATTTACCAGACATACTGTCACTGTCGAAGCACTAACCCAAACAAACAAACAAGACTGGCTTCTGGTCAGATCATTATTCAGCACAGATCCCTACCATTAATGATAAACCTTTTAATTGACCCCTCGCTCCGACAATGGTCTGGCTCCTACACTGAGAAGTAGCTTAGCCGTAAGATCTCTCCTATCGAGAACAAGTTTCCTTTAAGTATCCGTTCATTTCATTTAACATCTCGACTGATAAAATAGTTGGCAAATGCGTCGAGATTTTCCATAATTACATGGTAAAACACTGAAACGGTCTCCTTCATTCTCGGGGCAAACCATGCGCTTCATTATGGAGAACCTTGTATGCGCTCCCCGGAGCCGCGTTTTTTTCCTGGAGAGATGCTGAGTAGCCTACAGCTACCCACAAGGCCCAAATTACTAGTGCGAATTG
>NW_027468774.1:41598733-41603733 GCF_046254945.1 Alosa pseudoharengus
TTAAAAAAAAAACAGTGTGGAGAACCACATTAGAATGGTTAGGTAGCATCTCACTGCAGACCACGCACTGTGGCTTTGGGCAGTCTGTCTCCCAATCCATGTGAGGCCTAGGACTATACTGTATGCCTCATCATACTTTTGTTTTCTTCGCGCAGTCTTTTCTGTCTCGTTCTTTCTTTTATCCCCCTGCGCTCCATCTCCACCTTCATTAGTCTGCCCCCATCCCATCGTTACCTGTATCCTGCTCTGTTTCTCTCGCTTCTCCCCTTCCATCGCTTTAATTAGGCCTTTTAGACAGTGTCCCTGTTTTTAGCCACTTTTCCAGCATTCTACCTAGCCTATACTTCAACGAAACTAACGCGCCAGATATTCTGGCTGCCCGCAGGAAATCACGTGTATTGTGTGTAGCTTATTTTTTGAATGAAAACATAGCCTATTATAGAGTTTACAAATGATTTCCTTTAATTTCACGTTTCCATATTATTATAACCCGATTCGAAATTATGTATTATTTATTAATTAATCATTTTTAACTCCTTTCCGCCATTGCCCTTTTCATCTTGCGTACCCCCTAGTGGCAGCTCGCGTACCACCGGGGGTACGCGTACCACAGTTTGGGAATCCCTGCTCTAAGCGATGCCACGTGTTTTTTAGGCTAAAACATTTTATGTCACTTACTGCAAACATCACCTAACTAACTGCTAGCTGTCTGTGTCCTGAATACACTGTAAAAAAACGCGATCTCTGTGGACAGCCCAGGCTCCAAAAACGGCAACAAAAACAACCTGGGCAAACCTAGCCCATAAAAACATAACAAACTGTTCCAGCAAATCACAGACAAGATGCTCTTTTAGGAGAGTTTCAATTGCACAGGAGAGAGGGGTAGGAAGTAGCGAGCTAGCTCTCTGTTTTGTTTAAAAATCAACAGAAGTGACGTTACCCAGCATCGCTTTTAGCACCTTTAACTGCACTAAAAGGCACTGTTCATAATCAGTCACCTTGCTATGGCATTATGAAAGGCCAATTGAAATACTAGAGTTTGTCACACTGTTACTGAATAGATGTAATGTAGCTATTCTGTATCTGATAATGTAATATCTATTAACTGATTAGATGGATAGAATCTGAGTAAGCTGTTTATAATGTACGGTGCTTCTCTAAGCCCTCTCTGGCTTTGGGGAGGATTATGGGGTCAGCTTAATGGATCATCTGATTGATTAGTCTCCAGAGGCCTGAGGAAAGGAGTGTGTGTGTGTGTGTGTGTGTGTGTGTGTGTGTGTGTGTGTGTGTGTGTGTGTGGCGTGATCTCGTCACCTCTTGGTGAAGTCCTTGAAGCACAGACGCAGCTTGTTGTGGTGGCGGAAGAGCTTGGGGTCGTCTGGAATGTCAGAGAGGAAGACCTGAGCCACCTCCAGAGGACCCTGCACACGTGGGAGAACGGGAGAGAGACCAGAGAGGGTGTATTATTGTGTGTGTGTGTGTGTGTGATGGGGGTTGGTGAGAAGGGTAAGGGAGAGAGAGATAAAGACAAGAAAAGTGAGAGATGGACGGGCGAGAGGGAGACAGAGTGAGGGAAAGAGGAAGAGAGAGAGAGAGACAGAGTGAGGGAAAGAGGAAGAGAGAGAGAGCGTTGCAGTATGGCCGCTAAGTGGAAGGACTTGCCTAAAAAGAATTACCTGGGTAACAGTGACTGCTAGGTTTGCCTACCTGGTTGACCATGGCTGCTATGTTAGCCTACATGGTTAGTAGTGGCTGCTAGGTTATCCTACCTGGTTGGTAGTGGCTGCTATGTTAGCCTACATGGTTAGTAGTGGCTGCTAGGTTATCCTACCTGGTTGGTAGTGGCTGCTATGTTAGCCTACATGGTTAGTAGTGGCTGCTAGGTTATCCTACCTGGTTGGTAGTGGCTGCTAGGTTAGCCTACCTGGTTGGTAGTGGCTGCTAGGTTATCCTACCTGGTTGGTAGTGGCTGCTAGGTTAGCCTACCTGGTTGACTGTGGTTCCCACGCAGCCTTGCAGCACCATCTGGAGCATCTTGGGGTCGGCGGGGTCTTGGTGAGTGGCGAAGGCGAGCTCCTGAGTCTTCTTCTGCATGTCCTCAATGGCCACTTCCATGGGCACCAGAATGATCTGAACGTGGATGTTTAAGAGTGCAGGTGAAGAATGAGAACACTCTGATGCAATAAAACAAATCTCAAACAGGTACATACGCATCACCGTTCACACGCACACACACACAAAAAATGTCGCTACACTTCACACAAAAAATGTCGTAATCTGAGTCAAAGAATAAGAGAGCAAGACAAGCTGAGGCTGATACAGAAACATTCATACACACACACACACACTCACACACACACACACACACACACACACACACTCACACACACACACTCACACACACACACACGCACACACACACACTCAGGGATTAAAGTGAAAAAAAATCGTTTGACTGAACTTTTTTCAGGCCATAAGTCATACGTTGTTCATATCTACCTATTAGAGATAGCACCCCTTTTGCGGTCGCGACCTATTGGTTTTTAATGTACAAAAACATGCAAACAGCAAAGTAAAGGGAGTATTCGCCTTATTCAAACGGCGGCCATTGTTTAAACTAAAACGAGGCTACAGGGTACACTTACTATATAATTAATGCCACCTACAGGTGAATGCATAGAACATAACAATCCTATGGTTTGTGTACCCTGTAGCCTCGTTTTAGCCGCCAATGAATAAGGCGAGTGTTCTTGATTGAGATTGAGTTTTCCTGATGAACAAAAATATATTTTAGTACCATCCCTCACCATTGCTGATTAGCCATTGTTGTTCTTTTCTACTGCAGCAATATTGCAAAAAGGCTTTAACACACTCTTATTTAATTACTTCAGGCCAAAAGTGTTTAAAGGGGAGATTTTTTTCTTGTTAATATGCAATTCAACACCAAGTAAAATCTATAAAATCAAGTTTGCAAGACTTCCCATTTCCTCATCAAAGTAATGAATCATAACATTCTAGATATTGTTCATATTTCCATTTGTTGCCTCATCCGCATTTAATGAAAACATGGTAATTTTGAGTTTTACAGACAACTCAGTTTTCCAATTAGCAGTCTCTCAGTCTGTGTGTGCTCATGCAGGAGGTCTGCGCATTTGATAACGACAATCTGGAGACGGTGCTTTTGTCTTCAGCAACAGATTGTATAAGGTTGACAAGAGGTTGCGATATGGTGAGGGACAGGTCGTGTTGCGCTATGAAAGAACATGCGTAGCCTACTTTCTAAACGTAAAAACGGTCAGCCATAGATAAACGTAGCCTACCTCTGTCGTGGTGGCTAGTTGCACCAGGTAGGGAAGATGTCCTGAAGTGCACGAACGTTAACCTTATGGCGGTCTTCTGATTGGTGGCGTGCTAAAACGTTTTCCTATTGCATCCATAAACAATTTTCTTGCAGCGAACCGCGCAAAAGCAAACCCCTGGCACTTTAATTTCTTTACACCGTGGCTTGTTAGTTCTCCCCCGTTTCCAACAGCTGCCCATCTCCATTTATTTTTTTAACTTTTGACACCTGCCTTGCCTTCCTTTAGCAACAACGCAACCATGACAGCTAGTGGCCTTGCCAAATAGACGCACACAAATCATGACGCTAATATGCGAGGTTCTGGTAGGCCTACTGGTTATGGTTTTGTGCAATACTTTAATAATATTTTATAGCAAAGTTTTAAGTTGAATATTTTAATTGTATGGTTATTTTTTGTCAACATACACTCACAACCTACTGTCGTTAAAAGTGAGGCCTAAGCAAAATAGGCTACAAGGCTGTCTGTGCGTCACAAACAGACTGCCTCCTTACTCAACAGTTTGCGATGATGACAGTGATTTTATTATTTTTTTATGCTAACACGCTCAGTCAAAACCTTCCATCGGAAATTGTAAAAAACATTGTTGTACATATGTCATAACAGACTGGATAATAAATTGCATAGGCTACGGTTTATATTGCGTCGCTTTACACATAATGTTAGTTGCATTGATTAAAAACTGTAACAATAATAGTAGCCTACATCGGGTGGCATAGCAGGCTATCTGTTCAAGTCATAGGTGACACCCAAAATGAATGACCTCCCCTGACAAGAGTTCGCGATAGTAAGAAATTGTCTACATTGATGCACGGAAAGAACACAGCCTACGCTTCTTCTCCGAATTCGCACATAGAGCCCACAATATCATATCCAAAAAAGTTAAACGGATTGGCCAACCTCATCAGCTGTCTCTAATGTGTCACTATAATCCAACTTTTAGACCGTTATAGTCCTCCATACGTGTTCTTTTTTTTTAAGCAAACGCCCGAGACAAGTGTGTAGCTACAACATAAACAAAGCGAAACTCATGGCTGACGTAGGCTATCTTCTTGAGCGGTCACTGATTGAGACACAGAAAGTTCTCAAGAACACTATTAGGTCTTTAAAAACATTTACCATGACACACATTAATTCATCGGACCTAATATTTGTAGTTGCCTTAAAAAAGGAAAAGCAAAGGTGATAGTCCCACCCCCTCCTATTTTTTTTTTCTCATCGGATCTGCATCGATCTCAAATATGACATTTCTAAAATCAAATTGACGGAAATCCGTCTTACGACGGAGAACTTTAATCCTTGCACACTCACACACACACACTCACACACACGCACGCACAAGCGATTGTGTACGCTCACACACACACACCTCCTCCTTGTGGATGACGTTGATGCGCGTCTTGATGTAGGGGAAGGCGTGGGAGGTGGTGAGGATGGTCTTGCGCTTGTACTGCTCATGCAGGTCGCCGTGGGCGCGGCCGTCCAGCGTGAAGGGCGTGCAGTACATGAACGTGCGCAGGTTGTAGTTCTTATCGAAGTACGTGATCCGCTCTTTCAGCTCGTACGTGTCGAAGAAGGGCTCCACGTACGTGATCTGGAGGTAGGCCTGCTCAATGCAAACACACACACACACACACACAC
>NW_027468774.1:41608733-41628733 GCF_046254945.1 Alosa pseudoharengus
CACATGGGACTGGATGGCCACCGCACCTGTACATGAGGTCCAGCAGCATCTCTGGGTCCTGTTGGTGCTCCTTCATCTTCACCGTGTCTGTGAGAATCATGTGGAGGTTGAACACCAGATCCTGGACCTGAGGAACGAGCACACACACGCACACACAACACACAAAAACACACACACACACACGCACACGCACACACACTATCATCATTAGAAACAGTGTGTGTGTGTGTGGCTTTGCCCCTACCCCTGACTCTAAAGACAGGAGGTGGTTCCGGCTCCTCATTCTATCCTTCAGCTCACCAGAAACCTCAGAAGTATGGGATGACTAGAATCAGATGTGTCAGATTAGGGCTGACGTCTAAGATCTTTTGAGAATGCCGCAGCTGGAGAGCTGTTCTCCATATATGGGTGCTACTGTGTGAACTAGGGTGGGTTTCTCCCTCTCGCTCCACTACATCCATCACTGGACCCCTGCTATGCCCAGGACTACAGCCTTTATTGTGCTCAGAACTCTAGCCTCTACACCACTGTGTTCTCTGCAGTGCTCAGAACTCTAGCCTCTACACCACTGTGTTCTCTGCAGTGCTCAGAACTCTAGCCTCTACACCACTGTGTTCTCTGCAGTGCTCAGAACTCTAGCCTCTACACCACTGTGTTCTCTGCAGTGCTCAGAACTCTAGCCTCTACACCACTGTGCCTATACTCTCCATTATGGGCCGTTCACACCTGGAAAGAAAACTATGAAGATAACTGTAACGATAGAACACTGACCAACAATAAGGAAAGTCTCTCCTTGTGTTGATGAATGTGACGGCTAAAATTTGATGGATTCTGATTGGCTTATAACTTTCTATTGTTCTCAAAATTGCTCTGAAAGTGTTCCCTCAACAATATGGTTCTTCATATCGCTAACGTTATAGTTTATGTGTGGACGTCATCATTCATATTAGCTAGAACGGTACTTTTTTGCCGTTACTGATATAGTTATCTTTCTTGGCGTGAGCGGCTCTTCACTGTGGCCTGCACTGTAATTAGCACTGTGCCTGGTGATGGACCTAACGCTGCGTCCAGCGCTGCAGCCCCATGGTCTGTACCCAGTGGAGCGTCCTGTCCACTCACCTGCTCAGGGAACGGCGAGTCGCGCAGCTCAAGGTCATCCTCTGCGTAGGTGAGGATGGTCTTGAGCGAGTGTCGCAGGTGATCCTCGTTGAAGTTCTGCGACGTTCCCACCAGGGAGGACAGGGACATGGTCACCTGCATCTTCACACGTGCGAAGTTCTGCACCACAGCAAGGAGACATGATGAAGACTTCCCATATGAGCTAACAGTATTTAACATACAATGTGCAGTGCATTTTCACCAGCTTATATATAAAGACATATAGCATAGACCCATTGTTCTAATAATGATGCTCGTATGCTGCACGCAACCATTACTTGGTTAATCCAGTGTGCGCAAGAGAGAAAGTTATTCTCTGAGCTTGAGTGCAGCAGACAGGAGAATAATACCTGATTGAAGGTGTTTGTGTGAGTGGTATTATTTATCTGGCAGATGTCGACGTTCTTTTCCATAAGTATTTGGAGAAGAGCACTGTGTGTGTGTGTGTGTGTGTGTGTATATATGCATATCTGTGTGTACATGTGTATGTGTATATGTGTGTGTGTGTGTGTGTACAGTATATGTGTGTGTGTCTGTGAGTATATGCGTATGTGTGTGTATATATGTGTGTGTGTGTGTGTGTGTGTGTGGTGTTCTTACGTTGCCGATCTCAAAGTTCTGTCTCATGAGCAGGTAGAGGGAGGCGCTGGCGTGGCTGCGTACAGAGGCCACACTGCTGCTGCAGTGGCGGAGGAGACGCAGACACAGATCCGCACACAGCTCTGTGTCCTCCTCAAACAGCATCTCTGGGAACTGACCACACACACACACACACACACACACACACACACACACACACACACACACACACACACACACACACACACACACACACACACACACACACACACACACACACACAGTCACACAGTCACACAGTCACAGTCACACACACACACACACACACGTGTTTATGGTCAAGAACACCACATCATTTTGCATACAGTATGGACTAAGGGTCATTGATATATATGGCTGTGCATGTATTTTCTCAGACACTGACACACACACACACACACACACATACACACACCTTGAAGACGAGCGCTCTCTGCGTGGTGAAGCAGTGTTGAAGGAACAGGGCACTCTGGTTACCAGCCATGCTGTGGAGGAGAACTCGCAGCACCCCTCCCAAAACACTCTCCTTCAGCTCCGACGCCACCACCGTCTGAGAACACACACACACACACCACACACACATGCACACACACACACACACACAAACATGACTCACAAACACCCATCATACATACATATCGCACATGCACACACACACCCGACAGTCATCATACACACACACACACCCATCACACACACACACCCATCACACAGGCAGCATTTAGTCCATGTGTGTTTAAGGCGGCGAGTTCTAATATAAGTTATAAAATATAGCCTTGCTGTGGGCAGTCTGGTCAGGATTAGCAGCTGGCTGTAGGAGGTGGGCACTGTCTGCGTCTGATTGATTGGCTCTGAAGGAGGCTTTACCTTGACAATGATCTCCAGTGTGTCCAGCACAATCAGGGACGCCTCCGTGGCCAAGTTTCCATCCACCAGAGACTCCTGTTCCACCTCTGCTTTGGTCCTGCTAGAAGACACACACACACACACACACACACACACACACACACACACACACACACACACACACACACACACACACACACACACACACACACACACACACAGACACAGACACAGACACAGACAAACACACACACACACACACTCACAGACACACACACACACACAAAAACAAAGTCATGTGTTGTTCATAAGTAGGCACTGAGATGTAGTTATATAATTCATTACCTCAGTGGCTTAGTTTGGCATTACTCAGATCATACTGATGCCAACATGTAAACTAGAGAGGGAGTGTCAGCCAGAGAGAGAGAGAGAGAGAGAGAGACAGAGAAAGAGAGAGAGAGAGGGGGGGGGAAGGAATAAAGAGCAAAAAGAGAAAAGAGACAGGTAGAAAGAGGGAGATGTAAAGTGTGTGTATGTTTGTGTGTGTGTGTGCGTGTGTGTGGATAGGAGAGAGAGAAAGAGAAAGAAAGACTTACTTGTCAACCCTGTCTGTGTTCTGTCTCCAGTGAGTGACATTTTTCCTCCATCTGACATTTTCCTGGCCATACGGACTCCTCTCTGCACAAACAGAGGGCAAAACAGAGAGGCTAAACAAGCTGTGTGCAAACACACACCTAGAAACACACACACAAACACACATAAATATGCTGGCACACAAGATACACACACACATAAATATGCTGGCACACACACACAGGAAACACACAGGAAACACACACACACACACACTATAATATGCAGACCAACACAGGGATATGTGAACCAACTGGACATACAAAGATGAAAGTTCATACAGGTACTTGCATGAATGCACACACACACATACACACGCACGCACGCACACACACAGGCTCAGGCACACACACACACACACACATACCTCTGCAGCGTCGCACCATCTCCTGTCTGGCCCCGATGGTGCCCAGGATGGCCTCCTCCAGGCGAGCCTTCATGTCCTGCGACTTCTTGAAGGTCAAGCTGTTGATCCTCTCCAGAGCCTTCTTCCCCTGGGAGCACAGCACACAGCACACCGCTCACACAGGGCAGCTTCACACCATTTCATTTAGTCTGTTTATTAGGACACTGAGACTGTTCCAAACTATGTGGAGCTCAACACAGAGCAGAGCAGAGCAGAGCAGAGAAGACTATTCTAGCAGTCTTATTCTCCCTCCTTCAGTACAATTCACATTATGTGTGTGTGTGTGTGTGTGAGTGTGTGTGTGAGAGAGTGTATGTGTGTGTGTGTGTGTGTGTATGTGTGTGTGTGTGTGTGTGTGTGTGTGTGTGTGTGTGTGTGTGTGTACAAATGTGTGTGTGTGTGTGTGTGTGGGGAAGGGATTCCTGCTGTCTTAATCTACTGGGCCTCCATTTGTTATTGAGGAGCCAAGGAGCCATTGTGCTCTCACACCACTAACTGATGTGTAAATCAGACTCTTGTGATTTACTGATAGAGTGAGTAGCACTGAGATGAGAAGTATAAAAAGCAAAGCAGGAGAGCTGTAGAGCTTTTCCAACTACAGCCCCTGCAGGAGGTGTGTGTGTGTGTGTGTCTGTGCGCACACACTCGCCGGTACCTTGTACTCGAAGCAGGAGACGGAGAGGTGGAGCAGGTCGAGCAGGCGGTTGATCTGGATGACGGACAGGTCAGAGATGTAGCGCTCCAGCAGCGAGGCGTCGGCGTTCTTCAGCACCCACAGGAAGCTCACCAGCAGTGTCCGGCTACACTCCGCCGACAGACAGCTGCACTGACGCCCCGCCTGGCCACAGCACGGGGAGAAAAGTGCACACACCAATGATGAATGGCCAGACGAAACGATGGAGAGATCACCTGGATTAACTTACAATGGTTATTATAGCGCACCTGCTTTCCTGTTTACATTCCTCTACACAGTGTGTGGACCACATCTCTGCTTGACTGCCTATTGACATCCTAAGCTTTCTTCAGGGTGATACAAAAAGAGTATATGCCCATTGTGTCTATGTGATGACTGACCTGTCCACTCTAATCAATAGAGCCCTCTAGGGGTTTCTTGGTGTTTTAAGCCCCCAACGTTTCAAATGCAGCGCTGCCTGCAAGGCGCTAGGGTTAGACATGGGTTAAGGTTAGGGTTAGGAGTAGGTGCCTTTAAGTCGACGGTGGCAGCGCTGCCTGGAAGATGACGTTTCCACCACCTCTAGGGTCTAACAATGGAATTGCAGAACAGACAGGAAACTAGCTTCGCCCTCTGGTGGCAGACAAAGTTATTGCAGGGCCGTGCCTTCAACTTAGACTGCTCCCCTAGTGTCCAGTTGGAGCGTTGCACTGCTGACCTCATTCTCATCAAGATGGAACGTTCCAGAAGGAGTGCACATCAGGACTGCCATAATTATGCTCCTCCATCCCCTTGGACACCCCTGAATTATTTAACACTCTCTCTCCTCCAGCAGGTTTGATGCTTGAATGGGCACTAGAGGAACTGAATGAAAACACCACCCAGCCACTGTGTGTGTGTGTGTGTGTGTGTGTGTGTGTGTGTGTGTGTGTGTGTGTGTGTGTTCTCTTAAGATGGCAAACAGGCAGCTTCAGTGCTCTGGGGGTTGTGCTGAGGAATCTGTGCCGTGCTCCACCACTCACCGTTGAGGGAAGCGCAAAGGGGTTTGCCTTGGAGTGCGGCAGGGGCGAGCCGGCGATCGCCATGGCGACAGACTGACTGATGGTGCTGCCGTCTGGGTCACCGTCGTCCTGGAGCGCCGAGGCGTGGCGCACGCGGGTAGGGGTGGTGTCTGTGGAAGGCGTGCGACGGAAGCAGGCAAACCAGAGGATGTCAACACACCACAAAAACACTCTTCACACACAATGCTTAGCAGTCATGAAAAGCCTCTCATGTTCTAGACGTGTGCCTCTGTCAGCACACAACACTGTTAAAAGCACATCACATCATTAGCAGGCCTGCTATTAGCTGAATCATAGGTGCTGTTTGCCAACTAGACCTGATCAGACACGTACTGGCAGCACTACAGAGGAACCGCCACTCTGACCTTCTTTCTAAATGACCTCATTCCTTCAGCGACTGAAGGAGCCGCTAAGTAAAACAGATGCAGAGAGTGGGGAGCCGACACATCAGCGCGGCGCACCCACCGGTGAAGTCGTGCAGCTGGCCCAGCGTCTCCATGACGATGGGGATGAGTGGCAGGTAGAGCTGGGCGACGTGGGCGCGCACCTGTGGGTCGGTGTAGCGCGGGTCGGAGTCGTGGCTGCACAGCAGAGAGTGGAGCGCACTGATGGCCTTCTTATGCAGGAAGAACACCCTGATAGAGAGAGAGAGAGAGAGAGAGACCAGGAGAGGAGGAAAGATGGAGAGAAAGAACAAATGAATGAAAGAGCCATGAAAAACGATCATAAAAAAGGAGGGAAAGAAAAGAAAGAAAGACAGAGAGAATGAACAAATGAAAATAATAAATCAATGAAAGGACACCATGAAATATCAACCATGGGAAAGAAAGAAAGAAAGAAAGAAAGAAAGAAAGGAAAAAAGAAAGAAAAAAGAGAGAGAGAGAGAAAGAGCGAAAGAAAGGGTATGGGAGAAAAGGAGTAAAAAATAAAAACAGTAGCGGTGTTGGAGGCCCTATTGTGGAATGTGTGTGAGTGGAGTGTTTGTGTAGTGTCTCTGTCATCAGGTGCTCTCTCCCCCATATAAACTGTCTCCACTCTGCCCTCTGCCCAAGAGTACTGTATGGCTCATGCTGTGTGGAAGAGGCCATGTCTGTGTACACATCCACATGTGTGTGGGCATTCCATTACTGTGACACCGTGTCTATATAGACGTGCCGGCATGAGTGACTCTGATAGGAGAGGGGGTGTCTGTGTGTGTGTGTGTGTGTGTGTGTGTGTGTGTCTGTGTGTGTGTCTGTGTGTCTGTGTGTGTGTGTGTGTGTGTGTGTGTCTGTGTGTCTGTGTGTGTGTCTGTGTGTGTGTCTGTGTGTCTGTGTGTGTGTGTGTGTGTGTGTGTGTGTGTGTGTCTGTGTGTGTGTGTGTGTGTCTGTGTGTGTGTGTGTGTGTGTCTGTGTCTGTGTGTCTGTGTGTCTGTGTCTGTGTGTCTGTGTGTCTGTGTCTGTGTGTGTGTGTGTCTGTGTGTGTGTGTGTGTGTGTGTGTGTCTGTGTGTGTCTGTGTGTGTGTGTGTGTGTGTGTGTCTGTGTGTGTGTCTGTGTGTGTGTCTGTGTGTGTGTCTGTGTGTGTGTGTGTGTGTGTGTGTGTCTCTAAGCGCTTTCAGATATAACCTCCGGAGTACATGCGGAGGTTTGTCAAACGGAGGTCCTACCCTTCGGATGATTCAGATATGATGCTAACCTGCGGACCTAATACTGACCTTATACGGACGTATGTGTGAACGACATACACGCACATTACAGAATCTCCGTGTGGTTGTCGAGTGAGGGGTGGGGGCTTAGAGTTCACAAGATGCGAGATATATGACGCAGAATATATGCGGCCGCTGCCTGTCACTGCTGCTTTTTGTTTACAAAGTGTAGCCTATGTATTATAGGCTAAAGAAGAGAAATCTATTGTACGTAGGCTAATACTTGAAGTAGGATAGTCACGTAAGTGCGCACATACAGTATTTGTATGTGTGCTTCGAGTAAACACATTTATCTGTTTTCAACGTAATGCAGGCGCGCGGGAACATATTTTTGCCCATGGGTGCTGAATAACAAAATAATGGATGTCCCACGATTTCTCCCCTAGCATGATATGATTTGAATTTAGACAGCTACGCCATTTCAACGCGGTGTATGAGTAGGCCTAAGAGCGAGAAGTTTTATAATGCCCTTGCCACTCCGACTCATCAATAAAAACTGCGTGCACACACACCAGACCAGCAGCACTTGACTTTACATCATTAAACTATTTCAGTATATTGCTTTTCTGATTGTCAAAACCACACCTAACTTATGGCGTCTCCACTCCACAGCAAAAGTGTCCTAACCACGTTACAGCTGTTTCTATCTGAGCGACTCCAATAGTGAGAGGATTTCAGTGTCATATTTCGGTGGCACTAGCTAAGCTGTCGTGGAACTCGAGATGACATGTCTACTGATAGGCAACAGGTCTCACCAACACGAAATTCTAATTGCAAACTATGCATCCTACCTCATCTGTTGTACTGTAGTTATTCGAAATTGGGCTTTTCACAATCCAACGATATATCCAAAGTGCGAACTAGTTGGTGATGGTTTATGAAAACTGCCATTATGCATGCTACACGGAGTTCTGACAGGGCTGTGCATGGCCTAATAAACAGGCAAGATATAACCCACGATCGCCATGGTTTCGTTGTCAATTCGTGTTTGTGGTAATAATGACAGCAACAATAAAACCATCTGTATCTTACGATCTTCATCATTCTTGACAGATCACCAGCCTCATCTGGATGGTCATATGCATAATAAGCCTATAGCCTACCTTTAGTTTTCATTTAATTTTAAACACGAATCTACTGTCTTTACTGCCGGGAGAGAAAAAATATATTGTATTCTTTTCTGTAGCCTAATTCTGCCTAAGGCTATCAATGAACAGAAAACCGTGTTGGCTAACAATTTATTAAATACTCCTGTTATTGTCGTCAACGACGTCGCTGTAGGCTACTGCCTTTTCAGCGCCTTCTGCTTATGATGATTCAGTCTTTTGAATTCGTTTGGCCTTGCCATGCAGTTGTAGGCTACAACGTGCCATTCCCTTCATGTGTTTTATCAAAATGTTGTATGCCCTCATGGACAGTAGCTCCGTGATGTCTGCATCTTTCCATGTCGGAGATTTTCTGGACAGCACTATGCCACTCCATCATAACACTGGCATTTAAGTCAGATTTAACCACATGGACGCACGAAAGAAACGTCACCAACACGCCCTCTCACTAGGTGTGAATTTTAACCGCATGTTCTACGCCTCGTTCAGACACAGCACATTTACATAATGTCCGGAGGAAATACTAGGTCGGGGGTAGTATAAACACCGGGTGAATTCGGACTTCCATATGACCGGTTATGTCGTTCAGATATACGGCCCCACCGTTTAACATCGGCAGAACCTCCGGTCTTACACGTATGTCTGAAAGCGCTTTCTGTGTGTGTGTGTGTGTGTCTGTGTGTCTGTGTCTGTGTGTCTGTGTGTGTGTGTGTCTGTGTCTGTGTGTCTGTGTGTGTGTGTGTGTGTCTGTGTCTGTGTGTGTGTGTGTGTGTGTGTGTGTGTGTGGTTGGGGGGGGGGTTATGTTATGAAAACTGTACTTTATTTATGACTGCAATCAATGTGTCTGATCTTTGAATTCCATGTTGTTGGATTTATATGACTGTTCTTACTGTTTACTGTTTTTCACTGTTTGTGTGTGTGTGTGTCAGGATGTGTATTTATTTGCTCTCTCTCTCTCTCTCTCTCTCTGTGTGTGTTTGAGTGTGTGTGTGTGTGAGTGTCTGAGTGTGAGTGTCGAATGTGTTCTGGATGTGTATTTATTTTGTGTGTGTGTGCGCGTGTGTGTGCACATGTGTGTGTGTGTGTGTGCGTGTGAGTGAGTGTGTGAGTGAGTTCTGGAAGTGTATTTATTTTGTGTGTGTGTGTGTGTGTGTGTGTGTGTGTGTGTGTGTGTGTGTGTGTGTGTGTGTGTGTGTGTGTGTGTGTGTGTGTGCGCTCCCCTCACCCCTCTCCGTCTGGTTCCAGTATGAGGGCCAGTTCAGACAGCAGCAAGCCTGAGAGGAAGTGTTGCTGGCGGAAAGGGACGGACAGCTCAAACATGCTCAGAACCCCCTGATCCTGCACCTGGCATGAGAACGCCGAGCTCTGAGAGGGAGGGGGAGAGAGGGAGGGAGAGAGAGAGAGAGAGAGTGGGGGGGGGGGAGAGGGAGGGAGAGAGAGAGAGGGGGGGAGGGAGAGGGAGGGAGAGAGAGAGAGAGAGGGGGAGGGAGAGGGAGAGGGAGGGAGAGAGAGAGGGGGGGAGGGAGAGAGAAAGGGAGGGAGTGAGAGAGAGAGGGAAGGAGGGAGGAAGAGAGAGAGGGAGAAGAGGAGAAAAAAGGGAGAGAGGGAGGCAGAGATTATGTAAAAACATAAGACACAAACCAAACATGGATCTCATGACTATGAATCAGATTCACTAATCTGTGCTCTATGTTCATAACATGACTTAGGTATGAGCTACACCAGGCGCGGAACTGAAGCGCTCCGTTCGCAACGCGTAAAATCCATTTTAAATGAATGGTCTATTTTTTTCAAACGTACGCACCGCTATCACGTCTGGTGTAGCTACTTCCATTGATTATAGTGGCCGCTAATTGTTGCAGCAGACGCTACGCGAACGGAACACTTCAGTTACGCGCCTGGTGTAGCTCAGCCCTTACATGATACAAAGTCAGATAGAGCAGCTGAATAAATGGAACATTAGCAGGGTTCCCACTCCAAGTCAAGTAAAATTCCATGACTTTTCCCTGACAAAATACCTTAATTTCCATGACTTACTATATAATGAATGGTACAATATACCAACCAAAATATTCAGAGCAGCCACATAGCGTTCTAGAATATTATAAAAAAATTTTTTTAAAGGAAATGAATTAATAGGCATTGAAAAAACAAAGTAAAGCTGACCATAACCCCTCAAGCAACCAGTAATAGAGAAAAAGATAATAACTGGATAAACACCAATGCTGCGGGGAAAGATATTTGTATTAATGTATTTTGGCAAGTAAATGTTAGAATAATGCTAGAATAAAATTCACTGATATTCTCTGACTTTGCCCCAAAAATAGACAAGATTCCCTGACTTTCCATGTCTGGAATAGACTTTATTAAAATTCCATGGTATTCCAGACAGTCCATGACACATGGGAACCCTGCATTATGTATCTAACATTCTTAGACGTGAAGAGAGAGAGAGGGAGGAAGTGAACCAGCCAAATTGTTCATACATGACCAGCATCACCTGCACCGTACCACTAACTCATGTGCTCTTGGCAGCCAGAAGGTGTCCCTGCTCAGGCTGCTCTTACCTGTGAGGTGGTGGAGGAGGTGGAGGGCGAGGGGGAGGCGGGGGGGCTGAGGGTGGAGCAGGGCAGGTTGAGCGTGACGTAGTGCTCGTGGCTGCACACGATCCGCATGAAGTCCATGCGCAGGGCCGTCAGCGAGCTGGGGTTCTGAGACGTGTGCAGCTTAGCGGAGATCTGGGGGAGCCAAGGGAGCATCAAGCGCAGAAGCGCAGGGTCAGTTGGCACAAGATACAGATGACCCTGCAGTGCTGCACTCAAAATAGGATGCTTTCTGTGCTGGGAACCTTCCCATATGCAAACATTGCCCTTGGGTCTTTTTGATGTGCTTGTATACCATTGTACTGTAGCACCGTGTCTTTAAGTCAATAGCTAAGAGACTGTATGAGTGTGTGTGTGTGTGTATGAATGTCTGTGTGTGTGTGCGTGTGTGTGTGTGTGTGTGTGTGTGTGCATGACTAACTACCTGTTTGTAATAGGAGCGGACGAGATTGAAAACAAAGCCGCGGTTCATCAGAGACAGCAGATCATTCAGGAAGAAGGCCAGACTGCTATTCAACCTCTCAACAAGCTCCACATCCTTAGAGACGAGAGAGAGAGAGAGAGAGAGAGAGAGAGAGAGAGAGAGAGAGAGAGAGCGCAAGACACAGAAAGGAGAGAGAGAGAGGAAGAGAGGGAGAGGGGGAAAAAAATCAGTGTTTGAACTTTATAAACAGTAACGTATACGAGATATATTACACTTTTCATTGTAGTACACACCACTTCCAGCACCTTATTAAGCGACTGAATAAACATCCACCCACAGAGTAGAACAGGACGTAGACCAGACCAGACCCCCCCCCCCCCCCCACCCCTAAACAGAAGATAATCAAATGCTGGTACCTTGTGGTATCGGCTAGCGATGTCTGCGCTGATGGCGCACACTAGGGCGGCGATGTCGTCCACAAAGCGGTCAGGGAAGCGCTGACGTCTGGGAGTGTCGAGGCGAGCAGACAGGAAGAGATGGTGGGACATGCTCTTCACCTGGTTGAATGGGTAGGATGGGGTTACTAAACAGTCTGGTTCCCCGGGCAGTAAATATTATAGTTTAATAAATATTAAAGTTAACATACTATGTGCATTGAGTTCTGAATAATAATAATAATAATAATAATAATAATAATTCTATAAAATTCTATTAGAATGACTAGCACCAATTTCGACATCATGCACAGTCTACACTGGTATGAATGGGCTGTTCAATAACAGTGAAGTGGACAGCACTTCAATAACTGAAGTGGATAGCAAGTATGTCCATAATCTTGTACATGCATATACGATTCTACATATATACATATATTCTATATAGTCAGAGGAGGTCCTCTGGTGGTACTGACTATGAGCTGGAAGAAGAACCAGGCCTGCTGCAGGGCGGCCTCCCTCACTGTGCTGGTGCTCACCACCCACTGCAGAGCCAACTCCTCATGAAGCAGCTGGGTAACATACACACACACGCACACACACGCACGCACACACAACCAGAACAAGGCACCCATTCATACACAAGTACAACAGCAGTTAGTAGAGATAGGATTGACATTATCATCAGTACCTTATTTCAAACACCTACACAGATATATACTTTATTACCAGTATGTATTACATTTTATTCTATACTAAAGCATGCTCGGATTACTTTTTAACATTAGCATACTAGGTCAATGTCTCAAACTGCCACAAAATGTCTATGATGTTAAGCAGTCATCTATTCAAGACAAACACACTTACTCCCTGTGTTCGGCAGATCTACTGATTCACAAAGCAGTGGAGTGGATCTTATGAATACTGGGAGAGTCTGGAACCCATGTATGGCAAGCCTGGGTGTCCATGTAGGCTTGCCAATCAACATCAGCGTGTGTGTGTGTGTGTTAGTGTGTGTGTGAGAGAGAGAGAGAGTGAGTTTATGTGTTTGCAAGCATAGCAATGTTTGATTTTACCATTTAATTAGTCATTGTGTGTGTGTGTGTGTGTGTGTGTGTGTAAGTTTGTGTTTGCAAGCATAGCAATATTTGTTTCACCATTTAATCAGTCTTTGTGTGTGTGTGTGTGTGTGTGTGTGTGTGTGTGTGTGAGTGAGTGAAAGTTCGTGTTTGCAAGCATAGCAATATTTGATTTCACCATTTATCAGTCATTGTGTGTGTGTGTGTGTGTGTGTGTGTGTGTGTGTGTGTGTGTGTGTGTGTGCGTGTGAAAGTTCGTGTTTGCAAGCATAGCAATATTTGATTTCACCATTTATCGGTCATCGTGTGTGTTTTTGTGTGTGTGTGTGTGTGTGTGTTACCTTCTTGGCTAGTTGCCGTGTGGGAGCAGGAAAGAAGGTGGAGCTCTCCAGGAAGGCAGACATGCGATTAGAGCCTCGCTCGATCGCCTTCCACAGAGCCATGGACAAGAGGAGGATGGGGTGATGAAGAGGGAGAGGAAAAGAAAGAAAGAAACACAAAGAGAGAGAGAGAGAGAGAGAGAGAGAGAGAGAGAGAGAGAGAAAACCATGGTGGAAGAGAGTGACATGAAACAGATGAATGGATGGATGACAGATGACTTTGAATCTCGATCCCTGGAGGGCTGGTGAATGTAGGGGTCACCTTTTGATGGACCTGCCAACGTTCTCAGACATGGATGAGAGGACATTTTGCAGCATCCAGTGCTCAAGAGCTGAGAGAACTCTGGGCAGTCCATCCCCTCCAGGCATGGAGTTGACCACCAGTAACAAGGTTTTTCAAAGAGGATGGAGACTAAACCTGCCACCCACTCAAATAACAGGTCAAACGTCTGTCAGTTTAGCTCACATCCTCTGTGGACTACCTTGCCAACACCAAGGTAAAAATGTTAATGCTAAAAGAAATCCTTTACTTTTGTGAGGAACCTTTAATGCTAAAAGAAACCCTTTACTTTTGTGAGAAACCTTTAAGGCTAAAAGAAATCCTTTACTTTTGTGAGAAACCTTTAATGCTAAAAGAAACCCTTTACTTTTGTGAGAAACCTTTAATGCTAAAAGAAACCATTTACTTTTGTGAGAAACCTTTAATGCTAAAAGAAATCCTTTACTTTTGTGAGAAACCTTTAATGCTAAAAGAAATCCTTTGCTTTAGTCAGACCCTGCTGGCATGATGAGAGATCACAGAGCCAATGAGAGATGACAAACGTAACTGGAGAGCTATTCATCCGTTTGCCCTTGCTTACACACACCAGAGCTAACACACACACCGATCTCCCTGTTAGACTTGTGGAGTCCCACACCGAGGGATTTATTTAGCTGACGCTGGTGGCCATTTTGTTGCTTCACAGAATAACAGGGTGCCCATTAGATTGCCAGTGGCAACTCACTGGTCATTGACCACCAACAACCCAGCTAAAGAAAAGCTGGCGAGGGAGAGCAAGTCCTCACTTCTCTGGGGCCTCCTGGTCCGGCGCTGTCCCTCTACTGACTGGCCCCTGGAGCACATGAGTATGACGCAGGTCATGGGAGAATGAGACTGGCTGATTGAATGGCTGAGAGCAAAAGCATGGCAAGAAGGTCTGTGGTGCGTCTGGACATACCAGGAGAGGAGGGGCCGGTGGAAAAGATGGCGGACGGGATGACAAGAGGCGAAAGGAGAAGGTTCGGTCGATGGGGATGAGGAAGAGGAAGAAGAGGAAGAAAAGGAGGAAGAGGAGGAGGAGGAGGAGAAAGACTGGGGCGAGGACACCTCAGGAGGAGGACATAGGGTGGTGTGTGTGTGTGTGTGTGTGTGTGTGAGTGTGAGTATGTATAATGTGCGTGAGTGTCTGTGTGCGTCTGTGTATGGGGTAGTGTAGAGGACACATGCCTGGGGGTATGGGGTATAGGTATGGGGTATAGGTAGGGGGGGGTAGGCACCTGCTTGAGCTCACAGCTGGAGTTGGGGTTGCGGCGGAGCACGGACCTGGAGCCACCCGGAGCGTAAGCGGAGTTTACCCAGGAGTGAGAGCGGTCAATCCCCTGCTCATCAGCCAACAACAACACAAACACACACACACACACACACAGGGCACAAACACACCAGGAGGGAGGGTCCAGGGACAGGAAGGACGAGAGGAAGGGGTGACAGTGGGAGAGGGGGAGATGAGGAGGGAAAACGGGGGAGAGGTGGAGGAGAGAGGACACGGAGAGGACAGAGGGGACAACAGGGTGGACGGACACACAGGTGGACAGAAGCACAGCACACAGATTGCGTCATTGACATTGGCAGCGGCAACCCCCATATGCACAGGAGTGCATGTACTGTACACACATATATGGCAACCCCAGACATGGAGATCAAGATCCTCTGCAGAACAACAAGACTTCAGCTCAGAGCACAGGAAGACATTTGGGGGGGGGACAGGAAACGCATCACAAGACAGGACTTCTTGCGGTCTTCAAACAGGAAGTGAAGCTTTATGCAGCAGTAATCAGAGCGGTCAAACAATAGAAGGCACTCCCAGACATCAACCATACAGATCACTATCTGCATGCTGGCTAAGCATATGTATATTTTTTCAAAAGATAAACCAGTTCACAAGAGCATTGAGGTTTGCACAGGTGACTACCATTTTTAATCTGGTACCGAACTGCTATACTCTGTGAAATGTGTATGTGTATTGCATACCTTTACACTGACAGAACAAAATACATACATGAGACGTCATAGAATTAGATACAGTAGAATAGACAAACATGCTGCTCTTCTGTGCACAAAACCCCTCGACAATATTTCATTTGGTATAGAATGTTGTAGAATGGCCAAATACCAATCAAAACAACATCAGTAACGCATCTACAAATTTATTTACTCCCTGTATTCACACCCTGTTCTACTGTTTGTAATTCTATGGGCTGTACAAAAGTAACTCTATATGAATTGTTACTGTTCCATCCATAACAGAACATGGAGAGGACTAGTACTGCCTGGTGCATTGATGCAAAAGCAAGGCAGCACTAGCGCTGATGTAATGTAACCCTATGGACAGAGAGCAGTGCACTAGGCAGCACTAGTCTTCACTATGCTTTCTGACACACGTGAGAAAGAGTATACACCTTGCCCTAAGCCCTGCTTTCATTGCTAGTCTTGAAGCTTGAAGAAATAACAAAGCACAAAGACCAGAACAGAATGTAGAGACTTCTGACAGTAGGACTAGGGGCCCGGTGGGGTGGGGTGGGGTGGGCGTAGGTACCTTGCTGCCGATGATCCTCTGCACCTCCTCGTCGGGGGTGGGGGTGGTGGCCAGGTCGGGGTTGGAGTTGCTGATGCTCTTGGAGCGGGACAGGTGGAGGCTGCTGGGCCGGGCGGTGGCACGGGACAGGGTGGCGTACTGGATGGGCATCTCATAGGTCGGTGTGCCCGCTGGACAGCAGAGGAGACACAGGTGCAGGAGGGTGAGGATGACAACTTATGCAAACACATGGTGGAGGACAGCAAGCAAAGCAAATTCTCCACAAGCACACTTGCTGATTAAAATGCATACCTTATGCATACAATGTGGACCAAACATAGGGGTCTCACCTCAGGGGTTCTCAATCATTCTCCTGAGACCACTGTGCTACTAGCCTTCCATCCTTCGCATGAGGCGTTAAACCTAGGTCCTGATTCACTGTGGTCCTTAAAGATCCCATGGCACTTATCGCAAAGAGTAGAGGGTTCCCTGGTGTCCTGGCTAAATTCCCAATCTGGCCACTTAATCATCCCCCAGTGTAATCGGCTCATTCACTCCCTCACTCTCCACCTCAAGCTGGTATGTGGTGAGTGTTGTGGCGCATAATGGCTGCCGTGCATCACCCAGGTGGGTGCTACACACTGGTGGTGATTAGTGAGGTTCCCCCTTCACTATAAAGTGCTTTGAGTGTTGAGAAAGCGCTATATAAATGTAATGTGTTGTTGTTGTTGTAGCCTGGTGTAGCCAGAATCCAATTCTTTTCAGAATTTGGAGTCCAATTATATGTCATTTGGTTCTGATTCTGGGATGTTTCAACCAATACGGGGGGTGGGTGGGGGGGCTGGTGCCTCTGCACGCAACTGGATAGAAATCCTGTAGGAAGAACTGCAAAAACATATTTTTTCTCGACAAATGCCTTAATCTCTTGTTTTCTGCTAGTCTTTAAAAGTTATTGCGTTGTCGATATCTTGTATAAAAACATCCTATTTGTTGTAAACAAAATCAACTCAAGCGCACTCGGGTTGACGTGGATGACTACATCACTGCTGCTCATCTGTTCATCTGCGTATCCGCGTATCGACAGGGCATATACCAGTACACTTCTCAATGGATTCCAGACCGAATTTCCCAAACTCAAATTTTTGTGGGTGGGGTAAATTCAGGCTGGCATTCAGGCTGGCTTCCAGGCTACCGTACTGCATATCTTCCATTCGTCTTGACTTGACCATGAAGCAATACCAAAACCACAGCAATATCACAACCATCATTAAACCGTAAATACAAGTACAGTTTGCAGGCTAGTTTATGTTCCTGTCAACACTGTCAGCATCATCATTCTCTTGTTTACAGTTGTCTTGTTTCGCAACTCAGAAACTATACTAAGCACCTACGTGTGAAACTTTGTATTTTTAGAAAAAATTTAGACAGCATGTACACAATGTGACTCGAATGGGACTGTCCTTCATAAAGCACAAACACAAATCATTGATCACGCTCGTGTGCTGAGGAAGTTCCAGTGTTTTACCATTAGGGGGCGACATGGGCTCAGAGGTGGGCAGGTGGAAGGAGTAATGGATGTAGGAAGCCAGCAGGTTGTTATGGCCGTGCTGGTCCTGGTTGCCCTCCAGGTTCTTGTGGATCTGGTTCACCAGCAGCGACATGGCCTCGAAGGCCGCTCGGCCCAGGTTCACTACACGGAGCAACACACAGAGAGACAGACAGAGAGAGAGAGAGAGAAACAGAGAAAGAAAGAGAGAAAGGATTTAACAAAATAAAAAAAAATAAAAAAGACATACACATTGGCAAAAAGAGGGAAAGGGAGATTGATATTCAGGGAGCAAAAGTACAGTGAAAAGTACAGTGTTTTTGCCAAGTCCTGTAAACTGTTTAAACTGATTTCTGGACCACCTTACTGCTGGGGGAAAAACCACACTACAAAAATTCTTTCATATCTGAGGCAGAGTGCATTTTTCCATACAACACCGCTCATTAAACCTTGGAAGCAAAGTCTAATGGCGTCTCCCCCCACCCCCTCACCGATCTGACCAGCGATGACGGGCGGGTGCACAATGAGCAAGATGAGTTTGCTGAGCAGCTGGTGCAGGAAGCGCACGCAAGTGTCCAACAGCGCCCCCTTGAGGGCAGCCATGCTGGCCTTGAGCTCGGCCTCCACGTTGGCCTCAGTGATGATGACGTCCTTCAGCCGGAATGGGAAGGAGTACTCCTCCAGCACATACACCAGGGTGAAAAACTTGTCCAGGTGAGGATCCTGAGACACACACACACACACACACACACACACACACACACACACACACACACACACACACACACACACACACTTAACGAGTATTGGAATATGTCTATCTCTGGAAGACACTACAGACGCTTCAGACTCCTGTGTCATGTATAGATATATGCTTTATAACACAAAACTCATCTGGACTATATATCTATTTAACGTTTATTTTTTCTTTCTTTCTGTACTTTCTGTAAACAATTACCACCAACATTGTTGAGTGGCAATAAAGTATATATCTAATAAAGCATATCTATACATGGCCTGTAAGTAATTTATCTTTGCTTGGTGATTTACAGTGTGTGTGTGTGTGTACACTGCGCACCATACCTGAGTATGAACAGAGGACACAGCGGTTACTTCCACGTTGAAGACCCCTTTGTGATTATCGACCCATTTCATTCCAGGGAGCTGCACCTATAAGAGCAGTCATGTTGTTCAAAGGCACGAACAATACGCAAACACACAGGCGCACACACACACACACACACACACACACACACACACACATGCACACTGGCGCACACACACACACACACACACACACACATAAATGCAAGGACACAAACATAGATACACAAACAATGACACGTGCACACACCTAAACATTACATCAAAAGTTTCAAACTAGGTATCTGTGTGTGTGTGTGTGTGCAAGCTACCAATTTCCACACACACTTACATCAGGAGTGAGGACAGAGTAGCTGGGTGGAGGTTTCTCCACGGAGACGGGCAGGCTGAAGGTGCCAGTGCGTAGGCGGCCATGCTGCATCAGCGGGATCCACTACAGAGAAACCACACCGCAGTTAGGCCCTGGGCCATTTCACACACAACACACACACACTACCTACTCATACACACAAACACACACACACACACACACACACACACAAACACACACTACCCACTCATACACAATAAATCAAACACACACTACCCACCCATTCTCACACACACACACACACACACACAACCACTCCCACAGTGACTCGAACACTACCCCTCAGCAGGTTCACACACTGTTCACACACTCGCTCATCCAATGACTCACACGGTGACAACATGCCAACTATCGCCACCAGCTATTACCACTCCCCCTGAGACTGCCATGTTCCAGTCAGCCCTGGGGCACAACTCCCACTCTAATAACGTCCTTCCCCCCCTCTCCCACACACACACACACGCACACACGCACACACACACACACACTCTATACAACATGGCACTACACACCCAGGCACACCCAAGCACACACACACACACATTTCACCCACTGTAACTATAAATCATACTACATCAGTGCAGGGAATCTCAGAGTATCTAAAGTGCAGGCTCTGCTGTGCTCTGCTGTGCACTGACTCCAAACTCTCAGACTGTCAGTTCCAAACATGGACGCCTCACTGCTCTCAGCAGGCCAGATGGGCCTCCATTCGAATGGTAAGGTGACACCATGGGGGCGTGAGGAAAGGGCTGGGGAGGAGGAGGCAGGTGTGTGTGTGTGTGTGTGTGTGTGTATGTATGCAAGTGCGTAGGTGTGTGTGTGTATGTGTGTGTGTGTATGTGTCTCCATCCACATGAGGATTTGGAGTGGTCCCCTGTGTCCAGTGTGTGCGTGTGTTTCCAAACCATGTCAGACTGGCTGATTCTAGTTTAGCAGGATGGGAGGATAGGCAGTTAGGGGTTTGGTGGTGTGTGTGTGTGTGTGTGTCCACCCACATGAGGATTTGGAGTGGTCTCCTGTGTCCAAACCATGCCAGACTGGC